>NC_053036.3:295985008-296285008 GCF_002575655.3 Aegilops tauschii subsp. strangulata
CATCATATTATCATATTCTTGAGTCTCTCCCCACGGGATGACCGCTTCCACTAGACTCTATTTCTATTGGTTCACCTTAGATTTCTTGGTTGTCTACATCCGTCTAATCCTTATCTATAAGAACATAATCGCTAAGCTATGGATGCTTCGGCCGCATTCTCTACTCAGCTATCTGTTTCTACTGCGTTGTGTTTTGAAGGCCCAATACAAAAGAAAGTGGCCTTCCTTATTAGTAGTGATGAATACGTCAAGTCCGAGAAGGAATAACCTAAAGCCAGTGATAGAATCTATACAACCGGCTGGAGCGATTGATCGGGTATCGCAGGAAGAGTGACCTAGTAGGCTTCTTGTTCCTCCAATCAGTGGTAGTCACAAAGCCCGCACATTCCAACTCGATCATAACATTACTTGTTTCCTAAGGCATGACTTATCTTCCCAGAATAGCAAGCATCTCATAGCTATTTCACATAGTGTCCCGAGATATCAGTAGCTCTAGTCAATGTTGGCCTTATCTTCCCTTTCCCTATGCTAAGTGGCAACCTCTTGTTTAAGAGTGGGAATCCTATTTGTGTATCAGAAGACTATGGTGACCCGTAGGTCTTCTATTTCGCCGGAATTCGTTGATTGTGATTTACAATGTTCGTTGTAAGATCACTAAAGGTCCTAAATTGGGAGAGTTTGCTTGCTATCGAACAAATAGTGGAATCTAAAAAAAAATCAAATCCATTCACACAAGCTGGACCATTGCCTTCGGCAATGCCCTAATTCCTTTCCTATCTTTCTTATTTTTCTCAAGGATCTATAAGAAGAAGCAAATCCCTTTCTTGAATGGCCGAGGAAGAGGCGGCACTGAACAGAACAAGATCCCCCTCTAACTATCCTTGGGGTTGTGCGCATTCTTAAACTTGAGCTGGGTAGGACTCAAGAGAAGGGTGCCTCGGGATATAAGTAGTTCCTCACCTAAAGCCCACGTAGAGTCTAAGTAGTGGACCAGAAATATGACATCCTTCCAGCTGTACTAGATTTTATCTGGTTCAAGCCAGGTGTGCATATTATATTCATTATAGAAGATATAGAAGATACTGCCATGCTAGATGTTTCTTATTGGTAAGCTTGCTTTTCGTCAAATGTCTCTAAAGAGTGATGGTGATTCGAGTAGCATGAATTGTCTATCCAGGGGGTCGCTAATGCGTTACTTGTATAGGATCTCAGTTATTATTGTCAGCTAGATCTACATAATATGCTTCACGTGGAGCCCTTACTTGGTTCGATTGGCATTTTTCTTATCATCCATCCACATAGGGAGAAAGGCCAAGGGCCCAGTGGAGTGATAAAATGAACTATCCAAATTAAGCTAATCTCGTGTCCATGTTCAAACCCCACATAGCCACTCTTCTTGATCCCCCACCATCACTTGAACCGAAGAATCAACCCGTTTCTTTGCCAATGGGTTTCTGCACAGAGAGCTAGATTAGGGATCGGATGTGCACCTTTCACTAGATTAAGGTACAAAATCCCTTACTAGGTTTGGTAAGTATGTTATGAAGGTGAGAAGTCATCAAACTTCTCGGTAGTGCAATGGATTAAGGTAAATGTGCTAGCTTTCCTCCCGCTGGTTGATGAAAACGGACCTATCCCATATCTCAAAATGGCCCCGTACACTCCAATGGGAAGTAAAAAATAGGGGAAGTGTAGAAAAGAAGGATCCCCAAATCAGAGGGTATATAAACTTTGTTTGATTAAGGGAATTATAGAATAGAGAGCACTGGGATAGGAAAAGCTCACGAGAATGCAGGTACTGTTTCGCAGGGAAAAGAAAAGGGGACTTCACCTCTTCCTACTAATAAGATAAGGCCATCCAATCCTAATTCAAGATCATGTTGTCTCAACATAGCAATGCGTGTTATGGCAACCTGATTGTGATAACAACATCAAAGCCAAGAAATCAAGGTCGAACAGTTCGTTCCATCATCAAATGTCAATTCTTTCGAGAGACATGCGAATGAACTACGCATTCGACCCTTATCAGCAAGGTCATCACTTGTACCAGGTCTTAGAAAGGCAGCTGCGACACGTCTTCTCTATGACGTTAGGGCAAGGCTACCTCGCCAGCAATGGTTAGTGCGGTAAGGATAATCGGATGTGAACTAGCTTGCTGTGCTTGCAGAGAAAAACCAACCAAGGGGCGATGGAACCCTTAGAAAACTGCTAATATTGCCCCGGGCAGTACTAGCCATAGACTTGAGTGCAAAGGACAGGAAGGCAGGATCTGGAAACAGCAAACACAGGGATAATCCAGGAAGTAGCAAAGAATCTAGTATTCCACTATAGATAGGTCTGATAGATCAACATATCCATGAAGAAAAGGCTAACCCTATCCACCTCCTTTGCAGAATAACAGATCAAGAGATGAATTAGCGGATCACAGGGCTAAGTCGAAGCATGCCAGAACCTTCTTTAGTACTAAGCCATACCGACTAGCTCCTAGCAAGGGCTTCAAGATCACAGTAATGCCTGCCAAAACTTTCCTTGGGTATGAATGTCATGTTCAAAGCAGGTTTCTCTAGACACCTTGGAAAAGATCACTGACGAGCTCAATTCAAAGTGTGAATGAAATTATCGGTTTCATCCTCTTTATGAGCCTGGGATCATATGGGTCAACAATTCTCATTTCTTAGTTATAGATTATATATTCTCAAGGAAGTGAGCCACTCAACCTCAGCCTAGCGGATTCTCCCCGTTACGTGGACCTGCCTCTCTTGCAGTCAAAACTCTCCTCTATAGCCCCTCTGGCTGGGCCAGAAGCCTCATCTCCTTTAACTGATTCAAGTGATTCAGTAAAAATGAAAGTAACCTCACATAAAATTGGATTATCTAAAAACTCATGAAAATGACAACGCTAAATCAAAAGTCCTTTATTTATATACAACACACACATATTCCTCCCTTACAAACATGAAAATACAGTGGATGGTTTGGAAGGCTTTGACCTGATCTTATTTATAATGAGAGAAATCCATAGAAAGATGGAAGTCATCATCATCCCGTTTATCGATCACAGCCTCTTCCTCCACCCATGATTTCGTTTCCCATTGACAAATCAGACAAAGACAAACTTGCATTTGTTGAATCAAGAAAAAGAAGTGTTCTCTTTCTCCAGCAAAAAGAACAGTCTCGCAGGAAGATCAAAATACTTACTATATGTGCGTTTATGTATCAGCTCTTACATAGTCTAGTTTTCCCGCCCTATCTAGAGAAGGAATCAATTCCCCTTTTTGAATCTACAAAAATTGGTAGAGCTCAGCATGTCTGGAAGCATGGGAGAACGCTCTTCTGCTTATATTATTACCAGTATTCGATATTGGGTTATTCATAGCATTACTATACCTTCCTTATTCATTGCGGGTTGGTTATCCGTCAGCCCAGCTTTCACTTGGAAAAATAGGAGATTTAGTTCCATGCTTTGATTGGTAGCAGAAGGGAGGGCGCGTTGCCAACCTTCATTTTTCTTGGATATTCAACACTAAATGAAATGCAAATGCATATGAGAGAACTTCAAGCTTCTATACTTATTTGGAACAACAAGCTAAATAATTGGATGAAGATCCCTTCTCTATATAGGGTGGGAAAACTAGACTATATAAGAGTTGATACATAAACGCACATATAGTAAGTAGCTCGAAGGAGAAAGCTTTGTGCTGCATTGGTTTCAAGTTTATAATAATTTATAAGGAAGAGGATATGGGTCAAATGAATATGTTCGAAAAGGTCTTTATACGTGGAATCTTCCGTATTGAAATGCACAAAATTGTTAATTTGCATTCCTATTTATGCTCATAATTAATTGATTTTGCTATAGATACTGGGATCTTACATATATGCTTTATACATTTATAATTATTCCGCTGCGTTGAATACCGAGTCACCTTCTTCTAAGCTCCCATGAGCTTGAGGAAAGGAAAGCTTTGTGCTGCATTGGTGTTTTAAGTCTTTGAGCAGTCAAATGAGCTAAGCTCCTGTGAATGAAAGGCCTGTCCTGCTAAGCCCAAAATCTAATGTGCTTGACTTGGAAGTAGGCCACTGTTGCACTGTGAGGATCTTCTTTTAGGCTGTAGCCACCCCTTGCCCACTAATGACATGACCCAGGTATTCTATCTGTGGTTGAGCAAATGAACATTTATTCAACTTCACATATAGTTGATTGTGCTTCAGAAGGTCAGATACTTGCTGCAAATGGGTGACATGATCTTGCAAGGATTTGATGTAGATTAAGATGTCATCAACAAAAATAAGTACACAAAACCTAGTCAGCTCAGCCAGAATTGTGTTCATAGCACTCTGGAGGGTGGGTGGTGCATTTGAGATCCCAAATAGCCTAAATATCGTAGTGACGTTGGTCTTGAATGATGTTTTGTATTCGTCTGCTTCATGTAATCTTATCTGATGGTAACCAGCTCTCAGATCCAGCTTAGTAAACCAAACAGCACAAGATAACTCATACAACAATTCTTCAACTACAGGCATTGGGTATTTTATTAGACGAATCCATCTTATTTCCTTATTTATCTGTTTTGGTAGCAGGAGAAGTAGTTTGTTCAGCCCGGACTTCAAAGTAGTCTCCCCCGTTGACCTTCTTTTTTAGATAGAATCCTCAATGAGTGGAAAGGACTCCCAAACTTGCTCCACAATACTATACCATATAGAGTCGCACCCTTGTGATATGATAAGAAGAAAAGGGGCCAGGCCACCCTCTTTTGTTTTCCGCACCAAGCCTTCTTGTAAATCGGGTGTATAGCTCAATTGGTAGAGCATTGGGCTTTTAACCTAATGGTCGCAGGTTCAAGTCCTGCTATATCCAAAACAAAACAAAACCACTCTTGTATTCGTAAGGATGCATAGTAGCCTTCAAAGAGCACTCTTTGGCCTTGAGAAAATCCCCTTTCTCATCAACATCTCGACTTTGCTCGTTGTTTGAGGTAAGTATAAAGGAGACCAGACAGGCTCGGTCATTGATAGGTCGGCCTTCTCCTTATTCATTGGATAGGGCACGGGGGAAAGTCAAGTCAAGCACTACTTAGTTGGGGTGGGACGCACCAAAGCAGCGTTCATTGCACTAGCGCCTTATCTTTTGAAGCTAAACAGAGGCTCAAAAGACAGAGTACGTCCAAAGTCGTTGGCTGCCTTTTTGTAGTGCGCAAGTCAGAGTGAACTTCTTCTTCTGTTCTGCGAATCTACTAACGAGAACTGCCGTACAGTCCTATCTTTTTTTATGAAAGATCGTAGATGAACGTTTCGTTTTGTTACCTAAGTAGTTGAGCAATTCATTCCAAGGTAAACAAAGAGGTATTTCCTTTTCTCATTCAGTCCTTCTCTCCTTCCATCCCAGTAGGCCTATTCATGCTTTTTTTGCTATCCATCTTGATCAAATAGAAGATGCGGAAATTCAGACTAGGCAAAACACCTCAAAAAGTGAAAAAAAGATAAAACAACTTTCTTATTGTCAAGTAGTAAACCATAGTTCTCATCCTAGGAAACCATATCGATCATCGGTTCAGAGCTCCCAACTACGAAGCTGTTCCGCTCATCCAAGAATCTGAAACTTCATCTACATTAACTCATAAATAGCCCTTTACTTTCTTTTATTGACATAAAAAGGTAATCAATCATTTCTTTTCATCTTTTATCAAGTCTTCCTCTTCCTGATTGAGTCAATCAGGGATAGAAATTCGGATCAACTATGAGGAGTAGGGCTGCTGGGCAAGTGAATGAAATATGTCCTAGGCATTTCCAATAAGTTCAGTGAAGTGAGGGCGAAGCCTTTTTTGAGAGGGAAAATACACTCCAAATGATATTCCATAATGGAAGGAATGAGTGGAAGATTTATTGGAAGAAAAAAATACGATACTTTTCTGGTCGTAGGTAGGGCTACCTATCTAGTTTCGTGCTTCGAGCGTACCAGATTCAATAGGCTAGGTTATAGCTGACAGATTTCTTTAAGAACTAGGCGCTTGTAAGCCTCGCTAGTAGTATTCCTGCCCAGTGTCGGAGTAGTGACTCACAAGGTAAGTTCTCCTCAATGCATTTCCAACACTCTCTTTTTCTATGTACACTTTTGATTCCTCAATAGGTAGGGACAACGTTTGAGATCTCATTAGACCGTCTATTTCTCACTAATTGGGAGATTGGATTGGATTGGAATCCGAGAGAACTGATTGGATGTCATGGAACGAATGGGGCACTACGTTGGTTACCCACTGCTAGCCTAGTGGAGGTTTCTCTATTTGTTCAAAGTGGAAAGGAGTCATATTTGAATCAAAAAGTTGGGCTCGTTCACTCACACCTTTCTTTGATTATCGATGACTTGGCTTCTTGCTCAAGTAAGCACCCGGCATACCAATTCATTATCCTTGGGGCTCGGCTCACTCCTTCCTATCTATGTTATTCTTTCTTTGTTACTCTCGTAATGACGTTCCGAAAGAAATCATGGTTACCAGGTCACAGCTCTGATTCTTCTTCCCTTATAGAACCTTCCCGCAAGAAATCAGTGGAAGTGGGTCCGCCCCTACAACTCATCAAATCTGCCTTCTTTTTTGTTCTGCGATGTACATATTCTCAAGTTATGAGAAATAATGGATTTGAATGCAATTTTGAATTAACAAAATAAACGGATGAAGGATATTTTTACCTCTTATCTGATAAGCAATCGAAGCATCTGAACTGCTCAATGACCAATAAAGAAAGAGCTAAGGTAAAAAAGTATATGTGTTACTAATAGTAAACCAATTTTATTTGGAGTTTGCTTTCAGCTGAACATGTTATAACTACAAATGAGGTGAGGCTTGATTAGGTGGCTTTGCAAGAACTAGGGAGGAACAAAAGTTATGTACTTTAGGCTAAACATATGAATTTAGAAGATCAACTTTTCCAATTGGACATAAACAAAAGCACCCAATAATATATATAAACTTCCATAGTATTTTCTCTATGGTGAAGTAATTTCATCGATAACCACTAAACAATTAAGTAGCGATGTATGCAAAGCTAGACAACGAACATTTCATAATACACTCGTTCTGCATATCTTTAGGATAAAAGAAAAAACTGCGAAAAAATTCATTTTCCTAAATAAAAAGATCAATAAATCTATTTTGTATGGTTATTATTTCGTTGAAAACGTTTCCATGAGACTTTCTTTCATTGAAGAAGTCCATGACTTGTTCTAGGTGATATGAGGTTGAACAGGCTTTAGAAAAAATGCAAAGAAGGGTACATGAGGGTGGAATAAAAATAAAAAAGATGACCCCTTCTTTCTTCTGGAGCATTAACAATAAATATTCATTCTTTATACGTTAGGTTGGGTTTCAGATGTATATCATTTATTATATGAAACCAAAAAGAAGAAATGACAAGAAAGTTGTATATAGATGGAGGAATAAATTATGATGTGGAAAACAAGGTAGGGGTTCAAATCCTGTCATCCCTACCTAGTACTTCTCCTGTGGGCAGTAACGAGGGATCAATTGAGATCGATTCAAATTGGACAAAATTCAGAGTTTCAATTTTCTATATGCATGTGGTACAAAAATCATCCTTTTCTTTACAGTTTTATATCCCGGTAAGTGCTCTTAGTTCAGTTCGGTAGAACGTGTGTCTCCAAAACCCAATGTCGTAGGTTCAAATCCTACAGAGCATGATTCTTTTCTTCTTATGTCGAATCCAAAAAAAGAACTTATATAAATATAAGAAAATGAGACAGTAATGAGGTCCATATCATCATCAAAATAAAAAGAAAGATCTGCAAGCATTCTTTATGGGAGTCGGGGCTTTCTGATGGGAGTCAGGGCTTTCTGATTTGAAGTTGCTAGAAAAGGACCTATGAGATCGGTTGATCATTAGTCATTTTTTAAGGTAAGTAGGCAGGGGTATCTTGATCGAAACCGAACTTCAATTCCACCCAGCTCGGATTCTATGCAGTAGTGGGGAAGACCTGTTTATACTTTTATTGAGAATTCCATTTCTTCTTGCCGCACTCCAATTCTATCCCAGCAGTTGAGAATTGATATGAGATCTTGAACCCAGGGGCTCCTATGTTCTGGGCAGAGGCATTGATGCGGGCTATTAGAATAAGGTGGTAAGGTCCAGGCATCTTCAAACCCCACATATGCCCTCTTTGATCTAGTAAGGGGAATGAAAGAAACATGAATGTTGCATAGTAAAGTGTCAGCACTCATCCCCAAACTCCATAGGACCCACGACAGAAAGAGTTTACTTCGGTGCCGGAGAGCCGAAACCGCTAACCGAAACAAGACATATTCACTTTGACCACAGCCACCTACACTTGCCTACCCGACTGACTATTTTAGATATTCTCTCTTCAACCTTCCTCTAACCTAAAATAGTCGTACCGCTCCCCCCTTTAGAGATAGATTTCTTTATTCTCTAAGCTAGCTAAACGCTCGAAACATAATAAGCTAAGCCTCCGTCGATTTAGCCAAAGCAGGCCAGGAGAAAATAATGGGAGTCGGTGTCCCTTAAACGCCTTGTTTCCTCTTCTTTACGGTGGCTTCTTCTTAAATGAAAGAAGATCTCTGCTGCGCTTATGCCTTCAAACCCGAAAACAGTGGTTATTACGACACCAGGTGAAATAGGTGCGTTTTCTTCTCTTCCTCCCTCGACCTATTGAAGTTGCGCTGACCCGTAGCCGTAAGCCCTACAGTTCCTTCGCTTACCACCTAATCTTAATCTATTGCCCTGCCTCCTAGAGAAGAAATGGCACCAACCGATACAATGGAAGCTAGTTCCAGGGAAGCTGCTTCAATGGAAGTTGGATTACCAAGTTGCTTTTGAGTTTGATTTGAACTAGTTTCCAAGCTTTTTTTCATCCATGCCTATAAGTGTAATTATCTTTTCCAATCCGAGTGTTCCATCGGACTTACTCCATTTGCTTCTAGGGTCCATTTGCTTCTAGGGATAGATACGGCTGGAGTCGCAGTGCTAGAATGAAATGTGAATGAGAGCATAGATTGATTGTCTCACTGCATGTACGTATAGTAATCGGTTAATAATACTAAGGGTCCCTGATACTAATCTCGACATGAGAGGAACGTGTCCTCTCGGCCTTGATATATACTAATAAATATGGTTTTTTCACTCAGACATGAGAGGTGAGATTGATTATATGATGGAGATAGATGGAGGAGCAGAAAGTGAGAGATTGTGGCGTGAAGCATATGTAAGGTGTACAACTCTTGAGACGGATGCATCGAGGTGCCGGCCTATGAGAACGCTCGTCATAGCATTGCGCCATAATTTGGTGATGGGTCTTTCGTTTTAAAAATAGGAGTTTTTCGAGTCTAGTTTACTGGTCCATCAATAAATGTGTATGAAAAGTGAAATAGTTGATGTGATGGATGTACTCGGTATCGATCAATGAAACATCGGCTCGACGCAGGATTTCAGTAGAACAAAAACCATCGTAAGTAGTAGAGGGATAGGTACTTATTCCCGGCCAGTGGTATCATTGCTGCTCCCCGCCTAATGCGGATCCTTGTGCAATGCTTATGTGAAATCTCAATCCAAAACTTATTTGTTTCGTTGGAAAAACCAACGCCGACGTCAAGATCAGTCTCCTTTCCTTTCAAAAGTGAGCGAGCAGAGCTGAAAAAGATGGAGTTACCTGGAGATGAGATTTCTTTCTACGGATATGAAGGATAGAAATATGCTATTTGCTGCTATTCCATCTATTTGTGCATCAAGTCCGAAGAAGATCTCAATCTATAATGAAGAAATCATAGTAGCTCGTTGTTTTATATGCGTTCTCATATTCAGTCAGAAGAGTTTAGGTAAGACTTTGAAAGAAACTCTCGACGGGAGAATCGAGTCTATTCAGGAAGAATTGCAGCAATTCTTCAATCCTAACGAAGTAATTTCGGAGGAATCCAATGAACAACAATGATTACTTAGGATCAGCTTGCGAATTTGCAGCACCGTAGTAGAATCATTACCAACGGCACGCCGTGCGCCTAAGTGCGAAAAGACAGTGCAAGCTTTGTTATGCCGAAACCTAAATGTAAAGTCAGCAACACTTCTAAATGCCACTTCTTCCCACCGCATCCATCTTCAGGACGATATAGTCACAGGTTTTCACTTTTTAGTGAGTGAAAGATTTGTATCCGGGTCTACGTTCAAAGCTTCTACCATAGACCTAATTCGAGAAGGCTTGATAGTCCTAAGAAAGGTGAGGGTGGGGTGTTCTATTTAGGAAGAATAAGAAGAATCTCATTCATGTGTTCATGCTAACAGAAGGGCGGATCCAATACACATAAGGCTTTTTTTCAGGAAATTCCTAATGTAAATGATGAATTTGGGATGTCATGCCCCACAAGTTAGTTGCCCAAGCCCTCCCTAGGAGGGCAGTCTACTACAAGATAGAGTTTGAGCCTGGAGCCAAAGCCCCAACCCCTCCATTTTAGTTTTTTCTCAGGAAAGAATTTCAGGAAGTCATATCAGCCAGATAAGCCTCTGACGGCTCCATATTGATTTTCCCCCAGTTTTCTTTCAGAAGAAGCAGGAGCCATTTTGCATTGAAACTCGGTATCAGTAGAGTCATCTCCTGAGAAAGAGTTCTTTCTTATTTATACAAGATTTCGAAGAACATAGTGAAGCCCTCAAAGCGCTAACAAAGTCGTAAGTAGAGAAGTTTTCCAAAAAGATACCTCGTTTTTCCATTAAGTGTGCGTTGTCTGATGAAGAATAACGGGGGAGCCAACTCAATAACCTAGCGGAGGAACCATCCAGACTTGAAACAGCGGATGCAACCCTTGCATTTCGTTCTTTTGTTCTTTACTCTATTTTCGCTTTGGCACTCACTTCCTTTGGAATAAGGGCATTTTTCTTCAATACTCGTTCCGTTGACCATCAAACAGTTTATTAATTATGTTATGTCAAATGATGGGAAAAAGGAAGGAGTAATCAAAAAGACTAGAACTACCCGATCCGTTGAAATACGATACGAAGGAAACGGAGTTCAATCCCTCATTCTTATTGTTTGTTCTTCTGATCCCCTTGTTTTTCACTCGCTTAATTCGGAAGAGGAAAATGACAGCAGCTAAAGTGAGAAATAAAAAACTGCTCGGAAAGCTTCGGTTTGAGCGTTGGTTTTGATGACAGTGAAGAAAGCTCGCCCAAAAGACGTACGTGGAACCATTGATACCAAAAAAAGAATCAAATATGAGGAGAACTTGGTGCATTGGTAAACGGCTCCGCCATAGCTTGTACGATTTCTGAATCCTATTAATGGCGCTCTCCGAATAAATAAGTAGACACAGAAGGACTACATACACGTGCTCTCTGAGTAGGGAAAGTGAGAAATCTACGGTCTTCCATCTGCGGATGTGACAAATCCAATCCAATTTGGTCTTGTCCCGTGGCTCGGACCCGTTTGCGTAAATGCAGCTACCACTACGACGGGATACTCTAGTTATTTACTCTGTTTCAATCCCTATTTGGCCATTCAACAGTAGCGTACGGCCTTTGGAAAGCATCTCTTCCTAGAGGGGACTCCTGCTTGTGATCTTCTTCCTTGGGTCGGAGAAATAGAACTTACCAATTGGAAATGGAAATGTCGAATGAATTGAACCAAACTACAGAAACTGTGGTTGAGCTTGCCTGTCATCAACGAAGGATGGTTCTAAAGTTGGTGGAAGAAAGCAAACCAAAGAATGCAGCTAGTCACGCCGAAAGACGAGCCCATGTCTTTTGAGAAACTGACACAACCTGTTGTGCTAACTTATCTTATACTAAGGTTCCGTCCCAGCCAACAAAAGATTTCTCATAATTCTAGGATGAAACAACATCATATCTCAGCTTGATTATGAGAGAGATTGAAGTGAAAGAACCCGGTTTGAGAGCGTGTAAATGGAAAAGAATGATGTGAAAGAGCCGACCCATGTAGCCCACTTAGAATGTGCTTTGACTTCCCCAGGTTGTACAATAGCACTCTTTTCTGGACCAAAGTTCGAAAGGAATCGGGCACTGGATTGAAGAATAGCTCAATCTGATAGAAACTTAGGTTGGGCTGGCGGAGGGATGAGTGGAGCTTCTGTATGACATGTACTGGTGTTTCATTAGTCCCTTGATCGGGTACCCGAAGCTCGCTTTGAGGAAGCAGTGCCATTTGGTTCTTCCTTCTTTCACGTCCATCCATGAATGATTTGAGAATTCTTTTCATCACTGTTTGGATCGCAGACTTGACCGTTGTCTATAGAAAGAAAGTGCTCACTCATTTTCTGTTTGTTTTCATGTGCGCATACACTCAGCCTAATTTAGTACATGTGAAGTGGAAGGGCGAGTACGGGTGAAAGCCCACTACCTTCCGGATAAAAGATATGCTCGATTTATAGATAGCTTTGCTTCACTATATAGCATGGGACGAATTGATAAGCTCTGAATGCAGGAAGGGAAACCTTAGAGCTTTCTTCACTTATCTTCCCAAGCAGACCATATGATTCTCATTATTCTATTTCTCTGTCTTTCCAACCAGCATTCCTGCTTATTCTAATTGGAGTGATGTGTGGTACCGGGGGCAATGCAATTGATGGTGCTTGTGGCCCCACGGAATGACCGTATAAAAGGAAATAGGCAGCAAGGGAATTGGGTAGACCAAAGATACTGCCTTTAGCCCTCTGCGGCCTTTTTTTTTGAAGTCGAGTTGTAAGGAAAGATCGATAGGATTTGGTCCATTTGTTTTCCTTCCAGACGGAGAAGCGAGAACCCTTTCTGCTTTGACCGCTTGCCCTCCTGGGACAGATGTGCGAAAAGGTCTTAGTTGCGGAATCAAATATGAATGAAGTTAGAACAATCAGCGTAAGCTCTTTCTCTAGGGCCACTATCAATAATGACAAGAACTCTTACCAACTAGCTTAACGCATCTGGTCTCCTTCTCCTTTGTACCCCTAGCGGATATGAATAATAGGAAGAAACAGGTCCTTTCTAAAGGCGGGCATTAGACCAGAGTTTCGTGAGCCGGAGAAGATCGATAAAGCTTAGAACTTGCTCGTTTGCAGGAGGAGGCGGTGGTATGACTCCGTCCGTTGAACGAGCATTTCGTGCCACCTGTTCTGCGTCCACATCCACTACCATTTTCTGATCCCAGTATCTATAGCAAAATCGCTATTTGCCTCACTCTATAGAAGGCCTCCCGTATGTAAGATCACCAACCAAGTTCCTTTCTTCTTTTGTTTGTGCCATCTTTACCAACTTCTACTTCTTGGCTGGCTTGATGCTTACAGGTCTTGCCTCTGCTGATACTGGACATGGGGACAAGAACTCCGTGGGAAGAGAGCAGATACCAATCCTAAACAACCCTTAGAATGGCCTCATCCAAACGGATGATTGTCATTGATAAGACGGGCAGGTGGTATGTTGATACTGAGCCGCTTGCCATGTAGTTGTTAGCTCATTCTTGACAAATCCGATCGGGTCTTCATAATCTGGAGTAAAAGGATTCGAACCTTTGCATGCCGATACCAAAAACCGATGCCTTACCACTTGGCTATACTCCAAACAAACGGTAGGTTCCTAGTGAACCGTGGAAACTAGTTAGTTCAAATCGAACTAAAAAGAAATGTGCATTATCTACGCCTTTTTTTATTCACCAAGACCTGCTAAAGTCTGATACAAACGAATAGGGGAGTTCTTCCTTACGAATATAAATGGAGGAAATATACCTAGTACCTTTGTCCTCTGCAAAGATCATAAGATCAGATGGAGTTGGATTGATTTTTCTCGCATCTACTAGATCAAAGATTAGAGTAAGGGGAGCTCTCGTAAGTGAGCCTAAGTAAGTAGTGTGGTTCGAGCGGATCAGTCACCGCTTAGTTCTACTTTCCTCGCAGAGTTGGTTTTAGCCGGAACCGCGCTCTGGCCTTCTTCTTGTGCCCCTTGATTATTGATCTGAATTCAAGTTAGATAAGAGGATACCAGTGCCTTTTGATCCACCCTTAGGTTTGAAAACTGTGGAGGTTCAGTTACAAAATGCAGTTTATGAGGCTGCTTTGTATGCCAGTGTGCTGGAAGGGGAGTTGGAAGATATACCTAGATCCCCCAATAGATAAAAGAGCGAGAAGGTTACCTACTCTTTTGGTGGATGGCGGCACTAGAAGTTGATGCTTTTTATGGACAGACATAGAAATTCGATTTCCAATAGAGCTGCAAACGCTACTGTAAGCCGAAGACGAATGCTGGCCAAAAGTAAGCAAAGCAGGAGAGGTGTCGTTTCCTTCAATTGGTTAACCAACAGGTCTCCTCACTCTAGCATTTCTTCTTTGTTTGGTCGCAAGGCAGGTAAATGAAGGATTTGTTTCTGCTCTGTCCTTTACCGCATCAATGGATTCAATTTCAGTGGATAGAGCTCAACCCGTTGCCATCGTCATTTCAATCACAATTCACTTGGTAGGTAGACGCTTGTTCCGACCTCCATAGTGGTACTTTGACCTTTTCTCAACAACATCTACTTCTAATCTTCTTGAACGGCCCTCTTGTCATTTGACCCAGAATTGAAAGAGATGACACCCACCAATATCTTCCAACACAGAATGGTTAGATGGATGGAGTAGAAGAGGATAGGAAACATGGAATGTCAGAGAGAGTACGTAAGCTTAGAAGAAGTTAGATGGATGGAGTCTTAGATACATGAGCTAATCGATCAAGTAACTGTACGTAAATACATGATAAAGGTTCCAGTATATTTAACTGTGATTTTATACATAATAATTTTGTGCATTCAATCAATGCTTCAATAGAAAAAGGTATTTTGTATTTAATTGGTTATATGTGCGAATGTCAATAAATGTACACAAGCTGGAATGGATATGGGTCAGATGGATGGAGTCTTCCTTATTGAAGTGGGCAAGGCAAGCAGCTCCTCTCGAATAGGCTGATCGGTGATACGTGATTTTGGAATAAAAGCTAGACGACTCAGCCCTCTTCTCATCTCAAAGCTCGACCTCTGCCACAACTACTGCTTCCCTAGCCAAGCCATACTTCTCATTCTTTGCTTGAATCCATAGAAAAACAAATTCCATCAAGTTTCCTTGCATGGGTTGATTGACCTTGAAGTCCATATATAGATTCCCGTAGTTCATCTCAACTTGACCAACCATTGAGAATGGAACAAATAGGGGAGATGGAATTCTTCTATATTGTCTTTCAACCCTTGCTCTTGCCTTGGCTTCGCCTTCCACCTTCAGCTAAGCACCTAACCCGTGGGACGGGACCTTCGGTCCAGCCTTTGTTCGGGTATGGGACCGACCTGGGATTCTTCCATCCAAGTGAGTATCGCCCTTCTGATTTGGTTTGAGTACGGGACCAACCTTCTCTTTTGTTTGTAATTGGGCTTGCCCGAAACAAAGGAACTTTGGTGTGAGAACCCACCCGAGTTGGTAACCCAACGTTTTCACCTACGATTTCTCCCTCGTCTTCTTTGCCTAGCCTTTAGCTTCTTTCTTGTCTTATCTTAGATTTCACTCTTAGGAAATAGTGCATTACCTGTCACTCTGCCTTTCTAAGAAGGCCTTTCGCTTAGCTGTCCTTTCTACTAGAACTTCCCTTCAGCAGTTTTGGAACATCTATAGTATGCTTGAATGTCGGCAATTTTCCATATTCTCTTCCTCCTCGTCCATTAGTTCAGTTCCTTTCCTTAGTGAAACCTGCCCCCTCCATCTTTCGAGAACAACAAGAGGGCATTCTCAAGCAGGCGTATTCTTCTTCACTTCCTAAGAAGGCATTTTCTTGCTAACAAGCCATTCTGGCAAACAAAAGAGCTACTTCTATCAAAGAGGAGCAAAGGCTAAGCGGAACTCCTCCCTTCGTGTCTTCTTCCTTTCCAAGCTTGTTGCAGGGAATCTGGGCTCTTTTTCAGCCCCTAAGGACTGCTACTTTGATGAATGAGGCCTGACGGTCTTAATTCCTAATGCTACTCCTACTGCTATTGCTATTGTTACTGCTTTTGGGAATTGGCATCTTTCTTCATAGGGGCCTAGCCAAGGAAAGCTTTCCCATTAAATGAATGTGCTTGCGTAGTCTTCGGTTCCTGCAGGAAGTGTGGGACTAATTGAATTTCATTCTTGTCTGCTAAGAGAATTATTCTTCCTTACAGCTTGCATTCGATGCATCCACCGTACTAAGAGCTCCTTCTTGAAGAACCGATTCTATAACAACCCCAAAGGTGAATCTATCTAAATAAACCTAAAACTCCCATTATGATTTGAGATTGCCTTGCCATTGCGCCCCTTGCCTTTCTTACTGGATTTCCAGTTGATGGGGAAGGCTTGGCAAAGAAGCTTGTGTCAGAAGAGAAGTGGAAAACTAAGTTGTTCGAGCTTAACTTAAACCTGATTACCCTATTAGGAGTCAGAATAAGGTTGAGGCTTGAAGACAAGCAACTGACATCTCGGATCTTGCCATTGCCAGGAGCATGGATGCCCAGAATGCCCTCAATCTATGTCTGTCTATATAGGCTTTAAGGAAAAAGGCAAGTAAGCCGTAAGCCACAAATCAAGGCTTTTATGGACTTTTGACAACTTATAAATAAGCCAATAGCAGATCGTTTGCGTCTTTCGAGATGAGAAGAGAAGTAGAAGGTTTACTATTGGGATAACGAAGATATGACCATATTTCAGATCGATTTTCAACAGACGAGATCGGATAGTAGAATAGAGAGAAGGATTTGCTGCTTTCTTAAAATGATAGAGAGTCAGGAGAGGGTCTATGTTAATAGAGCTCTTTAGATAGGGAGAGGAAAGACGTAACTAGACCATGGAAAGAATAGAATCTTTTACCGCTACATCCGCTGGAGAAGAAAACTCAGCAAAGGAGATTCCTATCCTTTCTCTAGTTGAAGACTAATCTAGATATTCCCGAAGATGCTTGACTTCGAGTTCTTGGAGTGACAGCTTTCTTTGTAAACAAGGGTCCCTTATTCTATTACTTTTCCACTTCATTGATCTGAAAGAAGTGATAGAAGAAAGCTACGGGCATATACCCCCGCCCCGGGGGAACAGGTGCCACCTCAACAGCTATATTCTAAATCGTTAAGCCTCGCAACCCTTTCCTTTGTATCGGACCTTTCCCTCTTTCCTTACTTTCCTTCCTCACTCAAACTTCAAAAAGTCCTTCCATGAATCTAGGGAAGGAAAACCACCTCTGACTTCACCAAGTCTCCCTTTCTTTGGTCGAAGGCTTCAGGTCAAGATCCTTTTTCCTATCTATTGAAGATGCAAAGAGAGATGCTTCTTCCTCTTCAAGTTGGAAGTGCAAGAAGAAATGCGGTAAATAGGAGTTCCATCTACCACGCACTCGCCCCACACTCCAGCTAACTTCAGCATCCATACTCAGCTAGGAGGAAGGTGCCGGGGACACTATGAACACACATGTACTTGGTTGACTTCATGTCCCGTCTCACAACCGGGTAAGATCAAATAAACAAACAGCTTGCTTGCCCAATCCCTATTGAGAGGATTTCTTGAGCTTGAACTTCCTTTTGTTGCTCCGCTCACAAGGACTTCTTTTCATCCGCAATGAAGCTTATACCACCACTTGGTCAGTAAGGCCTAATTCAAAAAAAGATCAATCACCCCCTTCCCTACTTCAATGGAAAAGGGGGAATCGCCCTTTCATAGCCGCCCCTCCACAAAATTTATACCCATCCTTTCGCCTGAGATGATCACGAACGAAGACATAGAATTGTGTTGATAGGAGGAGGAAACGAACCAACCCGAAAAAACAAACAAAAGGGAATGAGAGAAATGATCGGAACGATTAAGGAAAGAAAGAGAATGGTGTCCCCTTTCCTTTCGCCCAGGGGGCATCATCGTCGAGGACAGGCTTCGAGGATTCTTCCATATCTATATATAGAGATAGATGATGATAGAGATCTAGATCTTTCTATAGATAAATCCTTTGATAAATTTCTATTGATCCGCTTTCAAGATCTGTGAACAAGAGAGATCCAAAAAATCTCCATGTAAAAAAAGAGATGAATAGATAGGGCTGAGCCGATAGCAGGACTAGGTACAATGATGGGGCGAGAGAGGGAAAAAACCCTTCGGGATGGATCGGGAAAAGTGACCTCTGGCTCAGCCCACGACTTCCTTCCCTTCGCATAGCTCGGGTGACTCCCTTCCCCCTTTTTTCCCAGAATGAATTAGCCCGACATGACGAATCCTTCCCTCCTGTCTTTCTTTCTCATTGAATGAACCACTGCCTGGGATGCCCCTATGCCTATGAATTCAATGATTTAAGGGCCCCGGGAGGAAACTTCGGAAAGAAAGCCTACTGGTTGGTCTGGTTGTCCCACGGCAGTGCCCGGGCGGGCCTCGGTTCAATCTTGCCGATTCTACCTAGACATGGCTCAAAATGAAGGGGTAAGGCCAAGTGTTCTTAAAACAAAACTCGAAGTGCACACTTCGGAGCACGGTCTTCCGTTAGGTCCTTTACGGACGACGAAAGCCCCTTGGCTATACTCTACTCTTCGCCTCCGGCTATTCTGTTCTTTTCTTTTGGCTCGGCGGAGCTGAGCTGGGTTCCATTACACTCTGTAGGAAATGCATAGATAGTCCACGCAGCAAACCGAGGCCCTGCATGCGCCGTACGTACCGCCTACGAATAGTAGGTAGTGTCGGTGTCAAAACCGGCGGATCTCGGGTATGGGGTCCCGAACTGTGCGTCTAAGGCGGATGGTAACAGGAGGCGGGGAACATGATGTTTACCCAGGTTCGGGCCCTCTCGATGGAGGTAATACCCTACTTTCTGCTTGATTGATCTTGATGATATGAGTATTACAAGAGTTGATCTACCACGAGATCGTAGAGGCTAAACCCTAGAAGCTAGCCTGTGGTATGATTGTTGTTGTCCTACGGACTAAACCCTCCGGTTTATATAGACACCGGAGGGGGCTAGGGTTACACAGAGTCGGTTACAAGGGAGGAGATCTACATATCCGTATTGCCAAGCTTGCCTTCCACGCCAAGGAGAGTCCCATCCGGACACGGGACGAAGTCTTCAATCTTGTATCTTCATAGTCCAACAGTCCGGCTAAAGTATATAGTCTGGCTGTCCGAGGACCCCCTAATCCAGGACTCCCTCAGTAGCCCCTGAACCGGGCTTCAATGACGATGAGTTCGGCGCGCAGATTGTCTTCGGCATTGCAAGGCGGGTTCCTCCTCTGAATTCTCCATAGAAGATTTTGAACACAAGGATAGTGTCCGGCTCTGCAAAACAAATTCCAGATACCACCATAGAGAGAATAATATTTCCACAAATCTAATATGCTGACAACTTTTCATAATTTGGCATCACACCACGGCCCGGTCATTATTCGAACCGTTTCTCCCAGCCCTCCACTTCACGTTTCGCGAGGCGGTTTTATTGGCACGTCTTATCGAAGCAGAGATCGTGTCCCCCTTATCATGGGATTCTCATCAATACGGGTATGGGTAACCCAATCGTTCCTGTTGGTATGACTCCTCGATTTTAGGCAAGTTCCAAACGGCCACGCGGAGGACGCTTGATATTCACCCTCTTTATAAAGGGGCCAAGGCCTGTCCTTTTCTTCTCGCGCTCAATCGAATCCTTCCCCCACCTCGAGTTCCAACACCCAAGGCTCAGGCTAGGCGCTACGGACCTTCAGTCATTTCCGGATCCAACCTTCAAGGTCGGTGGATGCCCTCCTCTGTCACAGAGGAGGACATCAAGAAGCTAAGAGAAGCCGGGTATCTGACCGCCGAACACTCGCGCAGGCTGCCTGCTCGAGGGCAGGTCGTTCCCACTCCCGAACCCAGCGAGAGTGTCGTATTCGTCTCCCACTTTCTCCGAGGGCTAGGCTTTAGTCTAGATCCCTTTGTTAGAGGGCTCATGTTCTATTATGGGCTCGATTTCCATGACCTGGCCCCGGATTCCATCCTTCACATCTCGTCGTTCATCGTCGTGTGTGAGGCCTTCCTCCACGTCACCCCGCACTTCGGCTTATGGCTCAAGACCTTTAATGTGAAGCCGAAGATGATTAATGGGCGACACGCAGAGTGCGGAGGTGCCATAATAATCAAAGGTGCCGATGCTCCATGGCCAAAGGGTTCTTTCCCAGAGGTGCTCAGCTTATGGCAACGGGAGTGGTTTTACATCACAGCTCCCCGGGGTACTAAGTGGGTAGCCGCCCCTGCCTTCCGCTCGGGTCCCCCGCCACAACTGGCGTCATGGGTCAACAAGGGGCTGGACTGGGGGCCAGTAAATGATGTGCCTACATTGCAGAATCGCATCCGAGATCTCCTCGAGAGGGATGTCAACCTTATCAAGGTAATGCAAGTCATGCTAGTTCGTCGAGTCCTGCCTTGCAAACGTCGACCTCTGCCGTACGTGGGAGTTCAACCCAGAAGGACCGCGAACTATTCGGCAATTCTTCGGCATGATGCACGAAGAGATGTATGGATTGTTCTTCAGATCACAAACAAAGTGTCCGGACACCACCGAGGATGCGGGTCTGAGTTGCAATCGTCCAGATACCCAAGTAAGTAATTCTTCGGCCGAACATGCTGTCTCTTTATTTATCACAACATCATTCTGAAAAGTTGCTTTTTGACCAGGACTGGGTAAAAAAGGCGAAGATGATCAGGTGTTCGGCCCCCCTTCCCGAAGGCTCGACAGATCCAGTACTGGCCAGAATGCTTGAGCTCGCGCCTTATCAAGCGCCATCAGGGGAAGATAAAGGGGGGAATAAAGAAGCCGAAAGTGAGCCTCACTCATTATTCATCCAAACCGGGGGAATTAGTGCCTCCACAAAGGAGGATAACCGGGGAGAAGAATCTAAAATTCCTTCTCCCCAAGGAAGGAAGAGGGCCGCCTCTGAAGACTTGGAAACAATGGTTTCCAAACGAGGGAATAAACCTTTGTCAGGGGGCCCTACCCCAGAAGGCATCCTTACCACACAGTACCCACAAGGGGACCAGCCCTCCACCGAGCTGCAAGTAAACAAAAGTACTTCATAGTAAATATACCCTGCTTTATTTCTGAGAACAATAACCGAGACGTATGTCTTGTAGTTCGGATTGTAGCCCTTCTTGACAGAGTTCGACTTCGGGGGATCTTCTTCCGGAGATGATGGAGAGCGAAATGCCTCCCCGTGCCTCCACGGCTCGTGAAGCGGATGACCCAGAGGTGTCGTCACGGAGGATTTCTCCTGATCCGCCAAGGCCAGAGGGTAACCCTTCGGCCAACCAAAGTCCGGAGTATTCGGCTCCTAAGGAGAGCAACAGAAAGAGTCTGGGACTGTCCGGTGCACGACCAGACGCACTGATGAATCTTCTGGAGCAAGCGGCTATCTCAGAAGCGCATCGTACGCTAATGGGTACGGTGATTGAGAGGATTTCAGCCGCCGAAAGCGGGTTGCATGAAGCTTTTATGAGCCTGCTGAGAGGCTTTGAGGTACGCAAAGTAATAACTATATTTTTTTGACGGTACCACACACGCTAGGTGTGCCCTATGCAGATAGTAGCCCCTGAGACTCTCGTTGCTGTCGAAAAAGACGGCAAATAGAGGATCATAGTCCCAGGTAATAACCATGCGGCTTTCATGTGCATGCGGCTGAGGGTCCGGTGGCTAGCCGGACTGGTGAGTTTGCCGAACTGAAGCGGCAACTTGATGTGGCCGATGCCGACATCGTGCTTGTAAACCAGCGGCTTGACGAGGCACAGGGTATGTATTCTCCAATGATCAACACATATTAAGAGGAGCATGATGCTAGTATCTGTAATATGCTGTGACTGCAGATGGAGCTGTCGCCGTGGAGACCCTTCGGGCGGAACTTGCTCGAGCCAAGGAACAAGCCAAGAAGAGTGATGCGGCCGCCCTAAAGGTGGTCGAAGAGCTAAGAGCCGAACAGGCTGCGCATTGCCAGAGCAAAGAGAAAATAGCCCACATGGCTATTGAGCTGAAAGATGTCGCCGACCATTATGAGCTTCTAGAAAAGGAAAGCCAAACGAAGACGGCGGACCTGGAGAAAGCCACGGTAGCAGCCAAGGAAGCCTGCTCTAAAATTAGAGCGGCGAAGGAGGAGCTACGTCAAGCCGGAGATATCGCGGATGGGAAGCCCTTTTTGTTGCGGATGAAGTTCGGAGATCCTAAGTATGCCCTTCTGGATCAATTATGGAGTTCTGCAGACGCATACTTGGATTTGGCAGCAAGTGCTGCTGATGCGACCGAGTTTTTCAAAGATCAAAAAGATCACGAAGTGGAAAAGCTGTTCTGGTCGCAGTTCAATGTTCCAGTGCATCCGCTGCTGTTAAATGAGCAAATGGCCGAGTGGGCCGAGCTCCATAGGTTGTCCGGGCTTGCCATGAGGTCTGTTGTGGATCATCTCTGGCCAGAAGGACCAAGGCCGAATAGTTATTTTGGCTTAGTGCAACGATTCCTTGGTGCTGTGCCGCATATCGACGCTGTGAAGAGGTCGGCGTGCATAGAGGGTGCGCGGATGGCTCTTGCCCGTGTCAAGACATACTGGGCAGAGATGGAGGCCACCGCTATTGCAACCCAGAGTTCGGCCGTAGGCCGGGTATCGGACGAGCACTATTTTGAAGAAGTCTTAGAAGGCGCTCGTTTAATAGAGGCTCAGTGCTCGAAGAGTATCATGTTCTAGTGACATGTATCCCAATTCTAAGAACAATGTTATTTGAATTATAAAGGCTGTGTTTATACTTTTGCCTGAAAGTATTATTATGCCTCATGTGCGGTCGTTTGTATATATATATATAACCTGAAAGTTTGCAGTCGTCGGCTTCAGCCCCCACGCATATAATGCGGGGGTGTTCGCAAAAGCGCGTCTTCACACTTGATCCAACGTCTTGGTCCATTAAGGAGGTGGTAGCACGGCGAACGGGGCAATCGGACTATAGTGCTTTAACACTTTCACTTAACCATAGGAGTTTGATAGTGGGGCTACTATATAGCCCCTGGTATTTTCGCGGCTATCCGAATACGGTGTGCGTACGTACATGACCGGGAAAACCGGTCCTTCGTTAATGCGGAGGAATCCCGAAGATTCTGATGAGTCATCGAGTGGTTGACCAGTCTCACGCTTTATCATGGTAGTCAGTTTTCGGCTTTCTCTACTGAGGTGGTCGTCCGGATGAACCAGGGCACAATCGCAGTAGTTCTCCCGGTGCCACCTTAGCCGATAGAGCGGAACATAAGGTAGCAAAACACGGGAGCCAGGCAAACCCAACATTTGACCAAAGACATGATTCGGAGCTGATGCATATAAGGCCAAACTCGCGACGTCGAACACTCCCTAAGGTATTCGGTCTTTACAACATATACTGGGCTGAGTAACACCCTTGAACCCTGAATTTCTAGGTACGTGCATTAGTTTGACGTGGCGAAATGCCAATAACGCCAGCGTCCCTCTCGGTTGTGTTGAGTATCCGGAGGGTGTGAAGCGACAAGAGACAGTAAGAAAGGTTTACACAGGGTCTTAATCTAAAAGGAAACCTTTGAGCGGGGCCCTGCTGCACGTCTGCGCCTGTGTCTCCGTTGTGCCATATCTTGGAAGGGTGTAGCACGATTATCATCTGTTAAAAGAGAAGAACTTAGGTGAAAGTTGTCGTGCAAAAAATTGGTTATTCTTAATAAACCATTAAAATTCAAGATAAGTAAGGTCGAGCCGAACTGTAGTCCTTTGTACATGCAGGAAGCCCCTGGTACCGCCTATGGGGGTATATCCATCAAACCAATCTCAGGTTTATCTAAGCTGTTACAGCTAGTGATGCACCGGACTCGTCTAGCCGTGTCCGCAGTCTTGACGACCGATCGTTTACTCTTGGTTGGAGAGGTCGTTTAGTGTTCGACTGCTAAAGCTGCCACACGTTCTTCCGCGCGTAAGGAACGCTCAACATTTCCGCTAACTATGATGATGCCACGTGGACCAGGCATCTTAAGCTTAAGAGAAGCGTAATGCGGTACTGCATTAAAACGAGCGAAAGCTGTTCTTCCGAGTAGTGCTTGATAGCCGCTTCGGAATGGAGCGATGTCGAACGTTAATTTTTCACTTCGGAAGTTGTCGGGAGAACCGAATACAACCTCTAGTACTAGAGAGCTCGTACAGCGGGCCTCTGGGCCTGGTATTACTCCTTTAAAGGTAGTATTGCTTTGGTTGATTCTTGTCGGGTCTATCCCCATTTTGCGAACTGTGTCCTGATATATCAAATTAAGACTACTGCCGCCGTCCATGACGACTTGGGTGAGATGGTATCCGTCGATAATTGGGTCTAACACCAAGGCAGCCAATCCAACATGTCAGATACTTGTCGAGTGATCCCTGCGATCAAAAGTGATCGGGCAGGCCAAACAAGGGTTGGACTTATGGGTGACGGGCTCTACGGCGCGTATGTCACGGAGTGCATGTTTGCTTCTTCTTTTTGTTACGTGAATCATGTTCACTGTTTTGACCTCTGGTGGGAATTTTTTCCGTCCCCCGGTGCTTTGCTGGCGAGGCTCATCCTCGTCTTCACTTGGTGTATCCCTCCCCTTGTGTTCGGCGTTTAACTTGCCGGCCTGCTTGAAGACCCAGCATTCTCTGTGGGTGTGATTTGCAGGTTTATCGGAGGTGCCATGAATCTGACATAATTTGTCTAGAATCTTGTTTAGGCTGGATGGTCCATCTTTGTTGCCTTTGAAAGGCTTTTTCCGCTGACCGGGTCGAGAGCCCCTAAATCCGGCGTTTACATTCCATTACCACCCCTGACTTCAGATGTTCCTGGGTCGCTGGTGCTACTACGTGCCAGCCAGCTATCTTCGCCCGCGCAAAAGCGGGTCATGAGGCTTGTTAGGGCTGCCATTGTTCTTGGCTTTTCTTGGCCGAGGTGTCTGGCGAGCCATTCATCTCGGACGCTGTGTTTGAAAGCTGCTAAGGCTTCGGCGTCCGGGCAGTCGACGATTTGATTCTTCTTAGTGAGAAATCTGTTCCAAAGCTTTCGGGCTGACTCTCCGGGCTGTTAAATTATATGTCTTAAATCATCTGCATCCGGAGGTCAGACATAGGTCCCTTGAAAGTTAGCCCTAAAAGCATCCTCAAGCTCCTCCCAACTTCCAATTGAATTTTCGGGGAGGCTCTTCAGCCAGTGCCGAGCCAGTCCTTTCAGCTTGAGGGGCAAGTACTTGATGGCATGGAGATCGTCTCCGCGAGCCATATGGATGTGGAGGATGAAGTCCTCAATCCAGACCCCAGGGTATGTCGTTCCGTCGTACGCCTCTATGTTCACGGGTTTGAATCCCTCTGGAAATTCGTGATCCAGCACCTCGTCGGTGAAACATAGGGGGTGCGCGGCACCCCTGTATTTGGATGTGTCATGGCGTTCTGACGGTTGTAGTGTTCGGTTTTGATTATGCGCTGGAGCGCGCTTCCTAGATCCATAGATGGATCTGGTCACGCCGGCCTTTTGATGCAAGTCCTCGCCTCGACCGTGTGCTGACTTATGTGCGGCCTCGTTAGCCGCCCTATCGCGGCCGCGAGGTGGTTGATCCGACCGGTCGGCCATTTTGTTTTCCTGCTGTGTGGGCTCTAAGGCCTCATTATCGGATTCAGGCAACAGCTTGCGCTTTGGATAGCTCTTTGTGTGGCGACTGCCACCATACTTTTCTTCAGTGTCGAGCACTTTGTTCCATCTACTATTGAGCATATTCTGCGCGGCCTTAAGCCTTTGCTTCTGCTTCTTCAGACTCCTCACGGTGGCAATAAGCCTTCTACGGAGGTTCTCTTGTTCCAAGTGCCTTTCCAGGATGATGTGTGCATCGTCGTCCGGACTGTTTTCCTCTCCGGAGAGAGGTTGATGAGCTTTATCCTTGGTGTCGCCGTGATCGGATAGCGGCTCCGTACTATGTTTGCCGTCCGCTGGTTCATCATGTTCTGTCGCTGGGTCAATGTGGACGTCGTTTCCTCTGGAGTCGACCGGGGTGTTATTTTTTCTTGCGCTGTTATCGCTGTTTTTCCCAAGGCGGGATTTGGAGCGGCGCCTACGCCGTCGCTTTGGTTGCTTCTCGAGGGAGCTATCCTTCGCTGCATCCTTCCGTTCCTCGTCATTGTTTTCTTTGGGTGTGTCCACCATATATACATCGTGTGATGAAGTGGTTGTCCAGCGCCCTGTGGGCGGTGGTTCCTGTTCGTCTCCTGCATCATCGTCCATACCGTCGATGTCTTCGGAGCCGAAGTCGAGCATGTCGGTTAAATCGTCGACAGCGGCTACTAAGTCGGTGGTGGGTGGGGAGCGAATTTCTTCGTCGTCCGCATCCCATTCTAGTCGGACATAGTTCGGCCAAGGGTCTCCTGACAAGGACAGAGACCTCAACGAGTTTAGCACGTCGCCAAGGGCGAGTGCTGAAAGATATCCACGGAGGTAAACTCCATGATCGGTGCCCAATCGGATTCGATAGGCACGGACACAGGCGGCTCGGAGCCCATGGCCAGGGACGAATCCAACGGTTCGGCAACACGGGTCTCGTAGGAGGTGAAGTCAGTATTTGGCTCAATCGCCACTGAGTGTGTGGCCTCCGTGGTGGGGTCCATCCACCCGTCCTCAGATGGCGCAATTTGTTCCGGATTAAGGGCCGGAGTAGATGCATGTGTGATCTCCAGAACACTATCCGACGGCAGAGCTAAGTCATGCTCGTCGTGTTGTGCGGCGCACCTGACATGGGCTCGAATCCATCGAAGATCAAGTCTCCGCGGATGTCGGCAGTATAGTTCATGTTTCCAAACCTGACCTGATGGCCAGGGGCGTAGCTCTCGATCTGCTCCAGATGGCCAAGCGAGTCGGCCCGCAGTACGAAGCCGCCGAATATGAAGATCTGTCCGGGGAGGAAAACCTCACCCTGGATCGCATCATTGCCGATGATCAAAGGAGCCATCTAGCCTTACGGTGACGGCACAGTGGCTCTCAATGAAAGCACCAATGTCGGTGTCAAAACCGGCGGATCTCGGGTAGGGGGTCCCGAACTGTGCGTCTAAGGCGGATGGTAACAGGAGGCGGGGAACAGGATGTTTACCCAGGTTCGGGCCCTCTCGATGGAGGTAATACCCTACTTCCAGCTTGATCGATCTTGATGATATGAGTATTACAAGAGTTGATCTACCACGAGATCGTAGAGGCTAAACCCTAGAAGCTAGCCTATGGTATGATTGTTGTTGTCCTATGGACTAAACCCTCCGGTTTATATAGACACCGGAGGGGGCTAGGGTTACACAGAGTCGGTTACAAGGGAGGAGATCTACATAACCGTATTGCCAAGCGTGCCTTCCACGCCAAGGAGAGTCCCATCCGGACACGGGACGAAGTCTTCAATCTTGTATCTTCATAGTCCAACAGTCCGGCTGTCCGAGGACCCCCTAATCCAGGACTCCCTCAGGTAGCCCCACCCCAGGCAAAGTTTGTTAGCCATGTAATAGGCGGCCATTTCGCGCGGTTTGGGGGGCACTTGTATAAGCCGCCGGCACCCGGCTGCGTCTTTACCCCTATCCAATTTTTGGGCCAATTCCCCCTTCGTACTACCAAAAAATGAGATTTTTGCCGAATCCGAGTTTGCTGCTCCAACCATTACAAAACTAATACCTATTCTGTTTAGTAGTTCAGGTGCTTCTCTAGCGTATAATGTAAATCTCGTAGCGGATCAATTCCAGTGAGCCTTTCAAACTAGTACTTTTTGTAATCGACTCTATAGCTTCTTCAATAAACGATG
This sequence comes from Aegilops tauschii subsp. strangulata, assembly GCF_002575655.3. Lineage (NCBI taxonomy): Eukaryota > Viridiplantae > Streptophyta > Magnoliopsida > Poales > Poaceae > Aegilops > Aegilops tauschii. The sequence goes on from NC_053036.3 coordinate 296,012,783, forward strand.
GTTCTTCGATCAAGTTTTGAATGACTTTCTAGTCAGATCGTTCCTGCGTTTCAGATATTCAGTCTGATTCGAAGCTTTAGACAAGGGTGCTATTGAGATATTGGGCCCTTATGGTATCTCGTACACATTTCGATGATTGGCCGAGCGAATAAGTCAACTTCAAAGTGGATCTGCTGTGCGAAGAGTGCGTTATGAACCGTGGCCGCCTACCTGCTTTGGTTGGTGGGGGCGGCTCCTCCGTTGTGGGTAAATGGGAAACCCGACTCTACGAACCCGAGGAAAGGCTGCACAGCTTCCGTAGGGGCGTTAAGACCGGAGCTTTTTGTAGTGCTAGCAGGAATGCAAGTGAATGAATCCAATCCCATCCCCTTTAAAATGGGTGAGGTAATACCTTATTGAAGTAGGGCAAGCTACGACAACACAGGACTGATGGGGTGGGGGTTTGTTGTCTACTTGGTGAGCCTTCACTGCCCCCTTCTGTAACTTCCCTTCTTTCGTCCGTCCACGAGGCAGTCAAAAGAAAGAGAGAAAGGGGCGGCTATAACGCAGGAGTCGTGGCGGTTGTATGCCACATGGTCCCTATAGACAGGGGGACAAGTGAATCATCGCTTTTGGGTGCAGGCAGCCCTCTACCATCCATCCCATTGCATTCCTCTCGTAGAGTACTGTACCGTCTCAGACCAGATACACCTATGGAAAGAAAGGATTTAATAGAAAATCTGCATTTTTCTATTTTTTTATCCCCATGCATTCCGTTATTCCCGTAACTATGGATTGATTGTCCCTACCAAACTAAATGGTAGTAGTCTAGGGAGCGCAATTGCTAGAGCACGGGAGAAAGAAGAGTAATGATTTAAGCAAGAGCAGCCGGACGGACTACTCTAGTCAGTCTAGTGACTACTATAGTCTTTTCTTTCTTTGTAGTTAAGTAATAATGTTTGGTATAGCAGCCTTTCCGAGCGAGTCTCTGGGATCTCCTGTAAACCCCCATGATGTGGTAAAGGGAGGATATTAGGGGAAGCAGTGAGTGGAGATTCCCCTGCGGAGAGCCGAATGAGGGGAGACCCTAACGTCCGGTTTGGAGGGCGGGGATATCCCAACCCTACTATCATTATGCCTTTGCAATGTTACTCGGTTCAACTCCATTTGTTACCTTTTCTCGTATGTGGGACTCTCTATCTTCTTGGGTAGATTCTAGATCGTCTTTCATTTTGTTAGTGAGTAGTTTTCTTATTAATAAGTCAAGTCAAGAGTAATAAGAGAACTGTACGAGCTTGCCAGGACGGTTTGGTAAGCAAGCTACACTACAAAAAAAGACACATCCATGACATTTTGGGCCGAACGAAAAAATTTCCTGGCATACATATGACACTTCTATGACGATAATTGTGACAAAACCCGGTATCATCACAGATGTGGTGGGCTCCTACTTCTATGACAAAAAATCATGACAGAAAATGGGCTTTTCGTCCTGCGCGGGCCGGAGACGCAGCTGCGTGACATTCTTTGGGCTGTCCATGACGGAAAAAATCGTGGTAGAAGCGAGGGGGAGGAAAATTTCGGGGAGTTCCCGGTTACGTGGGAAGTCGGGGGCCGAGCGATGCGCGTTTCTCTCGTACACGTACGCGCGTGTGTGCGAGGCGTTGGCTCTAACTAAACCCGAGCGAGGCGTTGGGCTCTAACTGAACCCGAGAGATTGCACTGCAGGCTACGCGTTACTGAATCCGAGTGATTCCTTCGCTACTGCTGCTAACTGAAGCCGATCGATTGGATGAACAGTGAGCGTTGCAGGGGGGTGGATGAACAGTGAGCGGTGGCGTTGCCTCTGGATGAACAGGACCCCGTGGTGTGGAGGGCTGGATGAATAGTAGACGGTGGAGGGGTGCCCGTGGAGGGGTGGTTGAACAGGACCCTGTGGTGTGGAGGGCTGGATGAACAGTAGATGGTGGAGGGGTGCCCGTGGAGGGGTGGTTGAACAGCAGCCGGTGGAGTAGCGCGCGGTGGAGGCTGGATGAACAGGAGCCCGTGGAGGCTGGAGGAGGTCGACGGTAGCCCGTGGAGGCTGGAGGAGGTCGACGGTGGAGATGAACAGTATCCCGTGGAGTCCCTTTTGCGGTACGCCACACCCCTCCCGATGAACAGGACCCCCGTTTCGACCGTAGGAGGTCCGTTTCATCCGTTTTGCGGTACGCCACACCCCTCCCATCAACAGGACCAACGTTTCGACCGTAGGAGGTCCGTTTCCTCCGTTTTGCGGTACGCCACACCCCTCCCGATCAACAGGACCCCCGTTTCGACCGTAGGAGGTCCGTTTCGTCCGTTTTGCGGTACGCCACACCCCTCCCGATCAACAGGACCCCCGTTTCGACCGTAGGAGGTCCGTTTCCTCCGTTTTGTGGTACGCCACACCCCTCCCGATCAACAGGACCCCGTTCCGAACGTAGGAGGTCCGTTTCCTCCGTTTTGCGTATGCCAGGCCTCGTTTCCATCGCCTGTTCCGTCCAAGCCCTCCCGATGAACACGACCACGCATTCCGTTCCGACCCAGCCGGTTAGCTCCCACGCGTTCCGTTGCCTCCCGATGAACACGACGCCTTCCGTTGCCTCCCCATGAACACGACGCATTCCGTTGCCTCCCCATGAACACGACGCATTCTGTTGCCTCCCCATGAACACGACGACGACGCTGTTTCTCCGTTCCGACCCAGCCATGTACACGAGCCCTGGCTATACGTATGCGCGAGTAGGCGTTTGAGACCCCGCCCTTATGTACACATACGTGGCCGTATTTTCTTTCTTGCACCCTGGCCGCTGTACGTACGTGTACATGCTACGTGCGCGCCTCTACTACGACACGTGCGCGCCTCTACTACGACACGTGCGCGCCTCTACATCGACCAGTATGTACGTACACGTTCGCGACCAGAATGACAACGCTACGTACGCTTCGACCAGGTGGGTCCCGACTGTCAGGCACTTCCTTGCCTGCGAAGATGTAGCTGGTGGGTCCCAGCAGTCAGGGGGCGAATCGTTTTTTTTTGCCCGGACGCACTTCCTTGTGTGCGAAGATGTAGCCAGTGGGTCCCAGCAGTCAGGGGGCGAATCGTTTTTTTTGCCCGGACGCACTTCCTTGCGTGCGAAGGTGTAGCTGGTGGGTCCCAGCAGTCAGGGGCGAATTGTTTTTTTGCCCAGACTAACTTCCTTGCGTGCGAAGATGAAGATGGTGGGTCCCAGCAGTCAGGAGGAAACGTTTTTTCCGCGAAATACAATGGCCTGTCCGGTGGGTCCCAGCTGTCAGGTGGAGGAATCATTATTTTCCGCGTAATAAGGAGGCACTTCCTTGCTGTGGCCGTGGACCCAGCTGTCAGCCTCTCCACATATAGTCCACGTCCGATGGAAGTCGTTTCTTGACCACGTTGACCAGGCCGCGCCGAGAGCACCACGGCGGTGGACGGCGGCGAGGCCTAGGAAGGGGACGACGCGGAGCCGGGGAAGATGCGGCAGTGGAAGCCCGCGCGGAGAGGAGTACGAGGGTTCACTGGTTCGGCCGCGGTGTGAGGCTGCCGTCGCCGCAGGGCCTGGCCAGCGGTGGGAATAGTAGGGGCGGTGAGGCCTCCGCAGCAGCACAGCCGGCCACGGGAGGCAGGAGCATGCGGCACGACCGGCGCTGCTTTGGGCGGCTGGACCAAGAAGACCAGAGGTTGAAGAAGCACTACGGCCGTTGGATGGACATCGTACGGTCATTGGAGCTAGAATCGTTCATATAGACTAAGTTGACAAAGCCTTCCATCCCCATCAACTTAGTTGGCCCACAAGTCATCCTCCTACTATGGTGGGTCCCAGCTAGCAGGGGGTATTCATTTTTTTGTGCGTAATAAGGAGGCACTTCCTTGCGTGCGAAGATATAGCTGGTGGGTCCGACATGTCAGTGGGGGGAACGTTTTTTTTGCGAATTACAGAGGCCCTTCCGGTGGGTCCCAGCTGTCAGGTGGAGGAATCATTATTTTGCGCGTACAGTCCACGGCCGATGGATGTCGTTCGTTGACCATGTTGACCAGGCCGCGCCGAGAGCACCATGGCGGTGGACGACGGCGAGGCCTAGGAAGGGAACGACACGGAGCCGGGGAAGACTCGGCGATGGTGGCCCACGCGATGGGGAGTACGAGGGTTTACTAGTCCGGCTGCCGTCGCCGGAAAATAACAGGAGGTGTGGGTGAGTAGAGGAATGGCCTGGCCAGCAATGAAGTAGGGTGGGGCGGTGCGGCCTGTGCGGCAGCACAACCGGCCACGGGAGGCGGGAGCAGGCAGTCCCACCGGAGCTGGTTTGGGCGGCTGGAGCAAGAAGATCAGATATTGAAGAAGCAGCACGGCCTTTGGATTAACATCCAACGGTCACTGCTGCTAGAATCGTTTGTGGACTAAGTTGACAAAGCCAAAGTACATGTCAACCTAGTAGACCCACAAGTCAGCCTCCAAATCTGTCCCAAATAGCATACAGCCCGAAATTTCTAGCCAGATTCAAATTAATTTTAAATCTAAATATACCTTAATTTAAATTCAATGAAATTTTACCCGCACAAAAACAATGAAATTTAAAATATCAAAATCCGAAAGAAAACAGTATTTTGGAACTAATTGCCTGTTTGCTGTATTTTTTTCATTTTACAGCCCATTTATTATTACTTATAGCCCATTTATTATTACTTATAGCCCATTTTCTGGGCAAAATGCATCCCTCCTCGTCTTGAAAGATTTTCGGCCCAGCAGGGCGTAGAAAAGCAAGTAGGCCTATGTTGGTTATTCTGCACAAAACAAAATAGCTGGCTAGCCATTTTCAGAAAGGAAAAAACAGACTGGGTTGGTCATTTGCTAAACATATGAAATAAAAGTCTCAGCTAGACGGGCCACGGGTCCCGCACAACCCAGTTGATACCCTTCTCCATCCCAAAAAAACAAAATTACTGCGCGCGCTGCTGGGTCCCTACTGTCATCCTCACCATGTACAGTCATCTCCTTATTCCTCTCGGTTGTTGACCATGTTGACAACACCGGAGGGCGGCGCCGCGGTGAGCGAACCAAGGCGGAGGACGATGGTGAGGCCTCGGACGGGAACGAACAGGAGCCGGGGAAGATCACAGCCAGCCGTGGGAGGCAGGAGTAGGCGGTCCCGCCGGCGCTGGTTTGGCTTTGGCGGCTCGAGGAAGAAGAGACTGAAGAAACGCGACAGACGTTGAATGTCAATCCAACGGTGAAGGTTGGCACAATCGTTTGTTGACTAAGCGGACACCAAGTAGCATACTTTTTTATATATAGGAAGAAAACTGCGAGGAAAATGCGTTCGTCTGCCGTCCTCCTCACGGGGAACGTTCGCCACATAAGTGACTAGCACCCTTGGTTTTCAACCGAGAGGTCTTGGGTTCGAGTCCTAGGAACTCTCGATTTTGTCCTCCTTCCTTCCTCGCAAAAAAAGGGAAAGAAAATCAAAGACTTGGGAAGGCGTACAGAACAAGCTAGTGTACCAGTAAAGAGACGTTGCCGAGTTTTAGAAAAAAGAAAGACGTGCTCCTGTAGCTGGTTTGAATCCAAACCTAGACTATGACTATATATGGTGCTATGCTACTCTGCAAGTAATGAAACTGACATATCCAACGTTCGCTTCTCCTCTTCTCTACTTACTCTGCCTAGCATCAGAAGCTCTGGCCGCAGCAACCATGTCCGCTGGCTGCTCGTCCACCTGCTCTTCAGCAGGCAACAACCAGATATGCGCCAAGTCGCCACCCGTACCATCGCCTGTGGCTCTCATCACACCGCCGCCGGCACGCGCACCGCACCCGATTGCTCATCGCAACCCGCTGCCGTTGGTGTGGTGCCACTGCTGCAAATCACGCAGAGTCATCCGTCGCATCTCAACCACAATCCGCAACCCTGGCCGAGTCTTCTACAAATGCCCGAATCATGGGGTAATAATATGTTTAAGTGTTGTTCTGCTGCTTTCAGTTGCTGATTTTTTTAATAGTTTGGTTGATGATCTTCCAATTTGATTCGTGCAGAAAAGGGAAGATTCATGTGATTTGTATTTTTGGGAAGTTGCTGAATTGGGGGAATGGAACTACGCTGATTATTTGGTTAGCCGAGGAATCCCAATACCAGCAGGTTGGGGTGTTGGACAAGTAACTGAAGGAACGGCAGAAGAGGAAGATGCAGAGCAGAAGGTTAAAGATGCAGTTCCTCTGATCATGGCCAAGCAACAGCTGCTGAACGGCCTTGACAGCAATGAGGAGATGAAAGAGCTTGTGAAGACAATGGGAAAAATCAATGTGCTCTGTAGGATGATTTTCTCTTTATTTGCAGTGTATGTATCACTCGTGATGTATTCATTGGCTACGACATGAGCACTTTGCTGAAACTAGTAATGAATGAAACCTGTGTAGTAGACTGGGCGTAGTGTTGTGAACATCTAATGATTTCTATTAACGGAAATCAGGGGGTATCCCCTTTTGCTCATATAAATAAATAAATAGCAGAGGCCCTGTCTGGTCAGCTTTGTTCTCATTCGAAGACGTCGAGCAAATTGCAGTCCAACAGTAAACTATGTCATCAAATTCAAGTTTCACAGCCAAATATGAGTACAACTAAACAACAATGTCATCATGTTTTAGTTGTCATACAATCACCAAACACAAATCAGCATACATAACAAGTGATGTTCTCACAACAAAATACTAAACAACATGTTCATCAGGTTTCAGTTGTCAGAAGCAAACACAATTTTACATAGTAGATAAAAAAACGTCTTCTGACGGGCAAATACGACAAAAGCAATGTAATCATCATCCGCAGCAGCAGCGTCAACATCTTCGCCATGTGTATCAGTCTGAATCGTAATTCCCCATGGTGTCATCTTCTTCTTCGTCCTCAACGTCCTCGAACGTTGGCTTCTTCTTGATCAACTTTTGTATGTCCACAGCACGACAGGCAATCTTTTCGCCGGCCTCATTGACGTGATGGTTCTCAAAGTTATTAGGAACATCTGTGTTATCTTGTACATCAGGAGCAGTGTAAGCATCATCTTGTTGTGCAACTTCATTAAACGAATTCCTCTGCTCAAACCTTAGCAATACTCTCCAGTCATCGCTACGTGCAAATGTGTCTTCCAAGAAAAATATCTATGTTGCTTGATTTGCCAAAATAAAAGGCTCGTTGGTCTGGTACGCCGCCTTGACATTGATGGATTTGAAATAATCATCAGCTCTGGGTTTTGCGATCCTGGAAAACAGGTTATACCAACGACAGCACAACAGAACCACACACCGATGATCCTCGAAACTGGAGATATACTGCAATTGAACAATGTCTGTTATGTTAGCATACATTTCAGTTGTCTCTTTGTCATATGTATCCGTGCTCATGATGGCACTGTTTTGTGTCTTCCTGCCTTCATCTCGTGCAGGGTGTTGTAGCGCACATCTCCAACAAAGCAAGATTCATAATGTCTTACCCGAGTATCAGGACCCATTGCTAGTGAGTAAAGGGCATCATCAACTGCATGCCCATCCTCCCGCATCTTCTTAACCTATGGTTAGAAAATAGACAAGCTGGTCATCTTATGTACTCAATATATTTAAAAACTGACAGTGCACTTCAAAAGCTTACATGGTTCTTGAACCATTTCGCAAATCCTGCCATAACCAGTTTGTCAATGTTTCTTGGATTTTGCGGCAGTAACTCCTCTTTGTAGATGCTGCACAACATAGTGATCGTGTCAAACATCTAAATATATAAGAATGTGCTGCAAGTCTAGTAGATTACGATGTATAAGTTGCAGTACTGCACTTACTAGATATAAGGTAGTATCTCAGGACAGTTATTCAACACATACCAAACCATTTTGTCCAAATCTTTAGGTTTGTCCTCTTGTCGACTCTTCCCTGTAACTCGAACAGAATAATCGAAAACATTGAGCCCGGGATTGTCTTCACCCACCTCTTTGCTAAGCTGATCAGCTGTTTCAATGTATTTTGAGCAGAATGTCAACGCTTCTGTAGCAATGTAGGCCTCTGCAATGGAACCCTCGGGTCTAGCTCTGTTCCTAACATAGCCCTTGAAAGTGCCTAGCCGCCTTTCAATAGGGTACATCCAGCCATACTGTACTGGACCTCTAAGTAGTGCCTCATCAGGTAGATGAACAGCCAAATCCACCATCACATCAAAGCAGGCTGGAGGATATATCTTCTCAAGGTCGCATAGGATAGTTGGTATCTTGTCTCTAAGACGCTCCAAAGCATCTATCCTGATATTCCTACTGCAGAGTTCCCCGAAGAATTGTCCCAACTCTGCAACTGCTCTGTATAAGTCAGGGCGGCCCAATCCTCTAAGGATAACAGGTAAAACCCTTTGAAGTAGGACGTGGCAGTCATGAGTTTTCAACCCTTGTACCTTGTTTCCATCTGCACTGACTCTCCTTTCAGGGTTGGAAGCAAATCCATGTGGGAATCTCACACATGACAGGACCTCGTGGAATTCTTTTCTTTTTACACAGCTGGTGCCATATCCCGTGGTTTACCTTCATTTTGCACCTGCAAATCCTTTCTGATACCCAGGTGTGTCAAATCAATCCTAGATTTTAAGGTATCTTTCGTCTTGCCTTCAATATTAAGAAGTGTGCCGATAATGCTGTCACATATATTTTTCTCGATGTGCATCAGATCAAGATTATGCCGCAGATCCAAATCTTTCCAATACTCCAAGTCCCACAAAGTGGACCTGCGGGTAAACAATAATCTCTCTTCTACCCTGCCACGCTTCCTTTTCCCGCTACCATTACCAGGATGGTTTCCTGGTGCAATATGCCTGACCTTCTCTAATTCCACTTGCAACTCCTCGGCGGTGAGCCTCTTTAGCGCATCACGGTTTTCATGCTTTGCATTGAACACATGTCTTCGGTATTTTCTAGGATGCGGCTTGTCCTTGGCAAGGAAACGGCGGTGTCCAATGTAACAAATCTTGCTAAGTATTGCGTATGACAGCGGATTCCTGTCACAGCGAACACATGCATTGTAACCATGTGTCATTCGCCCTGACATAGTGCCCAAAGCCGGATAATCATGGATGCACCAAATTATAATAGCACGCAGAAAGAAATTAGCTGGTGGGCTGCTATATAGGTCTCGAGTGAGAACACCCTTCCATAGCTGTTGAAGTTCCTCTACAAGAGGCTCCATGAACAAATCAAAATCCTTTCCAGGACTTTTTGGACCTGGGATGAGCAAGGCCATCATGTAGTTTGATTCTTTGGTGCAGACATTTGGAGGCATGTTGTAAGGGATAACAAGCACTGGCCACATGCTATATGTGGCGCTCTGGTGGCCAAATGGGTTAAATCCATCTGAAGCTAAGCCAACTCTATTGTTTCTCGGGTCAGCAGCAAACTCTTTGTGTTTAACATTAAAGCTTTTCCACTCACTACCATGAGATGGATGGCTCGTTACATTCTGATCTCTGTACTCCTGGTTCCTAGAATGCCACAGTACATCCTCTCTTGTTTCAGCATCATGAAACAACCTCTGCAATCTTGGTGCAATTGGAAAATGTCTCAGAACATTATGAGGAATCCTCTTCACAGCATCGCCATCTTTCCATCTTGATGATTTGCATTTCGGGCATTCACTTAAGTTGGCATAATCCTTCCGGAACAGAACACAATTATTCTTACAAACATGGATCATATCATATCCAATTCCAACTGCACGAAGGAAATTCTTCATTTTACTGTAGGTGTGTGGCAGCTCACACGCATCTGGGAAAGATTTGCGGAAAGCAGCCAACATCGCATCGAATGATTTGTTGGTCATCCGCTCAGATGTCTTCACCTGAAGAAAGGTGACCATAGCTGAGAATACTGACAGCTTATTTCCTGGGGTGACAGCAACGTTGCATTGTTCCAACATGCGGGCCCACCTTTTTCTTCTGCAGGTGAAAGTTCACGGAATGCACGAGCATTTCGTAGCATTGTTTCAATGTTTGTCAAACTCACTGGCTCCACCACCACCTCCTCCTCCTCCTCCTCTTCCACCTGAGCATTAGGCAGATCAAGATGGTGATCTGCTGCTTCCACGTAGTCAATAACATTGGCGTTCACAGCTTCACCATGATGAACCCACCTAGTATATGTGACCGACATCCCATACAAGTGTAGATGATTTTGCACAGTTGACTGGGGTCTTGTAACTGAATTCATACAACTGCTACACGGGCAGAGCACATCTGATTTCAGACCACCATACTCAGCTCTGATAAAGTTCATGAAGTTTTCAACCCCCTCGACATATGCAGCGGAGAATCTTCGAGCAGAAGTTATCCAAGTCCTGTCCATCTGTTAGACATACAAATTAGTTCTTTTATTAGATATTACAGGAAAAACATATATGATTTTTTATGAAGTCCAGAAAAAAAATACCTAGGTCGATGTCTAAAGCTATGGCAAGATATTTGGATGAGCAGATCGAAGTAACGAAATATATGTAAAGCTAATTCAGCAAACAGATTTGAGTGCCAAATTATGGCAGGCTATGTCAGCAGTCAATGAGGCCGAGCACATAGCCATCAAACTATCGAAGGCCATTGCAGCAACAAAGATCGAGTATAAAACGGTGTAGAGCTATTTCACCTAACAGATTGGCTACTAGACCATGGCAATCTACGTCACAATAAATATATGGCAGGATATTTTAGCAACTAATCGTCCTTGGCATGCCATCTCAGCTAAGCAGATTGAGTGCAGAACAGGGCAAGGAAGCTTCTTAAGCAAAGCATATTGACAGTAAACTACTTAGGCAAACAGTGAGATTAACAGCGTCTATCAGCTAACATTCAGCGCTACACCGACATGAACGGGGCCTCAGTCTAGAATGCGCGTACCGTGGGAGAAGCTGACCGCCGTGCGTCTCCACACGAACGTTGCCAGCGGTGGCGGCGCTGACCGCCGTGCGCCTCCACAAGAACGTAGCCAGAGGTGGCGGCGCGGCTAGAGGACGGCAGTCAATGAGAGCGTACTGTGGGAGCGACAGGATCGCCGAACCGCGGCGCCGACGTATCGGCGCGGCGGGGAGAGCGGCTTTGGCAGAGCGAATGGAGTGGAGGGGGACAGGGGGGAGGGGGATTTGCGGAATATTATTGGCTAGTTGGCCGAAGGGCGGTTGAATCGGATTTGGGGGGAATTTTTGGGTGTGGGGGGGGGGGGATTTTCGCGCGGTGGGCGGGGGGAGTTTGGCGCATGGTCGGTTTCTCCAAGTGCAGTCCCACGTGTCAGTGAAGAGGCAAGCCGAAGCGCGTCCCGTTTGCATGAGCCGTGTGCAGGACCGGACATGTGTGGGGTGCAATGCGACCGCGACAGGAGTGCTGTGAGTGTACCGCTTTTTTTCCTTTTAAACTAGGTGCTTCGCCCCCTCAAAAAAAAATTGTTGCTTCGCGCGATCCATTGATACTACTACTAGTAATCCGGTAATCCCGACTAAAACGGCGCGGCCGGGTCTTTTCCCGTGCGATATGCTGGGAGGTTGGCTTAGTTGGGTTTTTTAGGATGAGTAATGCTACACCTACGTAATCCCATACGTAATTAACATAATGTGAAACGTGTGAGCTGTTGATTGTAGATTGGGGGAGGGAGGGGCCCACCACCATGAAAATCAGGGGAGGAGAGAGAGAGGCAATTTACGTTAACCCTTTCGTAGGTTCCCGTAGATGTAGAAAGATGTGAAATGCGTGAATGTGTAGTGGACGTACTATTGGAGTGCCTAAGATAATTTGTGTATGTATAGACCCTATGTGTTTATTTTACTTCGCATGTTAGATTTGTCTCGGTTCAATAAAAAGCAGAGTTGGTGATGATGGTGTGCCTGTCATCCTGCAATATAGGCCGTCCGATCTATATCTAACGGATAGGAAGGAAACTATGACAATTTACCCGCACTCCTCTCCACATTTGCAGATAAGGCTTTCCCTCGTTTATCCTTTTCTCCCACAAGATCTTGATCTTCCGTGCAACGCACAGGCATCTTGCTAGTACTCCTACAATATGTATATTATTGTGAAAGTTCATATACACCGGCCGAGATTAATGCAAATACGGCAGATTTTCATTACATTTCGAACTTTTATAGGACAGAAAAATAAAAGAAACCCGACCCTAAACCTATTCTACGGCGGCAACCGACGTCCTCCATCTGCGATCTCTATATACGGGGGCGGCGTTCAAGACCCATGAAGTGAAGGTACGGTCTCCGGCGAGGAAGAGTAGAACACGGGATACGGACCGGCCAATTGGCACACCATGCCCTACCGCCTCCCATGCCCTACTCATCCTCGGAGGAGTCCCCGACCTCAGCGGTGCCGGACGTTGGACGGCGGCAAGTAGGACGCGTGGCTGACGGTGCTCCCGTCGTCGGCCGCAAGCGTGGCCACCGCTTGTGCGGTCGCGTCCGCGTCCGGCTACGCCGCTATTGCGTCGCGAGAGGCGACTTGAGCGAGGGCGGCGACCTCGAGCTTCATCCCCGAAGACAAGCTCTCCCGCAGAGCGTTCGCACTTGTGGTCATCACGGATGTGGTGCCAGGTAGGAGGACGATGCGCTATGGTGTGGAGGTTAGCTGGGCGTTGCCGCTTTAAGTAGCGCATTCCGGTGAGGCCAAGCGTCCGGGTGCGTCATTAGGTCGCCGGAGTTGGTTCCTCGGTCACCGAGCCTCTTAACGACGACATACGAACGGATGGCATGAATGTGGGCAGCTAGCGCCGGCTGGGAACGCACTGCGCGACGGCGCAAGGGACGAGGGTTTTGGTGTGCCAGGGTAGTCAGCTGCGGTCGTGGCAACGTTGGAGATGCCCTTTGCTCACATGCGATCCCCGCATGTCATTGAAAAAGCAAGACGACCCGGCATGGTCTCAAGTCCAGAGGATGCAGTTGGCCGCGCTACACCACTCCGCGGACGCATCGCGGCGCCCCGTGCATCCTCGACGAGCCGGGTGTTGGGGTGTGTTTGGATTGTGGCCAAAGTGCACCTTACCAAAATTTTGGTCATGACCCAAAGATTGGTCTTTGTTTGGATGGTTGCCATTTTTTGGCATGCCACTGAACTCTAGCCAACTCTAGTTCATTTTTCTTGCCAATGTCGGCCAAATCATGGGCAACCAATACCTCAACCAAAATTTTGGTCATGACCCAAAGATTGGTCTTTGTTTGGATGGTTGCCATTTCTTTGGCATGCCAATGAACTCTAGCCAACTCTAGTTCATTTTTCTTGCCAATGTTGGCCAAATCATGGGCAACCAATACCTCACCAAAATTTTGGCTACCCAATGCTTTGATGGGGCAACCTTGGGCACAAACCAAACATACCGTTGGTCGTGCCACAGCACTAACGCCACCCTCGGCACACTGAAACCGACCGTGTCTAGCGACGATATGAGCGTGTCGCTCACCGCGGTCGTCGTGTCCAGAGGCGGTGCTAGAGCTGCGCCCCGTTGTTGGCCCCAACGACCCACATGAACGGTTGTCGGTGGCGAGGAGGTCGTGGGCCAGCTCCTCCATTGGACTAGTCTACGCTACGTCGTCCCGACGGGTGTGCCCCACATGTCGGTTTCCCTGTTTTCCCGGCCATATTCGAGCGTCAGTGCTCCGCGTTGCGCATTAGGCCTTTCACTATGTAGGCCAAGCGAGACAACTTATTGTTTATTTGAGCCGTTCAAGTATAATCATGTGGCGTTTTCTTATTTCTCATTCCTCTCCAACCCTCTTCTCCATTGATCATGTCGCCCTCCAGTCGAGTCCATCCTCCCGCATGCCTCATTTGAACATTCCACCGAGTATCATTCGCATGTACACACCCTAGTCCTGTTTCAATAGATCTCCGGACCCCGAGATGAAATCGAGAGGGAACGAGTGGGGGCACGTGATACCTAAGGCGGATTCAAAATTTTGAACCGGTGATCATAGCATCCGCAAATCATATATAAAGGGTATTCAATGTTCGTTTCGTTTTTGAACGTACATTATACTCCCCCCATCCTTTCTAGTTTACATATAAGTTTTATGTGTAGTCAAAGTATCTCTACTTTGATCAAAAAGGTATCAACATTCAACAACGCCCAATCAATATTGTTAGATTCATACGTACTCCTAGATTTGTACTCGAGATGGTTTCCAATTTTACTATTGACAAGATTAATAGTACATGAGATGTATAATGTGAAAATTATATCATTGGAAACTCCTTTCACATACGAATTTGACCGTATGATTTGTGTAAGTTGCATGTCATATATTATTACTCTAACATTTGGTCAAAGTGAGCCTCGAAAAACGCATTAGACCTTGTATGCTTTGTGTAAGTTACATATCATATATTATTACTCTAACATTTGTGTAAGTTGCATGTCATATATTATTACTCTAACATTTGGTCAAAGTAGTATAGTGGAAGTGGATCCTCTGACATAGGTATCCCTGCCTTACCCTCCCTTTCGGTCACTTACTAGCGGACCCCATGCTTGCTAGGCCCCATGTCAGTTACTCAATGGGTTCAGCCACGTCAGGGGATCCTCATCCGTAGTATACTCCCTCTGTTTTTATTTACTCCGCATAAAACGGAGGGAGTGGTGGTATAATAAATGACGCGGTCAGGGAGGGGGAGGGACGTCGGTTTGCTCTCAACTGCGGTCCCACAAGCGAGCAAAAACGCAAGACGAAGCGCGTTCCATTCGGTGAGCGACGTGGAGGGTCCAGCGTGCCGGGCTGCAACGCGAACGCGACAAGAACGATGTACAGTCAAAACCGATTGACCAGTCGTCACCGGAACCACTAATCACACCAGAACCTTCGCTGCTCGGCCTACGCCAGCCACTGCCCTAAAACCACACCAAATCTCTAGCCCATTCCCCCACCTTTCGATCCCCTAGCCCGCATCAAGCGTCCCCTAGTTCGCCGGAAAGCCATGGTGCGCCGCAAGATCACTTACTACAAGATGCTGAAGCCGGAGCGCCGCGCAGAAATCGCGGCGGCGGTCGGCGCCACAGACCTCGGTTCCCAAGCTCGCTTTGCGGTGTGCCAATCCCCGAGTTCTCTGGAGCCAAGCTACGAGGAGGAGGAAGCCGATCCAATGTTCATGGCGGAGGTCGCGGCGCAGAAGGCCCCCGATGGGTATGAGACGATGGACGTCGACTTCGTGCCGGCGTCCGAGTCCCCCATGGTGCAGGCGGACCAGCGGTTCAACATGGCGATACTAAAGGAGGACCGGGAGGCAGAGGCTCAACTCGAAGCGGAGCGCGCGCATGCTGCTGCCATCGAGGCTCTCCTGTAGGCGGAACCGGATGTCGTGGATGTGAACCGGGCGGCGGAGGCTCAACTTGAGGCGGAGCGCGCGGATGCCGCTGCCATCGAGGCCCTCCTACAGGTGGAACCGAACGTCCTGTACTATTAAAGGTATAGTGAAAACAGTTGTAAATGGTTACGAGAGGGAGGGAGGGTTATATCTAGAGCATGTGTGCGAGAAAGACACCTCGGGAGAGAGTGTGTGAGCATGTGTGAGAGACCACCGATGGAGAGTGAAACTATACGTAAAAGACTGCTGTACACATTGATTAAAGATATAAACTGTATCCAAATATTAGGATGGGATCATGATATTTGCAATTCGCGTAAGGAGCGGTCATTGATCCATCAGACATCTAGATTCTATCGAATTTGAGCATGTCTATGTTATTATTCGACACAATTGATCCACATAGTTAGTATTTTGAACTCCAGACAATGCATTGCTTTAGCAATCGAATATAAACGTGAGTATAGTTCATGTTGTGTGTGTAAAGCACATTATACATACGAAAGTTACACAATGGAAATTATAAATAGCTACCTATGAACTAGCATACATTTGAATTCAACTTAAGGTGGTTTAAAAAAATCGAATTCAACATGAAGTCCATTCAATTATTTGAATTTGATATCATGGCATTTGTAAACCATACCTAAATTATGGGGGCACCAATCTTTGCTCTGATTTTGTACATAATAGCATATGTAGTCGTGTACAAAATAGATTCAAATTTAGCTCCTCCATTCCAAAATAATCGTAGTTATAGGATTTTCAAGTGTCAAAATTTCAAAAAGAAGCGGATAATTTAATGAGGTTTTCAAACATACAAGGTCAAATATAACGTTGTCTATTTAGGTCAATCCTCATAGTTCGAGAGTACTCTAAACGTGAATGCTTGTGTTTCAAAATTTCGAACGAAGTGCCAAAAGAGCCTCTACTCGCCCGAAACCGCGTGAGACCAATGTTTGGTAGTACAAGATATTACTTTTCTAATAACTCCGACCCGTGAAACCTACCGGCCTGACGTCCAAAGGTCTAAACCGGGGTAGGTTTGTAGCTTCATCTAGATGCCACGCAACAGCATTCGAAAAACATTCATACACAATGGCTGCCTAAGCACACATGCGCGCGGCCGAAATCGCTCCCGCCCACTATTTGGGACACCTGGGATTACCATCCTACCCCCGACCCGCAGTAGGTCCGAAATTTAAGAGGGGGGCAAAGTTTGTACTTTCCCCAAATTTCAAACAAGCGCGTCCCATCTTCTGTTCAAAAAAGCCAAAAACAAGCGCGTCCCAGACCGAAACATGGTTCTCCCCACCCATCCGATTCCCCATTCGTACTCCGTGGGCGCCAAAACTACCTCTCCACCAGCCGCGAAACCCCGGCGTCCTCCGTCCGCCACCCCATCCCACCCATCAACCACCGCCCTCCTACATCACGCCGGAGCCGATACCCCGACGTTGTCGTCCACCGCAACCTCAACCGCAACACCCTCCACGGCTAGTAGTTGAAGCCGAGGCCGAGCCGTTCGTACCCGAGCCAGTTCAACCACGTCGTCCTACGCCTCACCGCTGCCGCTCCAACTTCGCGACCCTCCACCGCACCGGAGTTGTTCCTGCTACGCCGTCCTTCGCCGCCTCGGATCTGCTTCCCCTCCGCCGACATACGGCCGCGGCAACACAGTCAACAATTTGGCCATGGGTTCGTCCAAGCCTGCACCCTCCAGAACATCGGTTTCCCCGGTAAAAAGAAGAAGATCGGCGCGACATGTGGAGGTGACCACACCGGCAACCGAAAAAGGTACTCCTCTTCCCTTATTCGTGCAAATCTTACGTCTCTGCTTGCACGGTATTCATCCCACAGAAGACACTAGTTGACCGCTTCTTCTTGATACTAGATGTTCCTAGTAACTCGCGATGCACAAGGTTTCTCCTCATATACTATTTCACCTTAGCTAGAGGTCCGTCGCCCCCCTGAATTTCAATTTTTGGCCAGTTGATTCCCAATTAACGGAAGCATTCCCTGGCGTAACAGGCGCTAGTACGCCTATTACGCCGGGGAAGCAGTGCCTTGGTGTTTATCTTAGGGGCGTGTGCGGCCTAGAGCTAATGGCGCCCGATCTGGAGGTCGGACGGAATTAAAGGGATGGCCTGGGGGCGCTGCCAAGCACGGCGGTGCTGTGAGGTCGATGGGAGGGCGGGGCGGCGGAGGCAGCAGTCTGGGCCGGTGGTCGCTGGCGGTTCGAGAAAGATCGTCAACTGTGACTGGCGGGAGGTAGACGAAGGCCATCTGCCCGTTCCTTATAGATCAGGTGGTTCATTAAAAAAATCGACTGACCTATTTATTTTCAATCGTCTGTTATCTTAGATATGACCACATGTGGTGGTGTGCTGGAGGAGTACCTGCATTTCCTGTGCTCATATATTACAAAATCATACGGAGTAGAATCTAATTTTGTTTGCCATGCACTGTTGTAGAGCTATCATATGTCTCATGTCATTTATTTTTCAGCCACCTGCTATCTGCTACTTTTACAGTGCACTAGTTCTGCACACACTTCACCCTTACTCTCACTATTGTGTTTTTATGCAAGGGTATTTCAGACTCTGCTGCCATGAGAGAAGCCAAAAAGAAAAGAGAGAAGTCGCTCCAGCTTCGTATGCGGGTAGGCAAGACACGTTACAGCGCTATAAAGGGTGCAGTGTCAGCAGATGGAGACGGTAAACGTAGCTCTAGAGTTGATGACCTCGCTCGCAATGAACCACCATCCCAGGTGCTTGCTTTAACTTCGCGGTGTCATATGTGGTTGCATGTTCCATATGGTGTCTAGCTTGTATTAGAAAGGCCGAAGTCGGTAAGATAAGGAAAGATATTATTTTTACATGAACCACCATCCCATGAGCACCAGAGGACAAATAGCTAGTTAGGGCACTGGCTGAGCCAGTGACAAGCCCAACAAAGATAGGCATCACCTGGAAGCCAACTAAAAAGCTGCGATGGTGGCGAAGCAGCCCGCCTCCCACCAGGCTCTCAGGTCCTAGATGATCATGCTCACCACTCCAGCCGGATGTCTAGCTTGTATTGCTTCCAATTTGGTTAAATTGCATCTGCTTAGCTTACACATTATACCTTTGAATATGACATACCTTTCTGTTTTTGGTACATACTAGTACATCTGTGTATTAACCATGTTCTTACATCAAACTAATGTTCTTGTGTATGCCTCATCAATCACTTATGACGAGGCAGGCATGCAAGGGGACTACTCCTCATTTAAAGAATGCAGCGTCAGTCTCCCAACATGATTCTCAAGAAACAGAAATGCTAGATGAAGATAGTGAACGTAGCGCTGTAGTTGATTACAGCATTTCCCCTACACTAGCATCACAGGTGCTTGCTCTAACTTGGCAGCGTTATATGTGGTTGCATGTTGCATATGGTGTCTAGATTGTAATTCTTCCAATCTGGTTAAACTGAATGTGCTAGTCTGCTTAGCTTATACATTATACCTGTTAATGTGACATGCCTTCCTGTATTTAGTACATAGTACATCTGTCTATTAAGCATGTCCTTACATAAAACTATTGTTTTTTTTGTATGCCGCATCAATCAACATGACGAGACACCTTTAGTATATGCAGTGCGATATTAGTTGCATCTTTCATATGATTTATAGCATGCGCTGCTTCTAATTTGTTGAAATTCCATTTATGATGGGACGCTTTTAACTTGGCAGAGTCATATTGGTTGCATCTTTCATGTGGTGTCTCGCTTGCATTGCTTCTTATTTGCTAGAATGGTTTCTGCTTAGTTTACACAAACAGTTGTGAACATGCCATGCCGTCCTATTTTTCGTACATATTCCATCCTGATATCATGTGTTTGCCTTACATCAAAGTAGTGATTGTCAGTATCATGCATGAATGAGTTCTGAAGAGAGAATTTTATTGCTTTTTCTTGTCGGTTTTACTTGACAATTCAAAATCAATAAAGCGGAAGGAAGTTAGCAAGGCAGCGGATAAAGGTGCTCCTTCCGAACGGAGGGCCTCTACAGTTTCTACTCCTCCACACCCCCAAGACGATTTCCAAGACAACACATGCATAGACACTCAACAAAGTTGTGTTTATGATGAGCACGTCTCCCCTAGTGCAGCATCACCGGTGCTCCCTCTAACTTGGCACTGTTATATGTGGTTGCATGTTATGTGTGATGTCTAGCTTGTATTGCTTCTAATTTTGTTGAATTCCATCTGCTTACTTTACACATTATACTTGAATAAGACACGTGTTCCTATTTCTAGAACATACAATATCTGTCTATCACACCATGTTCTTACATCAAATTACTACTGTTGTGTAACCTGCAACAATCACTTATCATAAGACACGTTTGACTTCGGAGTGTGATATAGGTTACATCTCACATTCTTTTCTAGCTTGTACTACTAATTTGTTGAAATGGCACTTATGACGAGACAGTTTTAACTTGGTAGAGTGATATTCGTTGCATCTTTCATATGGTGTCTAGCTTTCATTGCTTCTAATTTGTTGAAATGCCTTCTCCTTAGTTTACACATCATAAGCTGTGAATATGCAATGCTGTGAATATGCAATGGCACTAATGACAAGGGACCTCTAACATGGTAGTGTGATGTTGTTTGCATCTTGCATATGATTTATTTCTTGTACTGCTTCACATTTGTTTAAACGCCATTTATGATGAGACACTGTTAACTTGGCAGAGCGATATTTGTAGCATCTTTCATATGGTGTCTACCTTCCATTACATTGCTTCTAATTTGGTGAAATGTCTTCTTCTTAGTTTACACATCATAGTTCTGGTTATCTTTTCCGTCCTGTTTTTCATACATATTACATCCTCCTATCATGTGGTTGTCTAACATCAAAGTTCAGTTCGTTTGCATCACGCATCAATTTGTTCTGAAGAACTAAATTGTTATTCGTTTTTCTTGTCGGCTTGACTTAACATGGCACAGAGAAAGAGGAAGAAACACAGAATGGCAGGGAATGAGAAGCGGATGAATCCTGCAGATTCTGCTGGTACTGATGGTGCAATAGAAGGTCAAAGTCCAGCGGAAAATTCTACAAACACGGCATCCCATGCTACACGAGTTGCAAAAAAAGCCAAACAGAAACAAATAGCTGCCATCGAACAAGCAGAGACAGCCCTAGTTCTTGCAACACCTACCACAGTACTACCAGCTGCACGACTTACTCGTGCGTCAACTGAGCTAGCAGCACGTTCCCAAGCTCCCTTGCCACCTGACACTACTTCCCAAGCACTCTTGACACAAGACGAGTTGGCAATATCAGATGAACCTTGTGAGCTTCAACTCCAAGAAGGTAGTTGCTGGAGTCAAGTTACAGTTGCATGCTTCTTTATATGTAGTCTCACAGTTTGATGTACACTAACACTTCCTATGTTCGATGTTGGACTAGCACCTAGGGCAAGAGGAAACAAACATCAGGGATCATGCTTGATAGGTTAACTAAATCTAGAGGAGGAAGAATGGAGATCCATTTTGAGGCAGGTTTAAAAAGGCCACGTGATGCTACAGAGTCAGCCAAGTTAGTATCAGAGGCAGCGGTTGCCGTTAGGTGTCATGTACGTATCCTCCCAACATGGATTCAGTACAGGAATGACAAAGACGAAACCCAGTTCAACACCTTCCTCGACCATTTATCTGTAAGTATGGTTAT
Organism: Aegilops tauschii subsp. strangulata; assembly: GCF_002575655.3. NCBI lineage: Eukaryota > Viridiplantae > Streptophyta > Magnoliopsida > Poales > Poaceae > Aegilops > Aegilops tauschii. The sequence goes on from NC_053036.3 coordinate 296,033,869, forward strand.
GTATGGAAACTAGTAATATCTTCTTGCTCTGTCCCATACTTTCTAGGTTGCTGATAATGAGACTCCCATAATTTTCAACAGATGAGGTTCAAGTTGGATAGCCAAGATGATGCAACCAGACAAGCTTGCAGCCATGTTTTCAAGTCTACTCTACGACAGTATCGGTATAACTTGAGGAAAACTCACTTTGAAGGCAAGGCTAACAGTGAACTTTCCCAAACATCTCCAGTGGAAAATATATCGGATGAAGACTGGAGGGGCCTTGTTAAACACTGGTCTGATCCAAAGTATGAGGTACATTATATATATGTGATCAGATCACATGTTGAAGTCCTATTTACGCATGTGCCACACAAATCTATCTTCTTGTAGGTGAACTATTCAAAGAACAAGGCCAACCGTACGAAAGTGAAATTCCAACAGACGACAGGATCTTGTAGCTATATTGCACACTGTGAGGCTCTTGTAATTAGCTGTTGTTTCACTCTTTTCGTTGTACCATATTATCATATCTATATTGACTTGTTCGAAATGCAGAGGAAAGCCCGCAAGGACCAAAAAGTACCTGAACCAAATGCTGTGGAAATCTTCAAGGAATGTCACACCAGCAAGAAGAAGGGCATGACTACACCAGTTAAAGCCGCTGTTGTAAGTCCTTAATCCTCATGCTTTTTAACTACTACTTACTCTGACTTGTGCCTTGAACTGCATGGTTTGCAGCCAATATCTATTACTCTTTTCAATTTTATACACAATTGTCTTAGCGTATCATTGCACCTTACAAGGTTTAAAAGAGAGGAGTGATGTTCCTTTGATCTTGACCCGTAATCTAGTTCCGTGCTGGACTTGCCCACACAACGTTACAATTGCATGTTTGTCTGTTCTCAGTTGTTTTGTGATATGAATGATGTCATACTATGCTTACCGTATTATAAACTCCGTCTCTTTATCCTTAGCCCTCAATACAATGTGAAGAAATAGACAATACATTAGCGATGGTACATGGTCATATGTTTGGAACCTGGTTTTATTATGTACTTTGCAATAAAATACAACTAATATTTTACATGGGTTCACCAGAATAAGTTCTGTATATAGACCAAAGCTATTTTCTTTGGTTTTGCTGCCTCCTTAATATCTTCTGTTCTGGTACTACTAATGTAAAACCTCAACTTTTCAGCGAGCTATGGAAAAAATGGTGGAACCGCCACCTTCTGAAGGTGGCGAGGCAAATATAACCGCAATGTCAGCTCTTGTTGCAGTGGGTCAGTACGTGTCCACTAACAGTGCCAAAAGCACGTTCCTGCGTAATACTGGGTTGGTTGTTAAGGCAATATCGTCCAAACTGCCTCATGATCAAGATATGCAAGCTCAAAGCAATGTTGTATCTGCGCTCCAGACACAAGTCCATTTCCTAACAAAGACCCTTTGTGAAACAAGGAGAAACATTGCTCAATGTCGTCATGATATGCATGGTTTTGAAACCAGACTATCAGACATTTGCTATGTTGTTCAGGAGCCTAGGGGAAATGAAGGCGAGGGTTATGGTGCTCCATTGGACAATACAGCATGAAAACGTAACAGTCAGGTCAAATGAACTGAGCTTCTGAACTTCTGGTGGTGCATTTATCTGCTAGACTGTTAAGTTTTATGCCAACCTTCCTTTTGTTATATAGTTGTAATTTTTTTGGTGCGATACAAAATTTATTCTTAATGTGCAACCACCGGCTGAAGAAAACAGCAAGCCATTTTTGTATAGTGTAGGGTGTTCCCTATATTTGCACCGGTGGTGATCTTTGATGCCGAGTGGATGTAATCTGTGCAATCGCCTTAATAGCCTAGCGTTAGTTTTGGCCTTATTTATTTCCTAGTCTTCTTTTTCCCTGGTTTGCTAGTGGCCGCAACTACCATGAGCCATATACGGGCCGTAGGATCCATGGGTCTCCTACGGGTCGTCGATAAATGGGCCTGTAATCGGTGGGCCTCCGGCCGTCGGATAAATGGGTCTACATGGGCCGTAATCGGGCGTAATTGGTATCGGCCCAGCACGGTAACAGGCCGTAGGACAGCAAAGGCTTAATTCTGTCACAGGCATAACGGGTCGTTAATGGGCTAGAATATAGGACATGCTGGAAACGGCGCAACGGGTTAACACGCCAGAAACGGGCCGACTCTTGCCATGGGCCGAATTTGGCCCATTAGGGTAACAGGCCAGTAATGGGCCAACTCTTGCCATGGGCCGGATTTGGCCCATTAGGGAAACAGGCCAGTAACAGGCCGACTCTTGCCATGGACCGAATTTAGCCCATTAGGGGAACAGGCCAGTAACGGGCTGGAAGTAATCGAGGGCCGAAAAGGAGCCCAAGAACGTATGGGCCGTCAATAGGCCGAAAGCTAACACGGGTTGGAAACGGCCCATGTAAATCACGGGCCGTTAACGGGTATAAAGAAAATTACTGTTCATTATGGGCTAGAGTCACCGTGGGCCTGTAAAGAGCCGAAAGATACGAAGGCCTCATATGGGCCGAAAGACGTCGTGGGCCATACATGGGCCGAAAGTGAAATGGGCTGGTGTTATATTCCACGGCCCACATGACATTGTTGGGCCGATTTCCTTTAGGGCCTAATGGGCCGTGAGTTAACGGGCCGTAAAATGGGCTATTTGCGAAGAGACCGTTAACAGGCTTTTCATGGGCCAGCCCGTTAACTGTTGACCAAGTCAAACGGGCCGGCTTTGTAAGCTAAATGGGCCAGTGGTGGGCCGTGGTACGTGTCGACATATCATAGGCGCCTATCTGACCCACAGACGAGCTGACACGTGTTTCATCCGGCCAATAAGAATTTTACACGTGGAAATTTCCCATTGGTCGGGGCTGTTAACGGGTTATCGGATCCAAAACCTGACTCGATAGCTTAACGGAGTTCCGTTACGGTGGATGCCACGTGTCGGTCACCCTTGACGAAAGCACTTCTGTGACGCGTGATTTATCGTCATGGAAGTGGACACTTCCGTGATGATAATTTTGGTAATGTCATGGAACACTTCTACGACAGCACAGGTATGACTATCTTGATTCTGTCATAAAATCATCATGGATGTACATGCATGACAAAAAACGCGACCTACTGTGACAAACACGTATCATCACGGAAGTATATTTTTTTGCAGTGCTACCTGTTATGTAGGCGCCAACTCCCATTTCTTTCTCTTCTTTCTTTTTGATTTTTTATTCTCGTGATTTTACTAAACGTATAATCTCCTTCGTGGGGAAGGGGTAACATAGACGGAGGCACATGTAGACAGATATAGACTTTTTCAATCTTTCGCCTAAGCGAAGTAGTTGATCTCTCCCAAGTAAGGGCGAATCGAGACCGAAAGCTACTAATAAAATGTAGCGACCAGACCTCAAATGGCCTGTGCTGCTATGCACCAGTGTCATCCCTGGATCAGTAATGCTGACACGCACAGTACAAATGGAGGATTTATAACAGAGTAGCAATCACACACTTATTACATCGAATATCTCCAAAGAGATTAAGTATGATAAACATGGCTTAAGGCCATCTAATAACGATAACAGCGGAAGACTTGGAAGATAAGTGAGTCCATCAACTCCAGCGGCATCACTGAGTATAAGACCACGACCTAAGGCACCTTACTCGTTGTCTGAAAAGTCTGCAACATGAAACGTTGCAGCCCGGAGACGGGTCAACACATAGAATATGCTGGCAAAGCAACACATAGAGAGCAATGAACAATGATAAGGCTATACTATATGCATATATGGCTGGTGGAAAGGCTCTATGGTTACAGTTTTTGCGAAAAGCCAATTTTATCCTACTACAAAGGAATAAATTTTATTTAACTATCATGGTGGTTGAAACATTGAGAAGGTACCTCCAAATCAATCCCAATTAAGTAACATCATTAACCCAACAAAATTAATTATAAGTATCACGGTGATGAGATTCAAATGATAATCCAGGTACTAGATACTCAAGTTGTCCATAACCGGGGACACGGCTAATCATGATCAGTTTGTACACTCTGCAGAGGTTTGTGCACTTTTCCCCACAAGACTCGATCGCCTCCGCTTGATTCTCGCACTGCCTGATGTTTGAGAAACGGATGACCGAGACACAGTCTTTCAGAAACAGTCACTCTCTACTCTGGATGGACCGGTACACCTACTTTCCCCTACATCTGCTAGTCCACCTCTTCAAGAGATCCTGTAACCTACTCAGCTATGCTAGAGCCCATAATAGCTTGCGGCTGCACACGGAAGTTTCTAGCATGAATAATCTTATGATCCCTTTGAGCCTGGGTGGCGGACCTTATACATACAGACATCACTGGGTTCTCCAGGTGCCTCAATCCACCCAGATGTGAGTTTTTAGTTGCCACCTTAAGTTAAACCATTATTAACAATCTCACATCTGTCATGAATGTCTCTCAAACCCAATCCACGTCTACGAGCATAGCATGGCATTGATAAAAGCAACGTAGAAGTAACTCCCAAGGGTTTGATAGATAAAACAGGTAATAGGTACCACCTCAACTACTTCCCAATACCCACAGTATAATTAGATCCTAATTCATGCAATGTGTTTGAGGAAATAGATCTAATGCAATAAAACTAGGTATGAACGGGGTATGATCAAAGTGTTACTTGCCTTGCTGATGATCCGCAAAACCTAGCGAGTCGAAGTAACAAGCGGCACACTCCGGGTACTCTATCGCAAACAAACAAGCATACAATCAGTACTCATCTAATGCACAGATAAAACTCGAATAAAAGATCCAACCAGAAAGTTCAACTTAAGAACTCCGGTTTGCAAAAAGAATCAACTCGAAAGAAGCAACGAAAGTCAAACGGCGAAAGAAAGAAACTTCATTTGCTAATCTGGATCTAAGTCAAATTTTACTGTAGCAAAAACTTGTTTGAGTAGGTTAAATGGAAAGAGAATTTCGAGACGAAACTCTTGGCGCTTGAATCGCCTGATTCCGATAAACGAGCGAGAAGTTAAACAGATTCGAAAATTCGATCGGAAATCGAATCTGAGAAAATAACGAGAAAATCCGTCGAAAAAGAAAAACGGACGAATGGTTAAATAACGGACGTTCGTTAACAGAGAAAAACCGACGAACGCGTTCGTTAAAACGAACGGTTCGGTGAACGCTCGTGAAATAAGAAAACCGAAAAAAACCGATCTAGGGTTTTTTTAAACAAAAGGTTTTTTTTTTTAAACAGAAAACCGGTCAACACGAGATGGCCGGCGGCATACCTCGTCGGGCTACTCCGGCGAGGGCTCCGGCGGGCGGGGCTCGGCGGCGAGGGGTGCGGGGCTCGGGGGGGGCTCCGGCGGCGAGGGGCTCCGGCTCGGGCGGGGCTCCGGCGGCGGGCGGCGAGGCAACGGCGGGCGGCGGCGGCGGCGTGCTCCTCCGGCGGCGGTGACGAGAGAAACGGAGAGGGGGGGTATATATGGACGGGGGGTGCGGCGGCTTGGGGGAGGGGCAACCCGAGGCTGCGGCGGCTGCGTGGCGATGGCGGACTCCGGCGGCGGCTCGGCGTGCGGGAGGAGGAGAGGCGACGGGGTGGGCCGTCGGCTAGGCTCGGCCCAGTCGGCGCGGCGCGTTTGTGTTTTTTTTTAAATATGTTCCGCGGAAAATATTGCGTACAAAAATAAATAAAAGTCAGAAAAATATGAAATAAATTTTCCCCGTCTAGTTAGAAAATCTAGAATAGGGTGAACATTTTTAAAATCAAAAATAAATATTTTGAAAACATGCATATTTTTAAATGCAATAAAATTTGCAAATAAAATCCAAATAAATTCCAAATAATGATTTTAACATTTTTCCTCCAGTATTTCAATGTTTTGGAGAAGTCATATTTTCTCCTCTCGTTTATTTAAAATGAAATATTTTTCCGGAGAGAAAATAATTAAAAATCCAAATCCTCGTTTGAAAAATCAAATAAGAAAATACGAGAAAATCCCCAACTCTCTCCGAGGGTCCTTGAGTTGCTTAGGATTTATCGAGGATTTGTCAAAATGCACAAAACATGATATGCAAATGATGATCTATGTATAACATTCCAAATTGAAAATTTGGGATGTTACAAACCTACCCCCCTTAAGATGAATCTCGCCCTCGAGATTCGGGTTGGCTAGAAAACAGATGGGAGTGGTTTTTCCGTAGATCTTCCTCTCGCTCCCAGGTGGCCTCATCTTCTGTGTGGTTACTCCACTGGACTTTGCAAAACTTGATAACCTTGCTGCGGGTAACTCGGCTGGCATACTCGAGAATCTTAACTGGCTTCTCCTCATAGGTCAAATCACTTTCCAACTGAATCGCTTCCAGTGGCACAGTATCTCTCAGCGGTATCTCAGCCATCTCTGCGTGGCACTTCTTCAACTGTGAAACATGGAATACATCATGAACTTCAGACAATCCTTCAGGCAATTCCAGCTTGTAGGCAACTTCTCCCATACGTTCCAACACTCTGTATGGTCCGATAAAACGAGGCGCTAACTTTCCCTTAACTCCAAAGCGCTTTACTCCTCGTAGTCGTGATACTCGAAGATACACTCTGTCTCCAATTTCGTGAACTGTCTCCTTGTGTTTAGAATCAGCATAACTCTTCTGCCTGGACTGGGCTACCTTGAGCCTATCGCGAATCAACTGCACTTTCTGTTCAGACTCCTTAATCAAATCTGGTAAAAACAACTGACGGTCTCCAACTTCGTCCCACAACAACGGTGTTCTACACCTCCTTCCGTACAAAGCTTCGAAAGGGGCCATCTTCAAACTGGTTTGATAACTGTTGTTATATGAAAACTCCGCATATGGCAAATTGTCATCCCAACTTGATCCATAATCTAGCGCACATGCTCTCAACATGTCCTCCAAAATCTGGTTGACTCTCTCGGTCTGTCCATCTGTCTGCGGGTGAAATGCTGTACTAAATTCCAGCCTGGTTCCCAATGTTTCATGTAACTGCTTCCAAAACATCAAGGTAAATTGGGTTCCTCTGTCTGATACAATGGTCCTCGGAACTCCATGCAAACATACTATCCTAGTCATGTATATCTTTGCCAACTTAGCACTGGTGTAAGTGGTCTTCACTGGAATGAAATGAGCCACTTTCGTCAAACGGTCGACTACAACCCATATCGAGCCATAGCCTGAACGGGTCCTGGGTAATCCCGTGATAAAATCCATGCCTATTTTATCCCACTTCCATTCGGGTATCGGCAATGGTTGTAGCAATCCTGCTGGCTTCTGATGCTCTGCCTTCACTCTCTGACATACATCACAAACTGCTACAAACTCCGCAATATCCTTCTTCATTCCGGTCCACCAGAAAGTATTCTTCAAATCCAAATACATCTTGGTATTCCCTGGGTGAATCGAGTACGGTGAATCATGGGCTTCTTGCAAAATCAACTTCCTGATCTTCGGATCATTTGGCACATATACGCGGTCCTCGAACCATAAGGTATCGTGCTCATCCTCACGAAATCCCTTGGCTTTTCCTTTGCTCATCTTCTCCTTTATCTCTTCAATCTCCTTGTCTGTCTTCTGAGCTTCTCTGATCCTTTCCATCAAGGTAGACTAAATCTCCAATGTCGCTAAATAGCCTCTAGGGACTATCTCCAAGCATAGCTCACGTATGTCCTCGGCTAACTCCTGAGGTAATTCTCCCGTCATGAGGGTGTTGACATGACTCTTGCGGCTCAACGCGTCTGCTACTACGTTAGCCTTTCCGGGGTGATAATGCAATCTCATATCATAGTCTTTGATGAGCTCCAACCATCTCCTCCGTTTGAGGTTTAACTCCTTCTGCGTGAAAATGTACTTCAAGCTCTTGTGATCCGTGTACACCTCACAATGGTTTCCGATGAGAAAATGTCTCCATGTCTTCAATGCATGCACCACGGCTGCTAATTCCAAATCATGCGTAGCATAATTCTTCTCATGGGGTTTAAGTTGTCGTGAAGCATACGAAACAACTCTTCCTTCCTGCATAAGCATTGCTCCAAGTCCTCGACGAGAAGCGTCGCAATAAACTTCATAGTCCTTGCGTTGATCTAGCAGAATCAACACGGGTGAGGTAACCAATCGTTGCTTCAACTCTTGGAAACTAGCTTCACATTCCTCAGTCCAATTAAATTTGGTGTCCTTCTTCAATAGCTCAGTCATGGGCTTAGCAATCCTTGAGAAATTCTCGATAAATCTCCGGTAGTATCCTGCGAGTCCAAGAAAACTCCGGATTTCTCCAACTGTAGTGGGCGATTCCCAACTTGTCACTATGTCAACCTTGGCAGGGTCTACTGCTATTCCTTCTCCAGAAATAACATGTCCAAGGAATCCAACTTCCTTCAACCAAAACTCACATTTGCTGAACTTGGCATATAACTGATGTTCCTTGAGCTTCTCAAGTACCAATCGTAAATGCTCCTCATGCTCTTCTTCATCCTTGGAAAAGATTAAAATATCATCAATGAACACCACGACAAACTTATCCAAAAACTCCATAAACACTTTGTTCATCAGGTTCATGAAATAGGCCGGTGCGTTAGTCAGTCCAAATGACATAACGGTATACTCATACAATCCATATCTGGTGGTAAATGCTGTCTTGGGTATATCCTGCTCTCGAATCTTTAACTGATGGTATCCTGATCATAGATTGATCTTGGAAACTACTTTAGCCCCTTGCAGGCGGTCAAACAAATCATTGATCATCGGCAGTGGGTACTTGTTTTTGATGGTCACTTCATTCAATCCTCGGTAATCAACAACCATCCTTAGTGATCCATCTTTCTTCTCTACTAGAAGTACTGGTGATCCCCAAGGTGACGAACTTGGGCGAATATAGCCTTTATCCAGTAACTCCTTGATCTGCTTCTTAATTTCCTCCAAATCCTTTGCGGGCATCCTGTACGGTCTCTTAGATATTGGCCCTGTGCCTGGCAAAAGTTCAATCAAAAACTCAATGTCTCTATCTGGTGGCATGCCTGGCAACTCTTCTGGAAATACATCCGGATAATCCTTCACCACTGGTACTTCCTCCTGTACAACTCCTGATAAGGAATTCACTTGAGTCCTCTTCGGCATATGCCTGGATACATACTTGATCCTTTTTCCTTCCGGGGTGGTAAGCAAAATAGTCTTGCTGGCACAATCGATGTTTCCTCCATACAACGATAGCCAATCCATTCCCAAAATCACATCCAAACCTTGCGATTCCAAAACAATGAGGTCTAAGGGGAAAACATGCCTTCCAATGGCCAACGGTATCTGAAAACATCCTTGGGTGGCCATATACTCTGCTCCTGGCGAGGTTACTAACATGGGGCTTTTGAGAACTTGGGTGGACATCTTAAACTTGTTTACGAATCCCCTTGATATGTATGAATGCGATGCACCAGTATCGAAAAGAACAGTTGCAGTAAATGACTTAACCAAAAACTTACCTATTACTGCATCAGGCTGAGCTTCAATCTCCTCCACGCTCACGTGGTTCACATGTCCTTTGTTGAACGGGTTCGGCTTCTTCCCAGAGCTTCCATTGCCATTTTCATTTTGGGCTTCGGAACAATCAGTTGCATAATGTCCCGTGTTCTGGCACTTGAAACAAGTAATGTGACTTAGATCTCTCTTGGTTGGGGTAGATGGGTTGGTGCGGTTCTGTCCGTTTCCTCCTCCATTCCCATTACCATTCTTGGCGCCATTATGGTTGTGCGAACTACCTCCTCCATGGGTATGCTGAAACTGTCCTCCCGGCTTCGGGGTAAATCGTGGCTTCTGCTGGGCTCCAGAATTATACTTCCCTTGTCCATACTTCCTCTTGCGGTTTTCAATCTGCTGTTGCTTCCCTTCTATCATGAGAGCTCTATCTACCAGCTCTTGGTAGTTGTTGAAAGTTGCTACCATCAACTGCATACTCAGCTCATCATTCAATCCTTCTAGAAACTTCTCCTGCTTGGCTGCATCCGTAGCAACGTCATCTGGTGCATAACGTGCTAACTTACTGAAATCTTCCACATACTGGCCTACGGTGCGTCCTCCTTGGCGTAGGTTGCGAAACTCACGCTTCTTCATAGCCATAGCTCCTGCTGAAACATGAGCTGTATGGAAAGCTTGCTGAAACTGGTCCCATGTGACAGTGTCAATAGGGTGCGTGGCTGTATAATTCTCCCACCATGATGCTGCGGGTCCATCAAGCTGATGTGCGGCAAAACGCACTCTTTCTGCATCTGTGCATCCTGCAGTGGTTAACTCCCTTCCAACTTTGCGGAGCCAATCATCTGCAACAATCGGCTCGGTGCTACTGGAAAACACCGGCGGGTTTAGCCTTAAGAAACGGGCTAAGTGGTCAACAAGTGGTGGTGGCGGTGGGTTGTTGTTGTTGTTGCCTTGGTTCTGAACTAACACTTGCATCAGGGCATTCTGTTGCTGAATCAACTGGGTGATCTCTGGCGGGAAAACAAATCCGGGGTCGCGTCTCGGAGGCATCTGATAGGTTTAGAAAAGATGAGAATTAAGAATGGAATGAGGTCTAGAGAGAAAACACTACCCATATGCTCATGAGACAAATTCAATCAATATCACTCAATCAATCCAAACAAGGCAAAACAATCGATCTAACTAGCGTTACAAAGTGCTTGAACTATACTACTAAATGGGGGGAAAACTACTACTGATATGGTAGTCTACTAAAAATTCTGATCCGTTGAAGACTCCATGATGTCTGCTCCAGCTTCATCAACCCATTCCTCTTCACTTGGTTCCGAGTCGGTGTCGTCGATGATGATGTAGTTATCCGGACAAGTGCATTCGTCGACTTCTGCTTTTGGCACTGGATTTCCCACGAATGTTCCAATCTTATTCTCCAGGTCGTCAATCTTCCCGACTAGTGCGTTAATTTCTTCCAAATAGTCTTCGCGTGTAGTCTTGAGTTCTTCTTGGAGTTCCTTGATCTTCGTGAATGCCTTCTTCAGTTCTTCCTTGTCCGTGCACATCTGATTCTCATGGCGTCGAATATGTTGGTTCTGCTCCTGGATGAAAGCTGCAATTGATCCATCCTTCTTGGTCTTGATCATCTCCCATTGCGCGTCTCGACGTCCACAAATTTGATAAATTGTATTCTTAAGCTCCTGGTGATAGACTTCTCCAATGCGTCCCATGGCGATATGTGCGGCCATGCTCTTCCCTAAGCTCCAAGTTGGTGCTTCGAAAACCAACCTTATGGGTTCCGTAATTGGCGCAAACGTTCTTCCTGGAATGCTAACTTGAATCTTCCAGCTCTCCTCTTCAGGTAATGTAGCGTTGTAGGTTCCGGTGATGCTTGGTATTCCTATGTTCAAGTACTTGGTGACTTCCTTCAAATGTCGTCCAAATGGCGTGTCTTCATCTGGTTGCATGAACTTGCTCCTTGCATTCGCCATTCCTAAAAGAGTAGAAAGTGGAGAGGAGTCAGAAATGAGAAGAGAGAAGTTTTCTAGGGCTTAAGCTTAGTGGTCGTGTCCTATAGTCAGCGTGTGCTCTGATACCAACTTTGTAGCGACCAGACCTCAAATGGCCTGTGCTGCTGTGCACCAGTGTCATCCCTGGATCAGTAATGCTGACACGCACAGTACAAATGGAGGATTTATAACAGAGTAGCAATCACACACTTATTACATCGAATATCTCCAAAGAGATTAAGTATGATAAACATGGCTTAAGGCCATCTAATAATGATAACAGCGGAAGACTTGGAAGATAAGTGAGTCCATCAACTCCAGCGGCATCACTGAGTATAAGACCACGACCTAAGGCACCTTACTCGTCGTTTGAAAAGTATTCAACATGAAACGTTGCAGCCCGGAGACGGGTCAGCACATAGAATATGCTGGCAAAGCAACACATATAGAGCAATGAACAATGATAACGCTATACTATATGCATATATGGCTGGTGGAAAGGCTCTATGGTTACAGTTTTTGCGAAAAGCCAATTTTATCCTACTACAAAGGAATAAATTTTATTTAACTATCATGGTGGTTGAAACATTGAGAAGGTACCTCCAACTCAATCCCAATTAAGTAACATCATTAACCCAACAAAATTAATTATAAGTATCACGGTGATGAGATTCAAATGATAATCCAGGTACTAGATACTCAAGTTGTCCATAACCGGGGACACGGCTAATCATGATCAGTTTGTACACTCTGCAGAGGTTTGTGCACTTTTCCCCACAAGACTCGATCGCCTCCGCTTGATTCTCGCACTGCCTGATGTTTGAGAAACGGATGACCGAGACACAGTCTTTCAGAAACAGTCACTCTCTACTCTGGATGGACCGGTACACCTACTTTCCCCTACATCTGCTAGTCCACCTCTTCAAGAGATCCTGTAACCTACTCAGCTATGCTAGAGCCCATAATAGCTTGCGGCTGCACACGGAAGTTTCTAGCATGAATAATCTTATGATCCCTTTGAGCCTGGGTGGCGGACCTTATACATACAGACAACACTGGGTTCTCCAGGTGCCTCAGTCCACCCAGATGTGAGTTTTTAGTTGCCACCTTAAGTTAAACCATTATTAACAATCTCACATCTGTCATGAATGTCTCTCAAACCCAATCCACGTCTACGAGCATAGCATGGCATTGATAAAAGCAATGTAGAAGTAACTCCCAAGGGTTTGATAGATAAAACAGGTAATAGGTACTACCTCAACTACTTCCCAATACCCATAGTTTAATTAGATCCTAATCATGCAATGTGTTTGAGGAAATAGATCTAATGCAATAAAACTGGGTATGAACGGGGTATGATCAAAGTGTTACTTGCCTTGCTGATGATCCGCAAAACCTAGCGAGTCGAAGTAACAAGCGGCACACTCCGGGTACTCTATCGCAAAGAAACAAGCATACAATCAGTACTCATCTAATGCATAGGTAAAACTCGAATAAAAGATCCAACCAGAAAGTTCAACTTAAGAACTCCGGTTTGCAAAAAGAATCAACTCGAAAGAAGCAACGAAAGTCAAACGGCGAAAGAAAGAAACTTCGTTTGCTAATCTGGATCTAAGTCAAATTTTACTGTAGCAAAACTTGTTTGAGTAGGTTAAACGGAAAGAGAATTTCGAGACGAAACTCTTGGCGCTTGAATCGCCTGATTCCGATAAACGAGCGAGAAGTTAAACAGATTCGAAAATTCGATCGGAAAACGAATCTCAGAAAATAACGAGAAAATCGGACGAAAAAGAACAACGGACGAATGGTTAAATAACGGACGTTCGTTAACAGAGAAAAACCGACGAACGCGTTTGTTAAAACGAACGGTTCGGTGAAGGCTCGTGAAATAAGAAAACCGAAAAAAAACCGATCTAGGGTTTTTTTAAAACAAAAGGTTTTAAAAAAAAACAGAAAACCGGTCAACACGAGATGGCCGGCGGCATACCTCGTCGGGCTACTCCGGCGAGGGCTCCGGCGGGCGGGGCTCGGCGGCGAGGGGTGCGGGGCTCGGGGGGGGGGGGGGGGCTCCGGCGACGAGGGGCTCCGGCTCGGGCGGGGCTCCGGCGGCGGGCGGCGAGGCAACGGCGGGCGGCGGCGGCGGCTAGATGTGGCGGCAGCGGCGTGCTCCTCCGGCGGCGGTGACGAGAGAAACGGAGAGGGGGGGTATATATGGAAGGGGGTGCGGCGGCTTGGGGGAGGGGCAACCCGAGGCGGCGGTGGCGTCGTGGCGATGGCGGACTCCGGCGGCGGCTCGGCGTGCGGGAGGAGGAGAGGCGACGGGGTGGGCCGTCGGCTGGGCTCGGCCCAGTCGGCGCGGCGCGTTTGTGTTTTTTTTAAATATGTTCCGCGGAAAATATTGCATAGAAAAATAAATAAAAATTAGAAAAATATGAAATAAATTTTCCCCATCTAGTTAGAAAATCTAGAATAGGGTGAACATTTTGAAAATCAAAAATAAATATTTTGAAAACATGCATATTTTTAAATGCAATAAAATTTGCAATAAAATCCAAATAAATTCCAAATAATGATTTTAACATTTTTCCTCCAGTATTTCAATGTTTTGGAGAAGTCATATTTTCTCCTCTCGTTTATTTAAAATGAAATATTTTTCCGGAGAGAAAATAATTAAAAATCCAAATCCTCGTTTGAAAAATCAAATAAGAAAATACGAGAAAATCCCCAACTCTCTCCGAGGGTCCTTGAGTTGCTTAGGATTTATCGAGGATTTGTCAAAATGCACAAAACATGATATGCAAATGATGATCTATGTATAACATTCCAAATTGAAAATTTGGGATGTTACATAAAATAGCATAATCTAAACGCATAGCTGAACACATAGTTTAAGTAGAAACTGTTAAAGCTCCATGGTCTCGAAACGGCCGGTTTGGTTCAGCTCTCGGGGCCACCTTACACACTAATAAAATCGTCAGCTTCCTTTCCCACTCATCGCCCTCACTTTAAGACAAAAAATTCAATTCGATTCAAAGATCGGAATCATACTTCCAGCGGGCAAGGTCGGCTCAAGAAATGGAAGTTGTGAGATGGAAAGAAAACCACGAAAAAAGAACTGAATTAGGGATCAATCCGTACGCAGCTTGCCTTCTCCCCTTCCCCATAGTAAGCCAGCCAATAGTACCCTAACTTAAGAAGTTCTCTTAGCTAGCGCATGTCCATTAATGTGACCACCGCATGCTCCTGCATGAGTTTCATGAATGGTTTGTTTTCGAATCCTATCTCTCTGGGGAAAGGTATCTTTTTTCAATTCGAACAACGATATCCCTACCTGGCAAACTATCCTCGTTTTTGAAGTCCCTAGTTTTGTCCTCTGCTGTAGTATTCCGGTTAGTAGACGGCTTCCTTCATCGGAAATCTAGCCAGTGCTTTCCATTAGGTGTGCAACGAAGGATAGCCTTGCTTTTCTTCTGATTCTGATTCAGTCCAAAGATAGAGACAAAAGAAAGGTAATTACTGAATCAGACTTGGCTTGTTTTTCGGCACGGGCAAAGGTTTGGCAATTCCACAATTAGCAAAGGTTTAATCGGTTGAAGGTATCCTTGGCGAAAGACACCTGGTGAGAGTAGCTGCTACTGCCATGCTACCTCCAACTATGAAGTTCAGCACATAAAAAATACAGACTACTTTGTTTCCAAAAACAATACAGAGAACAAGACCACAAGAAAACAATTTAAAAGAACTACTTTTAGGCAGCAACATCTGGACAACAGGCTTAAAAGCTTCCAGAAAAATGATAGCACACAGCCGAAACAATTTTCCTAATATTTCTTTAAATTGACCTTTCTGCAGTACATAACAGATATAGGGGAATGCCTTTTTTATATTACATTTGCACCAAACCAAGCTATTCTTAATACTAATTCCTTTGCATAGATACTTTCAAAAGTGCTAAGAATAGCAACAGAGAGAAAACGCTGCAGAAGATATCACAATTGAATTACTAACCTGGAACTTCATAGATTTTCTAGCATCTTCAATAAGCTTTGATTCTTACTCAAGTAGTTTGGTTTGTAGTGTAGTTTTTTTTTCTTGACTCTAGTAGTGTAGTTAGCATGCCTTCCGTTCCTTGCTTGCTTATGCACTTCTGAATTAAAGACACCCTTTCATTTCATTATTGACTGGATAAAGTAGTATTAGTTAATATACGCTGATTCAGACAAATCAAAAATAAGAGACAATTTTTTTCGATACTGTATGCTGGGACAGACTTGTAGGTGAGCACAAGCACAGCCGGCCTTCCACCTCTTTATACTTATGTTTAGCAGTGTACCTGGTCTTACTTCTTTTTCAGTTTACGCTTGTGTCCCAAACTTGCAAGTTCGAAGAAGAGTATTGTATTGACTTGAATCAAGTTGTTTGCCTACCCACCGTTATGTCTTAGCTTGGAATGAGCTGTGAACAAAATCGAAATAGTTGTTACTTGAGTCGATAATGACTTTGTGTTGGTTTGGTATTTTCTATAAATTGGACTGGTACCATGTATTGTAACATAAGCTTTTGTATAAGAGCTGAGATGTAGTTAAGATTACACTTGATCCTCTCTCTGTTTTGTTGCTTCCTTCCATTATCTCCAACAGCTAGTATCAACACTAGGAACCTTCACGGTCAGGGTTGATTTTATTAGACCACTATGAACACTTGTAATTGGTTCTTTCTACTTCAGGCATGGTTCTCTCTAGTTAGTGGAAGAGTCTACAACAGAGGGCTTGGTATTAGTCACACATTTAGGAAAGAAAGTGAAAGGGGAGGGCAAGAGCGGTTTGAAGGTCAATGAAATGATAATAAACCACCAGGTCGAGTTCGCTTCTCCCTTTCTTTTGGTGTTTAGGATGTGAAGTTGATATAAGAAGAGAGGAAAGGGGAACTGAGCTAAATGGATAATTTCATCCTAGTGATAGACTATTCCAATGGGCATGCATCTGAGATATGGGCTTTGAGCGTAGGAACGCCCACCTTTATAAGAGCTCAGTTCTAAGATTGTTTGCGCGCAGGCACCACTACTATTCTGTCTTTTCTTGTTATGCATCCGGTCCTATAAATATTTTTTTTCTGACCAGAGGAAGAGAAATAAAAACATCACTTCACTCGCCTTGGGGGACCTAATTAGGGGCTGATTGATTTCTTTAATAGATATGAAGATGCCTTGAATGAACCCAAGCAAGCTGAAATAGAATACTATAAGTATGAAGTGGACATCTATGGTATAATTGGAAACATCTCTTTTCTATTTAGATTTTGCTAGTGCCTCCCTTTGTGGCAGAGCGAGCGCCTTGACTAAGATAGACTGAATCTTTCATTCTTTTATTTTATTTTATTCTGGTTCCAATCGTTTGAGGAAAAACCCCTTTTGGCATCAATGAAACTCTGTTATATAGGAGTTCAAAAACCTCATTTTTTAGAGATAGTGGAATTTCTTCTTTCAACACGTACATCGACGAGGGTGTCGATGACTTGAGTGAGGAATGGTCATGTTCTAGAGGCCGTACCTTTGGAGTAAGACCTCAATAAGGGGGTGTCCAGTTTAAATGTAAATGACGAGCATGGAGAGGCCAAGGTCATTTGTAATTAGGTGTGGCTGATGCAAGAAGACTGGCGAGCTGTCCATGGTGAGAAAAGTTGTGATGCTACTGTAGGGGGCATCCTGGTGTAGTTGAGGGCGCAGAACTTCTGTGCGGGTACAACTGGCACTTAAAAGACCTTCTGTGTAGATGAGTTCTCTTGAGTGAGACTAATCGAGTTACGAAGAAACCTATGCGATGGTGCTGTGCAGTTGGGTTCTCTAAAGAGGAGCTTCGTTGTGGGGACCAAGGGGTCTTCTTAAGAAGAGTTTCTTTGATGAAAAGACTGTAGCCATGATGGCAAGTCAAGGTGGGGCCATGTGAAGGCAAGCCTTGTGTATGTTGGCATGATGATGAGAGAAAGGAAATGCCCTGGAACAATAGCTGTCTGTAGCACACCCTGCAATGACTTCGACCAGAGGACTAGCCTATCCAATACCCTACGCCATGACCTTAGATGTTCATACCCCATGATATTCAGTGACACCCGTAGTCATTTGATCATCCATACCTCACAGTACGCTTTCTTTCTTTTTTTTGGACTTTGAATTCCAAGTGAAGGAAGCTCAGGGAAAGATAGACTGGGATTTGACAGCAAGAAGAAAGCAATCATAGTACGCGGCACACACCACTGACAAATGAGATTGACGTCCCAAACCAACACAGGTTCAAGACTAAGTGCAGAACCAAGAATGCCGTGGATAGAAAAGTGAGTGCTTACTCAAGCTTCATGAAGGAAGGGTCCAAGGACCTAAGCGACAACCTCTATGAAAATGAAAAACCTATATATAGATAATAGTATGTATTCGCTAAAACTAAATAGACTTGGCTTGGGGCAGAACTGAGTGGCTAGGCAAAGTTCCCTAGTCCTCTATTGGCCTACCCACCCCTACGACATGGAGGCGCTTACCCTTCTCCAATAAGCATTCCACTACGCGGCGATTGTGAAGGAAATATGCCCTAGAGGCAATAATAAAGTTATTATTTATTTCCTCATATCATGATAAATGTTTATTATTCATGCTAGAATTGTATTAACCGGAAACATAATACATGTGTGAATACATAGACAAACATAGTGTCACTAGTATGCCTCTACTTGACTAGCTCGTTAATCGAAGATGGTTGAGTTTCCTAGCCATGGACATGAGTTGTCATTTGATTAATGGGATCACATCATTAGGAGAATGATGTGATTGACTAGACCCATTCTGTTAGCTTAGCACTTGATCATTCAGTATGTTGCTATTGCTTTCTTCATGACTTATACATGTTCCTATGACTATGAGATTATGCAACTCCCGTTTATAATAGGAACACTTTGTGTGCTACCAAACGTCACAACGTAACTGGGTGATTATAAAGGTGCTCTACAGGTGTCTCCGAAGGTACTTGTTGAGTTGGCGTATATCGAGATTAGGATTTGTCACTCCGGTTATCGGAGAGGTATCTCTGGGCCCACTCGGTAATACACATCACTATAAGCCTTGCAAGCATTGTAACTAATGAGTTAGTTGCGGGATGATGTATTCCGGAACAAGTAAAGAGACTTTCCGGTTACGAGATTGAACTAGGTATTGAGATACCGATGATCGAATCTCGGGCAAGTAACATACTGATGACAAAGGTAACAACGTATGTTGTTATGCGGTTTGACCGGTAAAGATCTTCGTAGAATATGTGGGAGCCAATATGAGCATCCAGGTTCCGCTATTGGTTATTGACCGGAGACGTGTCTCGGTCATGTCTACATAGTTCTCGAACCCGTAGAGTCCGCACGCTTAAAGTTTGGTGACGATCGGTATTATGAGTTTTTGTGTTTTGATGTACCGAAGGTAGTTCGGAGTCCCGGATATGATCACGGACATGACGAGGAGTCTCGAAATGGTCGAGATGTAAAGATCGATATATTGGATGACTATGTTCGAACACCGGAAGTTTTTCGGGAGGTTTCGGACATTTACCGGAGTACCGGGGGGTTACCGGAACCCCCCGGGGAGTATATTGGGCCTAATGGGCCTTAGTGGGAGAAGAGGAGGGGCGGCCAGGGCAGCCGCGTGCCCCCTCCCCCTCTAGTCCGAATTGGACAAGGAGGGGGCCGGCGCCCCCCTTTTGCCTTCTCCTCCTCTCTCCCTTCCTTCCCTTCTCCTACTCCAACAAGGAAAGGAGGAGTCCTACTCCCGGTGGGAGTAGGACTCCCCCCTTGGCGCGCCCTCCTTGGCCGGCCGCCTCTCCCCCCGTGCTCCTTTATATACGGGGGCAGGGGGCACCTCTAGACACACAAGTTGATCTGTTGATCTCTCCCAGCCGTGTGCGGTGCCCCCCTGCACCATATTCCACCTCGGTCATATCGTAGTGGTGCTTAGGCGAAGCCCTGCGTCGATAGCAACATCATCGCCGTCATCACGCCATCGTGCTGACAGAACTCTCTGTGAAGCTCTGCTGGATCGGAGTTCGCGGGACGTCATCGAGCTGAACGTGCGCTGAACTCGGAGGTACCGTACGTTCGGTACTTGGATCGGTCGGATCGTGAAGACGTACGTGTTGGAAATATGCCCTAGAGGCAATAATAAAATGGTTATTATTGTATTTCCTTGTTCATGATAATTGTCTGTTGTTCATGCTATAATTGTATTAACTGGAAACCGTAATACATGTGTGAATACATAGACCACAACATGTCCCTAGTAAGCCTCTAGTTGACTAGCTCGTTGATCAATAGATGGTTATGGTTTCCTGACCATGGACATTGGATGTGATTGATAACGGGATCACATCATTAGGAGAATGATGTGATGGACAAGACCCAATCCTAAGCATAGCAAGATCGTGTAGTTCGTTTGCTAGAGCTTTTCTAATCTCAAGTATCATTTCCTTAGACCATGAGATTGTGCAACTCCCGGATAACGTAGGAATGCTTTGGGTGTACCAAACGTCACAACGTAACTGAGTGGCTATAAAGGTGCACTACAGGTATCTCCGAAAGTGTGTGTTGGGTTGGCACGAATCGAGACTGGGATTTGTCTCTCCGTATGACGGAGAGGTATCTCTGGGCCCACTCGGTAATGCATCATCATAATGAGCTCAATGTGACTAAGGAGTTAGCCACGGGATCATGCATTATGGTACGAGTAAAGTGACTTGCCGGTAACGAGATTGAACAAGGTATTCGGATACCGACGATCGAATCTTGGGCAAGTAACGTACCGATTGACAAAGGGAATTGTATACGGGATTGATTGAATCCTCGACATCGTGGTTCATCCGATGAGATCATCGTGGAGCATGTGGGAGCCAACATGGGTATCCAGATCCCGCTGTTGGTTATTGACCGGAGAAATGTCTCGGTCATGTCTACATGTCTCCCGAACCCGTAGGGTCTACACACTTAAGGTTCGGCGACGCTAGAGTTATAGAGATATTATTATGCGGTAAACCGAAAGTTGTTCGGAGTCCCGGATGAGATCCCGGACGTCACGAGGAGTTCCGGAATGGTCCGGAGGTAAAGATTTATATATGGGAAGTCCTATTTTGGCCGGAAAATGTTTGGGATTTTTCGGTATTGTACCGGGAAGGTTCTAGAAGGTTCAGAAGTGGGGCCCACCTGCATGGGGGGACCCAGATGAACGTGGGTAGTGGGGGCAAGGCCCCACACCCCTGGTCAAGGCGCACCAAGATCCCACCTTACAAGGAATAAGATCATATCCCGAAGGGATAAGATCAAGACCCTAAAAAAGGGGGATAACAATCGGTGGGGAAGGGAAATGATGGGATTTCTTTCCCCCACCTTTGACAACGCCCCAATGGAAAGAAACCAGCCCCCTCCACCCCTATATATAGTGGGGAGGCGCATGGGAGCAGCACCCCAAGCCCCTGGCGCCTCCCTCTCCCTCCCGTGACACCTCTCCCTCTCGCAGAGCTTGGCGAAGCCCTGCCGAGATCCCCGCTGCTCCCACCACCACGCCGTCATGCTGCTGGATCTCCATAAACCTCTCCCTCCCCTTGCTGGATCAAGAAGGAGGAGCCGTCTTCCCAACCGTACGTGTGTTGAACGCGGAGGTGCCGTCCGTTCGGCGCTCGGTCATCGGTGATTTGGATCACGACGAGTACGACTCCATCAACCCCGTTCACTTGAACGCTTCCGCTCACGATCTACAAGGGTATGTAGATGCACTCTTTTCCCTCTCGTTGCTAGAAGACTCCATAGATTGTTCTTGGTGATGCATAGAAAAATTTGAATTATTGCTACGTTCCCCAACAGTGGCATCATGAGCCAGGTTTATGCGTAGATTCTATGCACGAGTAGAACACAAAGTAGTTGTGGGCGACGATTTGTTCAATTTGCTTACCGTTACTAGTCTTATCTTGATTCGGCGGCATTGTGGGATGAAGCGGCCCGGACCGACCTTACACGTACTCTTACGTGAGACAGGTTCCACCGACTGACATGCACTTGATGCATAAGGTGGCTAGCGGGTGTCTGTCTCTCCCGCTTTAGTCGGATCGGATTCGATGAAAAGGGTCCTTATGAAGGGTAAATAGAAATTGGCATATCACCGTTGTGGCTTTTGCGTAGGTAAGAAACGTTCTTGCTAGAAACCCATAGCAGCCACGTAAAACATGCAACAACAATTAGAGGACGTCTAACTTGTTATTGCAGGGTATGCTATGTGATGTGATATGGCCAAAAGGATGTGATGAATGATATATGTGATGTATGAGATTTATCATGTTCTTGTAATAGGAATCACGACTTGCATGTCGATGAGTATGACAACCGGTAGGAGCCATAGGAGTTGTCTTAATTTATTGTGTGACCTGCGTGTCAATGAAAACGCCATGTAATTACTTTACTTCATTGCTAACCGTCAGCAATAGTAGTAGAAGTAATAGTTGGCGAGACAACTTCATGAAGACACGATGATGGAGATCATGGTGTCATGCCGGTGACGAAGGTGATCATGCCATGCCTCGAAGATGGAGATCAAAAGGCGCAAGATGATATTGGCCATATCATGTCACTTTATGATTTGCATGTGATGTCTGTCATATTTACATCTTATTTGCTTAGAACGACGGTAGCATAAATAAGATGATCCCTCACTAAAATTTCAAGAAATGTGTTCCCCCTAACTGTGCACCGTTGCGAAGGTTCGTTGTTTCGAAGCACCACGTGATGATCGGGTGTGATAGATTCTAACGTTCGCATACAACGGGTGTTGACGAGCCTAGCATGTACAGACATGGCCTCGGAACACATGCGAAACACTTAGGTTGACTTGACGAGCCTAGCATGTACAGACATGGCCTCGGAACACAAGAGATCGAAAGGTCGAACATGAGTCGTATAGTAGATGCGATCAACATGGAGATGTTCACCGTTGATGACTAGTCCGTCTCACGTGATGATCGGACATGGCCTAGTCGATTCGGATCATGTATCACTTAGATGACTAGAGGGATGTCTATCTAAGTGGGAGTTCATTAAATAATCAGATGAACTTAATTATCATGAACATAGTCAAAAGGTCTTTGCAAATTATGTCATAGCTTACGCATTGGTTCTACTGTTTAAGATATGTTCCTAGAGAAAATTTAGTTGAAAGTTGATAGTAGCAATTATGCGGACTGGGTCCGTAAACTGAGGATTGTCCTCATTGCTACATAGAAGGCTTATGTCCTTAATGCACCGCTCGGTGTGCTGAACCTCGAGCGTCGTTTGTGGATGTTGCGAACATCTGACATACACGTTTTGATGACTACGTGATAGTTCAGTGCGTAATGTTAAAACGGTATAGAATTGAGGCACCGAAGACGTTTTTGAAACGTCGCAGAACATGTGAGATGTTCCAAAGACTGAAATTGGGATTTCAGACTAGTGCCCACGTCAAGAGGTATGAGACCTCTGACAAGTTTCTTAAGCTTGCAAACTAAGGGAGAAAAGCTCAACCATTGAGCATGTGCTCAGATTGTCTGAGTACTACAATCGCTTGAATCGAGTGGGAGTTAATCTTCCAGATGAGATAGTGATGGTTCTCCAAAGTCACTGCCACCAAGCTACTAGAGCTTCGTGATGAACTATAACAAATCAGGGATAGATATGATGATCCTTGAGCTATTCGCGATGTTTGACACCACGAAAGTAGAAATCAAGTAGGAGCATCAATTGTTGATGGTTAGTAAAACCACTAGTTTCAAGAAGGGCAAGGGAAAGAAGGGATACTTCATGAAACGGAAAATCAGTTGCTGCTCTAGTGAAGAAACCCAAGGTTGAACCCAAACCCAAGACTAAGTGCTTCTAAAATGAGGGGAACGGTCACTGAAGCAGAACTACCCTAGATACTTGGTAGATGAGAAGGCAGGCAAGGTCGACAAAAGTATATTGGATATACATTATATTAATGTGTACTTTACTAGTACTCCTAGTAGCACAAGGGTATTAGATACCGGTTCGGTTGCTAAGTGTTGGTAACTCGAAATAAAAAGCTACGGAATAAACGGAGACCAGCTAAAGGTGAGATGATGATATGTGTTGGAAGTGTTTCCAAGGTTGAGGTGATCAAGCATCGCATGCTCCCTCTACCATCGAGATTGGTGTTAAACCTAAATAATTGTTATTTGGTGTTTGCGTTGAGCATAGACATGATTGGATTATGTTTATCGCAATACGGTTATTCATTTTAGGAGAATAATGGTTACTCTGTTTATTTGAATAATACCTTCAATGGTCTAGCACCTAAAATGAATGGTTTATTGAATCTCGATCGTAGTGATACACATGTTCATGCCAAAAGATATAAGATAGTAATGATAGTACCACACACTTGTGGCACTGCTATTTGAGTCATATTGGGATAAAACGCATGAAGAAGCTCCATGTTGATGGATCTTTGGACTCACTCGTTTTTGAAAAAGTTTGAGACATGCGAACCATGTCTATTGGTTTATACGCATGAAGAAACTCCATGCAGATGGATCGTTTGGACTCACTTGATTTTGAATCACATGAGACATGCAAATCATACCACATGGGCACGATGACTGAAAGGCCTCGTTTTCAGTGAGATGGAACAAGAGAGCAAATTGTTGGAAGGAATACATTTGATGTGTCCAGTCCAATGAGTGCTGAGGCACGCAGTGGATATCATTATGTTCTTACTTCACAGATGATTTGAGTAGATGCTGAGAATATTTACTTGATGAAACACAAGTCTGAATTATTGAAAGGTTCAAGTAATTTCACAGTGAAGTTGAAGATCGTCGTGACAAGAGGATAAAATGTCTGTGATATGATCATAGAGATGAATATCTGAGTTACGAGTTTGGCACACAATTAAGAAATTGTGGAAATTGTTTCACGACTAATACCGCCTGGAACACCATAGTGTGATGGTGTGTCCGAACATCATAACTGCACCCTATTGGATATGGTGCATACCATGATGTCTCTTATCGAATTACACTATCGTTTATGGGTTAGGCATTAGAGACAACCGCATTCACTTTAAATAGGGCACCACGCAATTCCGTTGAGATGACACTGTATGAACTATGGTTTAGAGAAACCTAAGCTGTCGTTTCTTAAAAGTTTGGGGCTGCGACGCTTATGTGGAAAAGTTTCAGGCTGATAAGCTCGAACCCAAAGCGGATAAATGCATCTTCATAGAATACCCAAAACAGTTGGGTATACCTCCTATTTCAGATCCGGAAGTGAAGTGATTGTTTCTAGAAACAGGTCCTTTCTCGAGGAAAAGTTTCTCTCGAAAGAATTGAGTGGGAGGATGGTGGAGACTTGATGAGGTTATTGAACCATGACTTCAACTAGTGTGTAGCAGGGCACAGGAAGTTGTTCCTGTGGCACCTACACCAATTGAAGTGGAAGCTTATGATAGTGATCATGAAACTTCGGACCAAGTCACTACCAAACCTCGTAGGTCGACAAGGATGCGTACTACTTCAGAGTGGTACATAATCCTGTCTTGGAAGTCATGTTGCTGGACAACAATGAACCTACGAGCTATGGAGAAGCGATGATGGGCCCGGATTCCGACGAATGGCTCGAGGCCATAAAATCGAGAGAGGATCCATGTATAAAAACAAAGTGTAGACTTTGGAAGAACTACTTGATGGTCGTAAGGCTGTTGCGTGCAGATGGATTTTAAAAGGAAGACAGACAATGATGGTAAGTGTCACCATTAAGAAAGCTCGACTTGTCGTTAAGATGTTTTCCGACAAGTTCAAGGGGTTGACTACGACAAGGCTTTCTCACTCGTATCGATGCTGAGAGTCCGTTGGAATTATATTAGCAGTTACTGCATTATTTATGAAATCTTGCAGATAGGATGTCAAAACATTGTTTCCTCGACGATTTTCTTGAGGAAAGGTTGTATGTGATACAACCAAAAGGTTTTGTCAATCCTGAAATATGCTAACAAGTATGCAAAGCTCCGGCAATCCTTCTAAGGACTGGAGTAAGTATCTCGGAGTTGGAATGTACGCTTTGATGAGATGATCAAAGATTTTGGGTTTATACAAAGTTTAAGAGAAACTTGTATTTCCAAAGAAGTGAGTGGGAGCACTATAGAATTTTTGATGAGTATATGTTGTTAACATATTGTTGATCAGAAATGATGTAGAATTTCTGGAAAGCATCCAGGGTTATTTGAAAAGTGTTTTTAATGGAAAACCTGGATTAAGCTACTTGAACATTGAGCATCAAGATCTATAAGGATAGATAAAAAACGCATAAGTACTTTCAAATGAATACATACCGTGACAAGATTTTGAAGGAGTTCAAAATAGATCAGCAAAGAAGGAGTTCTTGGCTGTGTTACAAGGTGTGAGTATTGAGTAAGACTCAAGACCTGACCACAGCAGAAGAAAGAGAAAGGACGAAGGTCGTCCCCTATGCTTTAGACGTAGGCTCTACAATATGCTATGCTGTGTACCGCACCTGAAGTGTGCCTTGCCATGAGTTAGTCAAGGGGTACAATAGTGATCTAGGAAGGGATCGCATGACAGCGGTCGAACTTATCCTTAGTATCTAGTGGACTAAGGAATTTTCTCGATTATAGAGGTGGAAAGGGGGTTCGTCGTAAAGGGTTACGTCGATGCAAACTTTGACACTAATCCGGATGACTCTGAGTAGTGAACCGGATTCGTATAGTAGAGCAGTTATTTTGAATAGCTCCAAGTAGCGCGTGGTAGCTGCATCTACAAGATGACATAGAGATTTGTAAAGCACACACGGATCTGAATGTTGCAGACCGTTGACTAAAACCTCTCTCGTAAGCATAACATGATCAAACCCTAGAACTCACTGAGTGTTAATCACATGGTGATGTGAACTAGATTATTGACTCTAGTAAACTCTTGGGTATTAGTCACATGGCGATGTGAACTTTGAGTGTTAATCACATGGTGATGTGAACTAGATTATTGACTCTAGTGCAAGTGGGAGACTGTTGGAAATATGCCCTAGAGGCAATAATAAAATGGTTATTATTGTATTTCCTTGTTCATGATAATTGTCTGTTGTTCATGCTATAATTGTATTAACTGGAAACCGTAATACATGTGTGAATACATCACTAGTAGAAAACTGGGCTTTGGTCACAGGGCAATATTCACATTAGTCCCGGTTCAGTCACGAACCGGGACTAATGTGAGCATTGGTCCCGGTTCGTGCGGCCAGGGGCCTGCCGGGCCTCGTGGGGGCATTGGTCCCGGTTCGTCCGGACCCTTTGGCCCTGGTTGGTGGGACAAACCGGGACCAATGGGCCACGCTCCTGGCCCACCACCCTTTAGTCCCGGTTCATACCACAAACCGGGACTAAAGGGCTGGTCCTAGTTGCGGCCAGTGTTTAGTCCCACCTCGCCAACCGAAGGGCGTTCACACCAGTTTATAAGCCCGTCCCTCTCTGCCTTGTTGAGCTCCTCTTAAAGTGAAAATAGATGCCCTTATACAGGGAATTTGACCTAAATTCACAGTAAATTTCATAGAATTTTATTATGAATTTAGGTTGAATTTCCTCTATAAGCGCATCTATGTTCATTTTTTATATTCATAAAATAAATAAACCTTAATAAAATAAATAAAAATAAATAAACCTTAATAAAATAAACTATAGTAACTAAAATAAATAAACCTTAATAAATTAAGTAAAAATAGCAGCAGTAAAATAAATAAAAATAGCAGCAGTAAAATAAATAAAAATAAAATAATTAAAGTAAAATACATAAGTAATTAGAAATAAAATAAATAAGTTTTTTGTTGTAAGTAGAAACAAAACAAAAAAAATAAAGCAAAAGAGAAAAAAACAGAGGAAACAAATTATGCCACCTACTGGGCCACCACGGCCTGAATACGACTAGAAACCCATCCATGGGCCAGGATTCAGGCCCGCAGAAGGCCCAGTAGGCCCCACAGGCAAAGAGAACGGTTAGGCCCGAAAGCCTGCAGTTGAGAGGAGTTCGAGAGGGTGGGCGCAGCAGTGCTTATAAACCACTATCGAGCTCTCTCAACTAGCGAGGTGGGACTAAAGTTTTGACGCGGGGCAGCACAAGGCCTTTGGTCCCGGTTGGTGCCACCAACCGGGACTAAAGGGGGCATTGGTCCCGGTTCATGGCACCAACCGGGACCAAAGGCCTTTAGTCCCGGTTGGTGCCACGAACCGGGACCAATGAGTTCCCTATATATACCCCATCGCCACAATAGAGCACTCCAGAGTGCTCTGTTTTTTCTGGCCGGCGAGGGAAGGGCATTTGGGTGCTCTAGCTCGCCTCCTATGCACATGAGGTGTTCGATGAAATGTCTGAGCCACACTAGTTAATCTTTCTCCTCTCGAAACTCGACCTCCGAGCTCCATTTTTGTCACATCCTAGCTAGTTCATGCATTAGAGTGTTGCATCATGTCTACATTTCACAGAAACCTGAAATGGGGAATGCCAGAAACCCCCAGCACCCCCCCTGGAACAACTAGGGTTTACTAAAATTCTTTCAGGATTTTTCCAAATGAAATAGTATTTTTACTATTTCAAAACACAGTACAGAAATAATCAAAAAAGGAGAAAGAAAACAGAAAGCAGAAACTTACCTGGCAGCCCACCTGGCGGCCCAGCACTATGCTGGCCCGCGCCAGCGAGCTGCTTGCTCTCGCCAGAGCAGGCAGACAGGTGACGCGGCGAGCGCGAGCTCGCCACCGCGCCAGCTGCTTGCCGCCCTCGCCGCGGACGAGCTGGACGACCTTCCTCGACGCGCCCCGAGCCCCTGGACATCGTCACTCTCCCCCGTCGCCTCTCCCTCGCCCTTTCCCCACCATGGCCGACGCCGCCGCAGACACCTCACCGGAGTAACCGTGGCCACCGTCGACCTCGCGCCATTCCACTGTGTCCTACAGCTCTGCCGTCGCCCACTCCTTCGAGCAAGCCGAGCCCCGAGCGCTCGTTTGCCCCGAAGCTCCGCCACCGACCTCGCCTTCGCCGCTCCCCGTCGGAGATCCCCTCCGCCGTCGCCACTGCTACAGCTCGTCTCCGACCCCGCCGCCTGCTCCGTCGCAACCGCCGTGAGCATGGCCACCTTCCCATCCTCCCCTCTCTCTCTCTCGAGCTCTGTAGCCACCGCACGAAGCTCACCCGAACGCGCCGCCGTACGAGCTCGTCGCCGACGAGGCTCCGGCCATCCAACGGCCGCACCACCGTAGCCATTAGCTTCACCGCAACGCCAGGAACCCGTAGCGCCATCGCATGTCCCTCGCCGTGCTCTCTAGCTACCGTTTCAACCACGCCCGTACTCCGGCAGCCGCACGGCTCGTCGCCGGCGTCGATTCCGGCGACCCCGAGCTCCACTACCACCACCAGTCGACGCGGCTCGCCCCCAGCTACACGTAGGTGCTCTCCGCCGTCCTTTTGGTCGCCGGAGGAGCAAACCCGCACACCACCGCCGCGTCTGGACGTCGCCGGCGGCTAAACGCCGGCGAGTCAGCGTGGTTTGACCACGGTTTGACCCCCCAGGGTCACTGACAAGTGGGGCCCGCCTGCTAATTAAATCTGGGTTAAAGTTAAAACTAATCCTAATTAACTAATTACCTAACCGTGACACTGACACAGGGGACCCACCCGTCAGGTTTGACCTTGACGACCCCGCTGACCCGCTGACGTCACACTAACGTCAGGCTGGCGCAATAAAACATTTACTGGAATTATTCTTATATTGGAAATTCCAGAAATTATCACAAACTTCAAAAAATCATAGAAAATAATCTATAGCTCAGAATGAAAAGATTTATATATGAAAAATGATCAGAAAAATCCATTCTATCCATCTGTAGTGGTTTCATGCATGATTAAGCAAGTTAACCTACTGTTTTATACAGAACAAGATAAGGCATTATTATGGGCCATTTATGAACTTGGAATTTGAATCTTTGATTCAAATTAGTCCAAACCTTTCTGGCCTTAGTTGCATTAGCCCAATACATCCATTTTGCCATGTCTCATGCATGCATCATATTGTTGCACTTGCTTGGTGTTGATTGTGCTTCGGTATGCTCATCGTGGTAGGTCCTGCCGCCGAGGATATTCACGGGTATCCAACTGAAGGGCAGTATCCCACCACCACTCTGTCAGGCAAGCAATCCATTGATCATTTCGATACAAACCCATCTTCTCGCTTCTGCTCTCGTTTACTGCATTAAGACAACGCGATTCAAACTGCTGTGTGTGTTGCGGTAGTTGAACCCACTTTCCTCTGCATGACCTGTCATTGCCACAGTAACTAGATGAAACCCACTAGCATGTGTAGGAGTTGATTGAGCCATGTTGTGTTCCTACAATGCTATGCTTGCTACGCTTAGAGTTGTGTCAGTTCTGGCTCATCAGGGTGATGAACTAGAGTGAAAGTGCGTGTGTCGGTAATGAGAGTGAAGTGTGGAATACGATTTGGTAAAGGTATCGATGGGAGGCCATGTAGGAGTACATGGTGGGTTGTTTCATTGAGACCGTCCCTAAGAACTGAGATCTGTATGCGTGATTTAAGATTCAGCTACTACCACACATTGGGCCCGAAACCAATGGACCCCCTCGGCTTCTTATTCACCCTTGTCCTCTGTCCAGGAGTTGCACGTAGTTTCTGGTGTTTGTAGTAAGCTGGAGGCCGTGGACAGCGCTGACCAAGGGGTGGGCTGTGATGCGGTAGGCTCGTGGCCACGGTGTACCGAGTCGCCCGTTTGGTGTCCGGGAACCCTGCACACATCGTTCGGGGCCGTATGTGGAAACCTCGGCCGGACTCCCTGCGGATGGAACCTGAATAGGCGATAAACCTGGACTAGAGACTCGAGTGTTTAGGTAGGCTGTGGCCGACACCCACGTTGGGCTTCCGCTTGAAGGTTGCCGAGTACACGTCGTGTAGCGACGATAAGTGGTGAGAGCGTGTGTGACGAAGTACACCCCTGCAGGGTATGAAACTATTCGAATAGCCGCGTCCGCGGTAAAGGACTACTTGGTCGCTTATGCAGTTCATAGACAAGTAAATGGATACTACTAAAAGCCTCAAGATAAGTGTGAGTACCGCGGATGGCCCTCTCGTTGGATGACGAGGGAGGATCCACGGTGGAGTATTGAGTTGGTGATTAGTGGACTCGTGTGAGAAAACTATTTCACAAGTGGTGTATCGTAGGATAGCTTAGCCAAGAGTCAAAGCTGGCTTGCTGCAATAACCCCACTACCTTCTTGAGAATGAACATGTATAGTAGGATCTGTTGTAAGACTTGCTGAGTACCTTTGTACTCATGTTGCTTTAATTACTGTTTTCAGACGACAACACCACCCCTTCTGACGGGTTCTACGTAGAACTCGACGACGACGAGTGACTTGCCACCCAGGTGGTGATCTAGGCTTGTGAAGGGCCTATGTAGATAGACAGGCTTTGTCAAGCCTTCTTTCTTCTAGTGTCTGTACCCAGACCGTTTGCTTCCGCATGTGCTTGTATGATTGTATGACTTGAGTGTTGGGTCATGCGACCCCTATCTGTATGAACAAGTTATGTAAGGCTCTCCGGAGCCCCTTAAATACAGTACTTGAGTTGTAGAGTTTTGTTGTGATGCCATGTTGTATTCGCGCATATCGAGCATATTGTGTGTATGTTTGGAATGCTTGGTATGTGTGGGATCCGACAATCTAGTTGTCTATCTTTAGCAGCCTCTCTTATGGGGAAATGTAGTCTGGTGCCTCCTTGAGCCATAGTAGTCCGCTACAGCCCGGTTCACCGGAGTCCTGCTAGCCCAGCACTACTGCTCTGGACACTTGACTGGCCGGCATGTGAGTCATATCGTTCCTGTGTCTGTCCCTTCGGGGAAATGTCACACGGTGACATCCGGAGTCCTGCCTAGCCTGCTACAGCCCGGGTTCCCGGAGTCCTGTTAGCCCAGTGCTACAGCCCGGATTCACACGCTGCTGACCGACATGTTCGATGTTGATTCATGTATGCCTGTCCCCATACGTTAGTGCCGCTTTGGGTTCACGACTAGCCATGTCGGCCCGGGTTCTCTGTCATATGGATGCTAGCGACATTGTCATATACGTGAGCCAAAAGGCGCAAACGGTCCCGGGCCATGGTAAGGCGACACCCGTGGGAGTACCGTGCGTGAGGCCGCAATGTGATATGAGGTGTTACAGGCTAGATCGGTGTGACTTGGAATCGGGGTCCTGACAGCGTTGGCATCAGAGCCGGACTGCATGTAGGTGCGATAAGCCAAACTGGTCGATGTCGAGTCTAGAAATGCTTTAGTTATATGTAGGGGAATTGATTGTGGGAGGGAACGTAAGGTGCTTTTACTCCTTTACCTCATGCCCTCTGATCTGAGTCATTCTCTTCTCATTCTACGTGGGTTAAGGACTAGGCTCTCTCCTCTCTATCAGGTTCACGTGTTACTAATCCGTAGTAACTTATAGGATTGTTGGTTCCATGCTTCGGTTCAGTTTCTACTACCCTAGTATGTTGTCGGTTGAACCAGAACCTTGACATGATGTTGTTGAGTGGTATTGCAAAACTGTTGCGAATGTCTCAAATCCTTTTTCGAGCATTTACAGCCGTTATGCTGTCCGAATTCTCCTAGTAATACTAATGCCTTGCATCATTTCGTGCTTTCAGATGGCCACCCGTTCCCAGAACCAAGTGGTTCGTCTGACCCGGTGCATCGGCGTACCTGGTCACACGGCCATGTTGGTCCGAGTGATGGTTGAGACAGGCTATCGTTGGTATCCCGAGTATACCGTCGAGGAGCAGTTCCGAGACATTAACCAAAGTCAATATCTTTGCACCGTCAGGATTTATCCATCCTATCCCGGAGCCACTGAACCCCTCCATTGCTCTTATGGACTTGGGGTTACTATCGAGATGTCTGTGCAGGACGCAGCTTACTCAATGATGACTATCATGCGAGCCAAAACTGCTTTGCTTCAGAACACCGACTACCGCTACATGCCAGCAGCACTCCCTGGGGCACAGGGGTACTATCAGGCTACTTACTGTGATTCTACCCATGAGGACTCACTACTCCGCACCACCACTGAGATGCTTGAGGACAAGGACCATGAGAATCGTGCCTTGTGAATGGAGCTCTTTAATGCTCGTGCTGATCACTGGGCCACTCTGACACGGTTTGCACCTGCCGTGCAAGCTGGATTCATGGACATGAGGGACTTATACCCCGTGCGATCTGGTCTGCCAGAATGTATGGAATGGTGTGATGTAGGAGGCATCACCCCTCCTCGTGGACCCCGCCTGCCACCGTTTGTTGGACCAAGGCCACACCCGAGTCCCTATGGACCGCAGGCTCCACAGGACCGTCTGTTTCCGGATGATCATGTTCAGCTTCCAGGACATGGTGGTGACTTCTATGAGGATTACTACGGAGACGTCTGAGTTGGCAGTAGATCTACTAGTATTGTAACAGTTGTAATCTCCACAGTCCTGCGTGTCTTGTGGAATACAACTTGGTGTGTATCACGTTCCGGAGGTGTAGAAAAATAATGTATAGGAGCTTGGAATGCCTCTGATGAGATGTATCGTCTTTCATCGTAGTTGTACCTTAGCCTGGGCTTGTACTAAACTATGTATGGCGTGTATGACCGTTGGTATATGTATGTTGCTATGTTACCATGTCATACTGATGGTCATCTCTGCATTCCGCGTTATCCATTACATTCCGCTTTTCCCTATCAAGATTCAGCCATCCTCGTCTAAATCGTTGCCTTGTTTCTCCTAGGATGGTTAACACCCGCAACAACCCTGCTGTCCAGGCGCAGGATGAAGCCAATGCAGCCAGGGCGGAGGATCTGCCCCAACCGCCTTCACTGGCCGAAGTTATGCTGGAGGCAGAAAGAAACAAGCGTGAGACTAACCGCTTGCTAGAGCGAATTGAGCAGAATACTGCACGTCACCAGAGGAACGACCTGGTGTCCCTCAATGACTTTATCAAGTTGTACCCACCGAAGTTCAGTCATTCCGTCGAGCCCCTTGATGCGGATGACTGGCTTCGCAGCATCACCCATAAGCTACGTTCTGCCAACGTAGCCGAAGCTGATAAGGTTACCTACGCTGCCTATCACCTCGAAGGCCCTGCTAGCCTTTGGTGGGAGAACTTTGAGGCTATGCGCCCAGCTGGCCAAATCACTACTTGGGCTGAATTCAGTGAGGCTTTCCGTGAGCATCACATCCCGGAGGGTCTCATAGATCGCAAGCGCGAAGAATTCTGCAACTTCACCCAAGGCAGACTGACCGTGGATGCATACAGCCGTGAGTTTGGAAATCTAGCACGCTATGCTCCTGAAGAGGTATCCACCGACGCCAAGAAGCAGGCAAGGTTCCGCAAGGGACTTAGCCCCGAGCTTCGCTGTGATCTCCGTCTGCATGAGTGTACCTCTTTCCAAAAGTTGGTCAATAAGGCCATCAGTGCCGAGACAGGACAAACTGACTATGACGCTACACGCAAGCACTCTCGTGACTTTGGTTCCTCATCTGGCTCCGGATCCCAGAAGCGCCGGGTCTGGATTCCAAATACTGCTCTACCACCCAGGTTCACTCCGAGGCCATCCTTCGAGGCGCCTCGCCCCAACCAGCAGCATGCACCGCCCAAAGTCTATGGTGGCCCCACTGCTAATGCTGCTCCACGCCCCAATATTGTGACATGCTTCAAGTGTGGAGAAACGGGTCACTATCAGCGCGAGTGCCCCCGAAACAACCTCAATCAACCTGGACAGTCCGTTGGCCGTGGTAAGCCAGCAGGAAAGACTTACTACGCCAAGCCAGCCACCACAGCACGTGGCCATGTCAACTATGTTTCAGCTGAAGAAACTCATGAGGATCCCAACGTCGTCCTTGGTACGCTCCTTGTTAATTGCCATCCGGCAACTGTTCTTTTCGATACTGGAGCATCTCATTCATTTATCTCTGAGAGCTATGCTCGATTACACAACACCACATTCTGCGACATGCCCACTTCCATGGTAATCCAAACCCCTGGTTCTAAGTGGCAAACCTCTAAGATAAGCCATGGCAATGAAATTCTTGTTGACAGATTGGTCCTCCTTGCGTCACTAATAGCTCTCAAGTCCTCGGACATAAACATCATCTTGGGTATGGACTGGATGTCAGCTCATTATGCTAAGATTGATTGCTCTACTAGAACTGTTCAACTCACCCATCCGTCGGGCAAGACAGTCAATGTTTTGACCCGAGTGTCTAAACGTCAGCTCTACTCATTAAATGCCAACCCTCTTCCAGACCTCGAAGATGTGCCGGTAGACTGTGACTTCCCGGATGTCTTCCCTGAAGAACTGCCAGGTATTCCACCTGACAGAGATGTTGAGTTCGTGATAGACCTCGTTCCAGGAACCGTCCCAATCTCTAGAAGACCCTATAAGATGGCACCCCTAGAGCTAGCCGAGCTTAAGAAACAACTCGATGAGTCCTTGAAAAAGGGTTTCATCCGTCCTAGTTCTTCTCCGTGGGCTTGCCTCGTCCTCTTCGTCAAGAAGAAGGATGGTACGGATCGGATGGTTGTAGATTACCGACCCGTCAACCTAGTCACAATCAAGAACAAGTATCCGCTTCCCAGGATCAACGACCTGTATGATCAGCTTGCTGGATCCTCAGTCTTCTCTAAGATGGATTTGAGGTTGGGCTACCATCAAATCAAAATCAAGAACGGGGACATTCCTAAAACGGCATTTGTTACTCGTTATGGCCAATACGAGTATACAGTCATGTCCTTCGGGTTAACCAATGCTCCAGCCACTTTCTCTCGGTTAATGAACTCAATCTTCATGGAGTATTTGGATAAATTCGTCGTAGTATACCTCGATGATATACTCATCTACTCCAAGAACGAGGCAGAACATGCCGAGCATCTAAGGCTAGTACTAACGAAACTTCGAGAGCATCGCCTTTATGCTAAATTCTCCAAGTGTGAATTCTGGTTGCCAGAAGTGACCTACCTAGGCCACGTGATCTCTGGTAAAGGTATTGCTGTCAATCCCGAGCGAGTTCAAGCCATCCTTGACTGGACTCCCCCTGAAACGGTTAAACAAGTTCGGAGTTTCCTTGGCTTAGCGAGCTACTGCCGTCGCTTCGTCGAGAATTTCTCCAAGGTTGCTAAACCTCTAACCGAACTCCTCAAGAAAGATAAGAAGTTCGAGTGGACCCCACAGTGCGAGTTCAGCTTTCAGGAACTGAAAAGACGCCTGACGTCTGCCCCCGTACTCGTACCACCAGATTTTTCTAAAGACTTTGTTATTTATTGTGACGCCTCGCGACAAGGACTAGGTTGCATACTCATGCAAGACCGTCATGTGATTGCCTACGCTTCCCGACAGTTGCGTCCACATGAGGATAATTATCCCACACATGATCTAGAGCTTGGAGCCGTAGTCCATGCACTCAAAACATGGCGACATTACCTTCTCGGTAACCGTTG
The DNA here is from genome assembly GCF_002575655.3 of Aegilops tauschii subsp. strangulata. Lineage (NCBI taxonomy): Eukaryota > Viridiplantae > Streptophyta > Magnoliopsida > Poales > Poaceae > Aegilops > Aegilops tauschii. The sequence goes on from NC_053036.3 coordinate 296,069,939, forward strand.
CGAGATTTTCACCGACCATCAGAGTCTGAAATACATTTTCACCCAACCGGATTTGAATCTCAGGCAAAGACGTTGGGTCGAGTTGATCTCAGACTACGACTTAGAAATAACTTACACCCCGGGCAAAGCCAATGTCATGGCTGATGCGCTAAGCCGTAAATCCTATTGTAACAACTTGATGTTACAACAAAGCCAACCACTTCTCCACGAGGAATTCTGTAAGCTTAACCTTCACCTTGTTCCTCAAGGATTTCTATCTACCCTGGTGGCGAAACCTACCCTTACGGATCAGATCATCCAAGCTCAGAAGGTAGATCCAGGGATCTCCCGTATTAAGAGAAACATCAAGAAAGGAGTTGCGGATTGTTTCTCCGTTGATGACCAAGGTGTTGTGTTCTTTGGAGACCGCCTAGTGGTTCCCAAGGTACGCAACCTGAGGCGATTGATCCTTAAGGAAGCTCATGAATCTCCTCTCACCATTCATCCCGGTAGTACTAAAATGTATCAGGACCTACGCCAGAGGTTTTGGTGGACTAGGATGAAGAGAGAAATTGCTCAATACATTGCTAATTGCGACGTCTGCCGTCGTGTTAAAGCAGAGCATCAACGGCCTGCTGGCACCCTTCAGCCTCTGGCTATTCCTGAATGGAAATGGGATAAAATCGGTATGGATTTCATTACCGGGTTCCCCAGGACCAAGAGAGGGAATAATGCTATCTTCGTTGTTGTCGATCGTCTTTCCAAAGTAGCCCACTTCCTACCTGTTCGTGAGAGTATAACTGCTAGCCAGCTAGCAGACTTGTACATCTCCCGAATAGTGTCTCTTCATGGTGTTCCATTGGAAATTAACTCAGACCGCGGAAGTCTCTTCACCTCTCGATTTTGGGAAAGCTTCCAAAATGCAATGGGAACTCGTCTCTCTTTTAGCACCGCTTTTCACCCTCAATCAAGTGGTCAGGTAGAACGAGTTAATCAAATTCTGGAGGATATGCTCCGAGCTTCTGTCATCTCCTTCGGCATGGATTGGGAGAAATGCCTTCCATTCGCCGAGTTCGCTTATAACAATAGTTACCAAGCTAGCTTGGGCAAAGCCCCTTTCGAGGTTCTCTATGGACGAAAATGTCGAACGCCTCTTAACTGGTCAGAAACCGGGGAAAGACAACTCTTTGGCCCGGATATGATTCAGGAAGCAGAAGAGCAGGTTCGCATTATTCGTGAGAAATTGAAAACAGCCCAATCTCGCCAAAAGAGCCATTATGATCGCAAACATAAGGCTATGACTTTTGAGGTTGACGAGAAGGCTTACCTTCGGGTGACTCCTTTAAAGGGAACCCATCGATTCGGTATCAAAGGCAAATTGGCTCCTCGTTACATTGGACCCTTTCGCATTCTCGCCAAGCGAGGAGAAGTTGCCTACCAATTGGAACTACCTCCGCATCTTTCCAAGGTTCATGACGTCTTCCACGTTTCCCAACTCAGGCGTTGCTTCTCGGATCCTATCCGTGGAGTGGACCACGAAACGCTTGATCTCCAAGATCATCTCACATACCGGGAGTATCCCGTTCAAATCCTTGATCAAGCCGAGCGTACCACTCGACGCCAAAACATCAAGTTTCTCAAGGTTCAATGGTCACACCATTCCGAGAAAGAAGCTACTTGGGAAAGGGAGGATCGTCTTCGACTTGAGTACCCCACCTTCTTCCCAACGGATCCTAAATCTCGGGACGAGATTCTTTTGAGTGGGGGTGAGTTGTCACATCCTAGCTAGTTCATGCATTAGAGTGTTGCATCATGTCTACATTTCACAGAAACCTGAAATGGGGAATGCCAGAAACCCCCAGCACCCCCCCTGGAACAACTAGGGTTTACTAAAATTCTTTTCAATGAACCTGAAATGCCCTCCATAAATGTTCACCATCTTTGGTCTTGGCTAAAACCTCTGCCAAAAATGGTTTCATATTTTTGGAGGCCATTTTGGATTTTTGCACAAGCCATAAGTATTTGCATTTGGGCATTTTAAATGCTATAAATATTTTTAAATGCCCAAATAATTTTGAAAGTATTTTTAGGCTGTTGGGAATAATCTCAAAGGTGCCTCAGAATATTTTCAGGATTTTTCCAAATGAAATAGTATTTTTACTATTTCAAAACACAGTACAGAAATAATCAAAAAAGGAGAAAGAAAACAGAAAGCAGAAACTTACCTGGCAGCCCACCTGGCGGCCCAGCACTGTGCTGGCCCGCGCCAGCGAGTTGCTTGCTCTCGCCAGAGCAGGCAGACAGGTGACGCGGCGAGCGCGAGCTCGCCACCGCGCCAGCTGCTTGCCGCCCTCGCCGCGGACGAGCTGGACGACCTTCCTCGACGCGCCCCGAGCCCCTGGACATCGTCACTCTCCCCCGTCGCCTCTCCCTCGCCCTTTCCCCACCATGGCCGACGCCGCCGCAGACACCTCACCGGAGTAACCGTGGCCACCGTCGACCTCGCACCATTCCACTGTGTCCTACAGCTCTGCCGTCGCCCACTCCTTCGAGCAAGCCGAGCCCCGAGCGCTCGTTTGCCCCGAAGCTCCGCCACCGACCTCGCCTTCGCCGCTCCCCGTCGGAGATCCCCTCCGCTGTCGCCACTGCTACAGCTCGTCTCCGACCCCGCCGCCTGCTCCGTCGCAACCGCCGTGAGCATGGCCACCTTCCCATCCTCCCCTCTCTCTCTCTCGAGCTCTGTAGCCACCGCACGAAGCTCACCCGAACGCGCCGCCGTACGAGCTCGTCGCCGACGAGGCTCCGGCCATCCAACGGCCGCACCACCGTAGCCATTAGCTTCACCGCAACGCCAGGAACCCGTAGCGCCATCGCATGTCCCTCGCCGTGCTCTCTAGCTACGGTTTCAACCACGCCCGTACTCCGGCAGCCGCACGGCTCGTCGCCGGCGTCGATTCCGGCGACCCCGAGCTCCACTACCACCACCAGTCGACGCGGCTCGCCCCCAGCTACACGTAGGTGCTCTCCGCCGTCCTTTTGGTCGCCGGAGGAGCAAACCCGCACACCACCGCCGCGTCTGGACGTCGCCGGCGGCTAAACGCCGGCGAGTCAGCGTGGTTTGACCACGGTTTGACCCCCCAGGGTCACTGACAAGTGGGGCCCGCCTGCTAATTAAATCTGGGTTAAAGTTAAAACTAATCCTAATTAACTAATTACCTAACCGTGACACTGACACAGGGGACCCACCCGTCAGGTTTGACCTGGACGACCCCGCTGACCCGCTGACGTCACACTGACGTCAGGCTGGCGCAATAAAACATTTACTGGAATTATTCTTATATTGGAAATTTCAGAAATTATCACAAACTTCAAAAAATCATAGAAAATAATCTATAGCTCAGAATGAAAAGATTTATATATGAAAAATGATCAGAAAAATCCATTCTATCCATCTGTACTGGTTTCATGCATGATTAAGCAAGTTAACCTACTGTTTTATACAGAACAAGATAAGGCATTATTATGGGCCATTTATGAACTTGGAATTTGAATCTTTGATTCAAATTAGTCCAAACCTTTCTGGCCTTAGTTGCATTAGCCCAATACATCCATTTTGCCATGTCTCATGTATGCATCATATTGTTGCACTTGCTTGGTGTTGATTGTGCTTCGGTATGCTCATCGTGGTAGGTCCTGCCGCCGAGGATATTCACGGGTATCCAACTGAAGGGCAGTATCCCACCACCACTCTGTCAGGCAAGCAACCCATTGATCATTTCGATACAAACCCATCTTCTCGCTTCTGCTCTCGTTTACTGCATTAAGACAACGCGATTCAAACTGCTGTGTGTGTTGCGGTAGTTGAACCCACTTTCCTCTGCATGACCTGTCATTGCCACAGTAACTAGATGAAACCCACTAGCATGTGTAGGAGTTGATTGAGCCATGTTGTGTTCCTACAATGCTATGCTTGCTACGCTTAGAGTTGTGTCAGGTCTGGCTCATCAGGGTGATGAACTAGAGTGAAAGTGCGTGTGTCGGTAATGAGAGTGAAGTGTGGAATACGATTTGGTAAAGGTATCGATGGGAGGCCATGTAGGAGTACATGGTGGGTTGTTTCATTGAGACCGTCCCTAAGAACTGAGATCTGTATGCGTGATTTAAGATTCAGCTACTACCACACATTGGGCCCGAAACCAATGGACCCCCTCGGCTTCTTATTCACCCTTGTCCTCTGTCCAGGAGTTGCACGTAGTTTCTGGTGTTTGTAGTAAGCTGGAGGCCGTGGACAGCGCTGACCAAGGGGTGGGCCGTGATGCGGTAGGCTCGTGGCACGGTGTACCGAGTCGCCCGTTTGGTGTCCGGGAACCCTGCACACATCGTTCGGGGCCGTATGTGGAAACCTCGGCCGGACTCCCTGCGGATGGAACCTGAATAGGCGATAAACCTGGACTAGAGACTCGAGTGTTTAGGTAGGCTGTGGCCGACACCCACGTTGGGCTTCCGCTTGAAGGTTGCCGAGTACACGTCGTGTAGCGACGATAAGTGGTGAGAGCGTGTGTGACGAAGTACACCCCTGCAGGGTATGAAACTATTCGAATAGCCGCGTCCGCGGTAAAGGACTACTTGGTCGCTTATGCAGTTCATAGACAAGTAAATGGATACTACTAAAAGCCTCAAGATAAGTGTGAGTACCGCGGATGGCCCTCTCGTTGGATGACGAGGGAGGATCCACGGTGGAGTATTGAGTTGGTGATTAGTGGACTCGTGTGAGAAAACTATTTCACAAGTGGTGTATCATAGGATAGCTTAGCCAAGAGTCAAAGCTGGCTTGCTGCAATAACCCCACTACCTTCTTGAGAATGAACATGTATAGTAGGATCTGTTGTAAGACTTGCTGAGTACCTTTGTACTCATGTTGCTTTAATTACTGTTTTCAGACGACAACACCGCCCCTTCTGACGGGTTCTACGTAGAACTCGACGACGACGAGTGACTTGCCACCCAGGTGGTGATCTAGGCTTGTGAAGGGCCTATGTAGATAGACAGGCTTTGTCAAGCCTTCTTTCTTCTAGTGTCTGTACCCAGACAGTTTGCTTCCGCATGTGCTTGTATGATTGTATGACTTGAGTGTTGGGTCATGCGACCCCTATCTGTATGAACAAGTTATGTAAGGCTCTCCGGAGCCCCTTAAATACAGTACTTGAGTTGTAGAGTTTTGTTGTGATGCCATGTTGTATTCGCGCATATCGAGCATATTGTGTGTATGTTTGGAATGCTTGGTATGTGTGGGATCCGACAATCTAGTTGTCTATCTTTAGCAGCCTCTCTTATGGGGAAATGTAGTCTGGTGCCTCCTTGAGCCATAGTAGTCCGCTACAGCCCGGTTCACCGGAATCCTGCTAGCCCAGCACTACTGCTCTGGACACTTGACTGGCCGGCATGTGAGTCATATCGTTCCTGTGTCTGTCCCTTCGGGGAAATGTCACACGGTGACATCCGGAGTCCTGCCTAGCCTGCTACAGCCCGGGTTCCCGGAGTCCTGTTAGCCCAGTGCTACAGCCCGGATTCACACGCTGCTGACCGACATGTTCGATGTTGATTCATGTATGCCTGTCCCCATACGTTAGTGCCGCTTTGGGTTCACGACTAGCCATGTCGGCCTGGGTTCTCTGTCATATGGATGCTAGCGACATTGTCATATACGTGAGCCAAAAGGCGCAAACGGTCCCGGGCCATGGTAAGGCGACACCCGTGGGAGTACCGTGCGTGAGGCCGCAATGTGATATGAGGTGTTACAGGCTAGATCAGTGTGACTTGGAATCGGGGTCCTGACAATTTTCCCCGAGATTTGTCTAGGTTTAGCGGTCCGTCACGTCCCGTCCCCGTCTTCACCGCCATCGATCGCCCGCGCCGATCTCGTCGCCAGCACCACCGTGGTGAGCCTCTTGTTCTTATCTTTTTTCTGAAAGGAAAAAATTCTTACTTTAGATAGTTACTTGTCTAATTTTGTTACTTTTATTATTCCTTCTTATTACATAGTGCGATGGTTTTGGTATCCGCCCCCGTCGGCCCTCGTCCTGTCTATGATTCGGATGTGGTATATATTATCGTTTTATAACTATTTGGTTCATTTATTGTTTATGACAAATATACCGACCAACGTGACATAGATTTTATTTATCTAGGAGGTATGGTTTTAATTAATTAGATGCTCTGGAGAGCTATATGTATGTTGTTAGATGAGAACTATGTATGTAGTTTGGTTTTAATGTGATGATGAACTTCTATTAATTTGGTCACTTAATTATCTATTCATGATGTTCTGTAATGGTTTTTGACACACTTAATTATATATAATGCACGCAGATGAACCAGCAATGGATGTACAGTGACAGACACACCTCCGAGTACATTAAGGGCGTGCATGATTTTCTCGAAGTGGCTGAGGCAAACAAGCAGAATGGTTTTATGTGTTGTCCATGCCCTATATGTGTGAATACGAAGTCTTACTCTGACCGGAAAATCCTTCACACCCACCTGCTTTACAAGGGTTTCATGCCACACTATAATGTTTGGACGAGGCACGGAGAAATAGGGGTTATGATGGAAGACGGCGAAGAAGAAGAGGACGATGACAACTATGTGCCCCCTGAATACGGTGATGCTGCAACGGGGGAAGCTGCTGAAGATCAAGAGGAACCAGACGATGTGCCCAATGATGCTGCAAGGGGGGAAGCTGCTGAAGATCAAGAGGAACCAGAGCCCGATGATGATGATCTCTGCCGGGTCATTGTCGATGCAAGGACGCAATGCGAAAGTCAAAAGGAGAAGCTGAAGTTCGATCGCATGTTAGAGGATCACAAAAAAGGGTTGTACCCCAATTGCGAAGATGGCAACACAAAGCTCGGTACCGTACTGGAATTGCTGCAGTGGAAGGCAGAGAATGCTGTGCCTGACAAAGGATTTGAGAAGCTATTGAAAATATTGAAGAAGAAGCTTCCAAAGGATAACGAATTGCCCGATAGTACATACGCAGCAAAGAAGGTCGTATGCCCTCTAGGATTGGAGGTGTAGAAGATACATGCATGCCCTAATGACTGCATCCTCTACCGCGGTGCGTACAAGGATCTGAACGCATGCCCGGTATGCGGTGCATTGCGGTATAAGATCAAACGAGATGACCCTGGTGATGTTGACGGAGAGCCCCCCAGGAAGAGGGTTCCTGCGAAGGTGATGTGGTATGCTCCTATAATACCATGGTCGAAACGTCTGTTCAGAAACGAAGAGTATGCCAAGTTGATGCGATGGCACAGTGAGGACCGTAAGAAAGACGGGAAGTTGAGAGCACCCGCTGACGGGTCGCAGTGGAGAAAAATCGAGAGAAAGTACTGGGCTGAGTTTGCAGCTGACCCAAGGAACGTATGGTTTGGTTTAAGCGCAGATGGCATTAATCCTTTCGGGGAGCAGAGCAGCAATCACAGCACCTGGCCCATGACTCTATGTATGTATAACCTTCCTCCTTGGATGTGCATGAAGCGGAGGTTCATTATGATGCCAGTTCTCATCCAAGGCCCTAAGCAACCCAGCAACGACATTGATGTGTACCTAAGGCCATTAGTTGAAGAACTTTTACAGCTGTGGAATGGAAACGGTGTACGTACGTGGGATGAGCACAAACAGGAGGAATTTAACCTGCACGCGTTGTTGTTTGTAACCATCAACGATTGGCCCGCTCTCAGTAACCTTTCAGGACAGACAAACAAGGGATACCACGCATGCACGCACTGTTTAGATGACACTGAAAGTATATACCTGGACAAAAGCAGGAAGAATGTGTACCTGTGCCATCGTCGATTTCTTCCGACCAACCATCAATGTCGAAAGATAGGCAAGCATTTCAAAGGCGAGGCAGATCACCGGAAGAAGCCCGCCATGCGTACCGGTGATCACGTACTTGCTATGGTCAATGATTTACACGTAATCTTTGGAAAGGGTCCCGGCGGACTAGCTGTTCCGAATGACGCTGAGGGACACGCACCCATGTGGAAGAAGAAATCTATATTTTGGGACCTACCCTACTGGAAAGAGCTAGAGGTCCGCTCTTCAATCGATGTGATGCACGTGACGAAGAACCTTTTCGTGAACCTGCTAGGCTTCTTGGGCATGTATGGGAAGACAAAAGATACACCTGAGGCACGGGAGGACCTGCAACGTTTGCACGAAAAAGACGGCATGCCTCCGAAGCAGTATGAAGGTCCTGCCAGCTACGCTCTTACGAAAGAAGAGAAAGAAATCTTCTTTGAATGCCTGCTCAGTATGAAGGTCCCGACTGGCTTCTCGTCGAATATAAAGGGAATAATAAATAAGCCAGAGAAAAATTTCCAGAACCTAAAGTCTCATGACTGCCACGTGATTATGACGCAACTGCTTCCGGTTGCATTGAGCGGGCTTCTACCGGAAAACGTCCGATTAGCCATTGTGAAGCTATGTGCATTCCTCAATACAATCTCTCAGAAGGTGATCGATCCAGAAATCATACCAAGGCTAAGGAGTGATGTGGCCCAATGTCTTGTCAGTTTCGAGCTGGTGTTCCCACCATCCTTCTTCAATATAATGACGCACGTCCTAGTTCATCTAGTCGACGAGATTGTCATTCTGGGGCCCGTATTTCTACACAATATGTTCCCCTTTGAGAGGTTCATGGGAGTCCTAAAGAAATATGTCCGTAACCGTGCTAGGCCAGAAGGAAGCATCTCCATGGGCCATCAAACAGAGGATGTCATTGGGTTTTGTGTTGACTTCATTCCTGGCCTTAAGAAGATAGGTTTCCCTAAATCGCGGTATGAGGGGAGACTAACTGGAAAAGGCACGCTTGGAGGGGACTCAATAATATGCAGGGACGGATATTCTTGGTCTCAAGCACACTACACAGTTCTACAGAACTCTACCTTGGTGACCCCGTATGTCGATGAACACAAGAACAGTCTGCGCTCCAAACACCCGGAGCAGTGTGACAACTGGATTACATGTGAACACATCAGGACTTTCAGCAGTTGGTTGGAAACACGTCTTAGAGGTGACACCACTATTTGTGATGAGTTGTACTCGTTGTTCAGGGGACCATCTTCGACTGTATTGACTTACAAAGGATACGAGATAAATGGGAATACATTTTACACGATCGCCCAAGATCAACAGAGCACCAACCAAAACAGCAGTGTCCGCTTTGATGCAGCAACCGAGAGGGGAAAGGACACATATTATGGTTACATAATGGACATATGGGAACTTGACTACGGACATGATTTTAAGGTCCCTTTGTTTAAGTGCAAATGGGTCAATCTGTCAGGAGGCGGGGTACAGGTAGACCCACAGTACGGAATGACAACAGTGGATCTGAACAATCTTGGGTACACTGATGAACCGTTCGTCCTAGCGAATGATGTGGCACAGGTTATCTATGTGGAGGACATGTCTACCAGACCGAGGAAAAGAAAAGATAAGGAAGCGAATACATCATACGATGAGCCAAAGCGCCACATAGTTCTTGCAGGAAAAAGGGACATTGTGGGAGTGGAGGGCAAGACAGACATGTCTGAAGATTATGAGAAGTTTCATGAAATTCCTCCCTTCAAAGTCAAGGCTGACCCAAGCATCTTGATAAACGATGAAGATTATCCATGGTTACGACGCAATAAGCAAATGACACAAGCGAAGAAAAAGTGAAGACTTTCTCCCGCAACTATTATGATGGTACCATGCCAACTTTGTAACAGACGAGTATGATACCATTGTCCATTTTGTACAAGAAGTGCATCTAGTTTTTGCCGTAACCCTCTCAACTTTCTTGCACATGCTATGTGGATGAAATGATGATACCATGCCAACTTTCAACCTTTTCAGAGTCATTTGAAATTCTTTTCAATTTTAGGGTCTTATAGCTCAAAATAATTAGTAAATGCATGAAAAATAACAGGCCAAAAATTAAAAATTATGCCACCTACTGGGCCACCACGGCCTGAATACGATTAGAAACCCATCCATGGGCCAGGATTCAGGCCCGCAGAAGGCCCAGTAGGCCCACAGGCATGTACAGAGAGGTTAGGCCCGTAAGCCTGCTTTAGAGAGGAGCTCGACAGCTCAGGCGCACCGCACCTTATAAACAGGTGCGGCTCTCTCTTAGCTAGCGAGGTGGGACAAAACTCACCACCACGCCGCTGTGCAAGGCCATTGGTCCCGGTTGGTGGCATGAACCGGGACCAATTCCACCCTTTGGTCCCTGTTGGTGCCACGAACCGGTACTAATGAGGCTTTGGCCCCACGAGCACCTTTAGTACCGGTTCGTGGCACGAACCGGTACTAGAGTTTCTTACAAAGCAATTTTTTAGTCCCACCTCGCTAGCTGAGAGGCACTAGGAGTGGTTTATAAGCCCTGAGTGCAGAGACGATGAAGAAGAGGCGCAATGCTCACGTTGCTTAGCTTCAAGCCTTGAGGAATAAGGTAGACTACATGGAGCAATGTGCAGTGCAGTCTACACTATTCCGAAAGGCTTGAAGCAAATCAACGAGCATTGCACCTCTTTTTTAATTTTAATAACTTATTACAACTCCGGACTTCTTGTGTTCTGACAAAATAAAATAAACTTTAATAAAATTTATGAAACTAAAATTAACAAAGTATTTTCTGTTCAAAACATTATAAGAAACCTCTATTATTATTGAAACTAAAATCATATAAAATTGATGCAACTAAAATTATCGAAGTATTTTCCATTCAAAATCATTAAAAGCAAAAAGAATTTTCATAAAGAACTTTTTTTGATAGAAACTTTAATAGCAAAAAGAATTATCATAAAGTAAAATAAATAAGTAATTAGAAACAAAATAAAATAAAATAAATAAGTTTTTTGTTGTAAGTAGAAACAAAACAAAATAAATAAAGCAAAAAAGAAAACAAAAAAACTAAATACAGCAAAAAGAATTTTCATGAAGAACTTTTTGTGATAGAAACTTTAATAGCAAAAAGAATTATCATAAAGTAAAATAAATAAGTAATTAAAAACAAAATAAAATAAATAAGTTTTTTGTTGTAAGTAGAAACAAAACAAAATAAATAAAGCAAAAAAGAAAACAAAAAACAGGCAAAAAATAAAAATTATGCCACCTACTGGGCCACCACGGCCTGAATACGACTAGAAACCCATCCATGGGCCAGGATTCAGGCCCGCAGAAGGCCCAGTAGGCCCACAGGCATGTACAGAGAGGTTAGGACCGTAAGCCTGCTTTAGAGAGGAGCTCGATAGCTCAGGCGCACCGCACCTTATAAACAGGTGCGGCTCTCTCTCCGCTAGCGAGGTGGGACTAAACTCCCACCACCACGCTGCTGTGCAAGACCATTGGTCCCGGTTCGTGGCACCAACCGGGACCAATGCCCCCCCTTTAGTCCCGGTTGGTGCCACCAACCGGGACCGAAGGCCGCCGGTTCCCGCCCTTTGGGTTGCTGAAAAGGGACCTTTGGTGCCGGTTGGTGGCACCAACCGGGACTAAAGGGTGGCATTGGTCCCGGTTGGTGGCACGAACCGGGACCAATGCCCTTGCTATATAACCAGGACTTGTGAAAATTTCACATCTCCCTCGCCTCCCTCGCCAGTTGGCCCCGCCGCCAGGCTGCCCAAATCGCCCGCGCGCTCCTCGTCACCGTCGCCGCCGCCGGCCGCCATCCCCGTCTCCCTGTGCCCCTGCCCCGCGCCCGAGCCCACGCCGGCCGCCGCCCCGTGCCCCTGCCCCGTCCCCGAGCACGCACGGCCACGCCCCTGCGCCCCGGCCCGCCCCCACCATTGTCGTCGTCGCCGGCGCCCGCCCCCACTGCCGCCCCTGCCTCGACGCCACCCCTCCTCCCCGTTCGGTCCGGCTCCGGCGACCCCCTTTCCTCCCTGTCCCCTCGGTCCTCTTCATATAATTTTTTCATATAATTTTTTTTCATATGCATATGTTGATTATATGGATGGATGGATGATGTATATGTTCATTATATGGATGGATGGATGATGTATGCTTTTTTTCATATAATTTTTTTAGGCAGATTGTTAGAATTTTTTGTGTATGTATGTTATGTTTATATGTATGTATGTATGTATGTTCATATGTATGTATGTTTATATGCAAAGCATATGCAAAGAAAATGTATGAATGGTCATATGCAAAGAAAAATGTATGTATGGTCATATGCAAAGAAAATGTATGTATGTATGTTCATATGGAAGAAAAATGTATGTATGTATGTTCATATGCATATGCAAAGAAAATGTATGTTCATATGCATATGCAAAGAAAATGTATGTTCATATATATATGATGATATGTTCATGTATGAGTATATGTATGTATATATGTTCTCTGTGTATATATATATGTTCATGTATATATGCAAAAGATAGATTTTTAGAAAAGTTAGGATTTTTTTTCTGTTCATAGATTTTTTTGGTGATATTAATTATTGTAGAATGTGCAAATGTTTGTATATTCATATGAACAATGCATTAGGCAAAACCTTTACTGTTTTTCAGAATTTTCTATTTGAACATTTTTTTATGAATGAGAGAAAAAAGGAAAATAAGAAGAGGAAGAAAGGAGAAGAAGAGGAGAGGAAGAAGAGGAGAAATAAATAAGAAGAGGAAAAAAGAAGAAAAAGAAGAGGAGAAGAAGAAAGGAATAGAAGAGAAGAAGAAAAAATAGAAAAAATTCTATTTTTTCTTCTTCTTCTCTCCTCTATTCCTTTCTTCTTCTTCTCTTTTTTTTCTTCTTTTTTTTCTTCGATCTTCTCCTCTATTCCTTTTCTTCTTCTCCTCTTTTTATTTCTTCTTCGTTTTCTTATGTTTTATCGGGTCTGTCGTCGTCGATATACCCCTCTCCCGATAACTTCAACACGAGGGGGGGTGGATATACCCCCTCCCCAATAATATTATTTTCCCATGTACGTATGTCGTCGTTGTCGATATAACCCCCTCCCGATAACTTCAACACGTGGGGGGTCGATATACCCCCTCCCCGATAACATTATTTTCCCATGTATGTATGTCATCATTGTCGATATATATAATTCCCTCCCAGATAACTTCGACATGATGGACGGTCGATATTTATACCCCCTCTCGATCGTGATAACTTATACCACGGGAGCACCCCCCGGCCCTCTCGCTCGACCAAAACTCTCGAGGACACCCAAACCCTAGAAAAAAACGATGTCGGCCTCCTACCCCCTCCCGCCGCGCCCCTACCCTTGAAGCGTTGCCGAGGCCACCCCAAACCCGGAATAAGCTAGGTCTACGTTTGCACTAATATATCCACCTGCTGTCATGTTTGTGTAATAATTGCCATGTTGTAATATTTGCAGAAACAATGGAGCACGGACGAGACGAGCAAGCAGAAGAGGTGTTGGGGGACATAATCTTAGCCGGAGGTGATATCTTGTCGTATCTTAACGACAACGATGGTCTGGAAGAACAGGGTGAAGAAGCAGGCTACGGTGATCGAAGAGTGGAGGAGGAAAGACATGATTATGATGGCTCCGGTGACCCAATGCTGGTGCAAGAAGGAGCCCGTGGTGACGGCTCCGGTGACCGAACAGAGTCCGGCCAGGTAAATATATTAGTTAAGCCTGTGCTGACTAGCTAATTGATGCATTCATTTTTTCGGTATGTACACATATTAATTAACACTCGTCTTTCTTCTTTTTTCTAGCCCTCCGGATCGAGCACAACTGCGGTAAAGAGACGAGGCCCGAAGAGAAAGTTGCGCTCGGATGAAAGGTTTGAGATCACAGCAATCGCGCGCGACGGCCAACCGATTGAACCCATCCGGACAAAGGATGCATTTGCTGCTCAGTGCGGGGTTCTAGTTAGGGACAAGATCCCGATCAGCATCCACCAATGGTATAAGCCTAAGAAGGAAGACCCTGAGGTGTCTTATGTCAATGATATGCAGAAAGATGATCTTTGGACTGAGCTGAAGGCAAATTTCACCCTACCGCTAGAGGAGGATCCGGAGAAGCCAGCTAAAGAGAAATTAATCAAGTCTCATGCTCTTAAGAAGATGGCAGACCTATTCAGGAGGTGGAAGAATGAGCTGAAAACGTTTGTCGACAAAGAAGAGACACCAGAATTCATCGGCCGGTATGAGAAGATCAGAGATCACTGGCCCGCATTTGTGGCCCACAAGACATTGGAAAAGAGTAAGAAGATGTAAGCGACAAACAAGAAGAGTGCTGTGAAGAAGAAGCTTCACCATCACACGGGGTCAGGTGGCTACCTCAAAGCCCGACCTAAGTGGGCCAAGGCTGAGAATGATCTGCTTGAAAAAGGGATCGAACCACAGACAATGAACTGGACAGACCGTTGCCGGACTTGGTTCTTCGGGGCTGGTGGAACCTTGGACCCTGTATCAGGGAGGTGCGTTTGGACGAACGAGCTTTTGAGAATACCAGTCAAGAAGATTCAGCAATATATTGATGCAGCGCAGGAAGGGACGTTCGTTCCAGACAGAGAGAACGACGAGCTCACAATGGCCCTCGAGAATCCTGAGCACCCTGGACGGACACGAGGCACGCCAGGCTCCGTTCCGTGGAAGGCTGATTTTCCGGACGCGGGCGGTTACAAAAGCCAGGAGAGGAGGAAAAAAGTGGAGCAGATCCAAATTCAGAAGCTGCACGAAAGGGTTCAAGCGCTAGAGGAACGAGACGGCAATCGACATGCCGAAACTGCCCCCGAAGCTACACCGCCATCTCAGCGGAGAAGCAGTGTGGCTTCCACCGAGCTGCTTCAGCTGGAGCATGCGGCTCCTGCTAGCTACCCCGTGGATGCTATCACGGAGTCTCAACATTGCCACCTTATGGCGGAATGGTAGAACTTCAAAGTCAAGGAGGTTGTTGGCTCTGTTTTACCTCCTGAACCCGGCGCAACCTACCACTGCCGGCCGATTCCAGAAGGATATGCTAGGGTGATGGTGGATGAAATAACAGAGGGATTTGAGGAGCTCCATCTTGACCACCCTACCGGTGAAGGGGAGACTCAGCTGGGTTCTGCTCTGAAGACTCCATGCCTATGGCGGAAGGAGCTCATCAAGCTTCCGAACTGGACGGCTCCGGCGAGTAAGGGCACTCCGCCTCCTCCTCCGCCTCCTCCTCCGGCGAGTGATCAGGGCACTCAGCCTCCTTCTCCTGTGCGTGGCGGCACTCCGCCTCCTCCTCCGGCGAGTGATCAGGGCACTCAGCCTCCTTCTCCGGCACGTGGCGGCACTCCGCCTCCTTCTCGGCCTGCGCCGGCGCGCCAGAGCAGCCAGCCTCCTCCTTCTCCGCCTCGTCAGCAAGGGCGGAAGAGACCTGCCGCCGCTGCGGCTGCTCCGGCGCGTCGTAGTCCTTCTCCTCCGCCTCGTAAGCAAGGAAAGAAGACAGCCGCAGCCGCTCCGTCTGCTCTGCCGGCGTCTAGTAGTACAGCTGCCAGAGGCGGGAGGCAATACAGATTCGGTCCTTCTCTGAAGACTCCAGAGAAGTTACCATACGAGAGGACCGAGGAGGAAACCAGGAAGATCATGCGAGCCGAAGTGACAAACTTCTTTGAAGGGGTGAAAGCAAAGAAACATCCACCTCCGGAGGAGAAGGTAGATCCGGTGAAAGCAAAGCGCACTCTGGCTGCCCTGACAAAACCACCAAAGTCTCCGCCGAGAGGCAACTATGAGCGCATTCTTGCAAAGACATATGCTGAAGCGGAGCGGTCGGGAAGTACAGTCAGTGATCAAAGGTTAAAGAACGACGAGCTGGGAAAAAAATTGCCCAGCTCGGCGAACAAGCGAACCAATCGTGCCCCCCCCGCTCAAGGTGTCAAAAGACATCGTCGCTAATGATCCGAGGATGGTGCCCGGTTATAGCAATCTTGGAGATTACCTGCCCGACGATGTACATTATGAAATCATGGAGGTGGACGAACACAAATACCATTACGGGAAGCCTCTCGTCAAAGATGAAAGATCTCTAACAACGATGATGCGAAGATTACATGATTGGTACATGAAAACCTGCAGGAGTCTGATGGGACGAGTACTTTGACACTGAGAGTTAAACCGGAGCATGACCTCGTTGGAATTGAACTGCTGAATGTTCCATTTGAGGATTTCTTCCAGTTTTACAATCAAAAGGCCCTCGATAAAACAACGATCACTTGCTACTGTCTGTAAGTAGTACTACTTCTTTATATAGGTCCTCATTAAGTCTCTCTATATAGGTCAACTCTTTCATTGCATGTATTTATAATTATCCTCACTATATTATGCAGATTGAAGATCGCCGAATTGAAGAAAAGACAAATCGGTGATATTGGGTTCATTAACACAAATCTCATAGATGCATATACGGTTGAAAAACATCCCAAAGAAGCCGAGGCCAACTTGCTACAATCGTTGGTATTAAATCAAAACAAAGATATAATACTATTTCCTTACAACATCAAGTGAGTGTTACTGTCTTGTGCATATTCGGTTTCCCTTATTAGTCCAGGTTATGGTAATGTAATTGATGACTTATGCATGCATGCAGCTTCCACTATATTCTCCTAGAGATTAAGCTTGAGCAGGGAGTAGTAACCGTCTTAGACTCGAGACGAAAAGATCCCCAGGACTATGCGAACATTACTCAAATGCTCGAGAAGTAAGTTAAATCGATCATTATCCACCATATCAGCAACTTTGTTCATTTCCTGATATCAAGTAATTGTTTTCTTTGTCTGGCAGGGTTTGGAGAAAATTCACCACAAAAGCTCCGGGACTGCCGAAGAAGCTGCAATTTAAACACCCGAAAGTAAGTACTATAGTAGCATGTTCCGCGCATCTCCTAGTGATGCAAGCGCTAGTTTCATCAATACCATTTAGCATGCTTGCTTATCAGTTTGATTGACCTCTATTTCTTGTAAAGTGGTTGTGGCAGGAACCCGGGAATAATTACTGTGGATACTACGTTTGCGAGTCCATCCGCTACACAACCTGTGAGCGGGGCTACACTGAAGAACAATATGAAGTGCGTAAGCAATAATATTCACAATTTTATTTTATTACCATCATTTGTGTTGAGTTTCATTTATTCATATATATATGTATTGACCCCCTTCTTCAAATTAGATGTTTCGGAAGCGGGATGAACTCCTAGCACCAGATCGTATGCGAGGAATTCAAGAGGAATTGGCGGCATTCTTCCTTGACCACGTGATCGCTGAAAACGGAGAATACTATGTGGACCCTGTGTTCCTACAATTTAATTAGGAGATTGTATTGTAAGAGATAATTATTGCATATATGTAGCCGGTAGTGTCGGATAGATATACGAGAACTTGTTGTTCGACCAATCTCTCGGAGAAGGAGAGGTGGTCGATATCACTTCTCTCTGTATGCATATGTTCATGACGATCTTCTGTTTCCTTCATTTGATTACTAGCTAGCGTGTCTAGTCCTCTCCATACGTATATAGTACGTAGCATCGACCAAGCATGGAGATAAGAGAGGACACTTCTCTCTATTAATTAGCTAGCTAACACAATATATGAAACACCTAAATTAACCCCCCCAAAACCCCTAAACCACCCCCTTTAAAAAAAACAAAAACCTCAGCTCCTGCCAGCTGCTGACGCGTGGATGCCTATTGGTCCCGGTTGGTGACACCAACCGGGACAAAAGGCCCTGCCTATTGGTCCCGGTTGGTGGCACCAACCGGGACCAAAGGCCCCCCTGCCTGGGCTGGCAGTAGCGGCCACATGGAGGACCTTCTGTCCCGGTTCGTGTAAGAACTGGGACTAAAGGGTTAGGGCTTTAGTAACGACCCTTTAGTCCCGGTTCGAAAACCGGGACAAAAGGCCCTTACAAACCGGGGTAAAAGCCCCTTCTCCTACTAGTGCATAGACCACAACATGTCCCTAGTAAGCCTCTAGTTGACTAGCTCGTTGATCAATAGATGGTTATGGTTTCCTGACCATGGACATTGGATGTCATTGATAACGGGATCACATCATTAGGAGAATGATGTGATGGACAAGACCCAATCCTAAGCATAGCACAAGATCGTGTAGTTCGTTTGCTAGAGCTTTTCTAATGTCAAGTATCGTTTGCTTAGACCATGAGATTGTGCAACTCCCGGATACCGTAGGAATGCTTTGGGTGTACCAAACGTCACAACGTAACTGGGTGGCTATAAAGGTGCACTACAGGTATCTCCGAAAGTGTCTGTTGGGTTGGAACGAATCGAGACTGGGATTTGTCACTCCGTATGACGGAGAGGTATCTCTGGGCCCACTCGGTAATGCATCATCATAATGAGCTCAATGTGACTAAGGATTTAGCCATGGGATCATGCGTTACGGTACGAGTAAAGTGACTTGCTGGTAACGAGATTGAACAAGGTATTGGGATACCGACGATAGAATCTCGGGCAAGTAACGTACCGATTGACAAAGGGAATTGTATACGGGATTGATTGAATCCTCGACATCGTGGTTCATCCGATGAGATCATCATGGAGCATGTGGGAGCCAACATGCGTATCCAGATCCCGCTGTTGGTTGTTGACCGGAGAAATGTCTCGGTCATGTCTACATGTCTCCCGAACCCGTAGGGTCTACACACTTAAGGTTCGGTGACGCTAGAGTTGTAGAGATATTAGTATGCGGTTAACCAAAAGTTGTTCGGAGTCCCGGATGAGATCCCGGACGTCACGAGGAGTTCCGGAATGGTCCGGAGGTAAAGATTTATATGTGGGATGTCCTAGTTTGGCCACCGGAAAATGTTTGGGATTTTTCGGTATTGTACCGGGAAGGTTCTAGAAGGTTCCGAAGTGGGGCCCACCTGCATGGGGGGACCCACATGAACGTGGGTAGTGGGGGCAAGGCCCCACACCCCTGGTCAAGGGGCACCAAGATCCCACCTTAGAAGGAATAAGATCATATCCCTAAGGGATAAGATCAAGATCCCTAAAAAAGGGGGATAACAATCGGTGGGGAAGGGAAATGATGGGATTTCTTTCCCCCACCTTTGCCAATGCCCCAATGGACTTGGAGGGCAAGAAACCAGCCCCCTCCACCCCTATATATAGTGGGGAGGCGCATGGGAGCAGCACCCCAAGCCCCTGGCGCCTCCCTCTCCCTCCCGTGACACCTCTCCCTCTCGCTGAGCTTGGCGAAGCCCTGCCGAGATCCCCGCTGCTTCCACCACCACGCCGTCGTGCTGCTGGATCTCCATAAACCTCTCCCTCCCCTTGCTGGATCAAGAAGGAGGAGACGTCTTCCCAACCGTACGTGTGTTGAACGCGGAGGTGCCGTCTGTTCGGCGCTCGGCCATCAGTGATTTGGATCACGACGAGTATGACTCCATCAACCCCGTTCACTTGAACGCTTCCGCTCGCGATCTACAAGGGTATGTAGATGCACTCTTTTCCCTCTCATTGCTAGAAGATTCCATAGATTGTTCTTGGTGATGCGTAGAAAAATTTGAATTATTGCTACATTCCCCAACAGTACGACTACATCAACCGCGTTGTGCTAACACTTCCGCTTTCGGTCTACGAGGGTACGTGGACAACACTCTCCCCTCTCGTTGCTATGCATCACCCTGGTCTTGCGTGTGCGTAGGAATTTTTTTGAAATTACTACGTTCCCCAACAGTGGCATCCGAGCCAGGTTTATGCATAGATGTTATATGCACGAGTAGAACACAAGTGAGTTGTGGGCGATACAAGTCATACTGCTTACCAGCATGTCATACTTTGGTTCGGCGGTATTGTTGGATGAAGCGGCCCGGACCGACATTACGCGTACGCTTACGCGAGACTGGTTCTACCGACGTGCTTTGCACACAGGTGGCTGGTGGGTGTCTGTTTCTCCAACTTTAGTTGAACCGAGTGTGGCTACGCCCGGTCCTTGTGAAGGTTAAAACAGCACTAACTTGACGAAATATCGTTGTGGTTTTGATGCGTAGGTAAGAACGGTTCTTGCTCAGCCTGTAGCAGCCACGTAAAACTTGCAACAACAAAGTAGAGGACGTCTAAGTTGTTTTTGTAGGGCATGTTGTGATGTGATATGGTCAAGGCATGATGCTATATTTTATTGTATGAGATGATCACATTTTGTAACCGAGTTATCGGCAACTAGCAGGAGCCATATGGTTGTCGCTTTATTGTATGCAATGCAATCGCCCTGTAATTGCTTTACTTTATCACTAAGCGGTAGCGATAGTCGTAGAAGCAATAGTTCGCGAGACGACAACGATGCTACGATGGAGATCAAGGTGTCGCGCCGGTGACGATGGTGATTATGACAGTGCTTCGGAGATGGAGATCACAAGCACAAGCATAAGATGATCTCTCACTAAATTTCAATATAAAAGTGTTCTCCCTGAGTATGCACCATTGCCAAAGTTCGTCGTGCCGAGACACCACATGATGATCGGGTGTGATAAGCTCTACGTTCATCTGCAATGGGTGCAAGCCAGTTTTGCACACGCAGAATACTCGGGTTAAACTTGACGAGCCTAGCATATGCAGATATGGCCTCGGAACATTGAGACCGAAAGGTCGAGCGTGAATCATATAGTAGATATGACCAACATAGTGATGTTCACCATTGAAAACTACTCCATCTCACGTGATGATCGGACATGGTTTAGTTGATTTGGATCACGTGATCACTTAGATGATTAGAGGGATGTCTATCTAAGTGGGAGTTCTTAAGTAATATGATTAATTGAACTTAAATTTATCATGAACTTAGTACCTGATAGAATTTTGCTTGTCTATGTTGTTGTAGATAGATGGCCCGTGCTGTTGTTCCGTTAAATTTTAATGCGTTCCTTGAGAAAGCAAAGTTGACAGATGATGGTAGCAATTACACGGACTGGGTCCATAACTTGAGGATTATCCTCATTGCTGCACAGAAGAATTACGTCCTGGAAGCACCGCTGGGTGCCAGGCCTGCTGCAGATGCAACTGATGACGTTTAGAACGTCTGGCAGAGCAAAGCTGATGACTACTCGATAGTTCAGTGTGCCATGCTTTACGGCTTAGAACCGGGACTTCAACGATGTTTTGAACGTCATTGAGCATATGAGATGTTCTAGGAGTTGAAGTTAGTATTTCAAGCAAATGCCCGGATTGAGAGATATGAAGTCTCCAATAATTTCTACAGCTGCAAGATGGAGGAGAATAGTTCTGTCAGTGAACATATACTCAAAATGTCTGGGTATAACAATCACTTGATTCAACTGGGAGTTAATCTTCTGGATGATTGTGTCATTGACAGAATTCTTCAATCACTGCCACCAAGCTACAAGAGCTTCGTGATGAACTATAATATGCAAGGGATGGATAAGAAAATTCCAGAGCTCTTCGCAATGCTAAAGGCTGCGGAGGTAGAAATCAAGAAGGAGCATCAAGTGTTGATGGTCAACAAGACCACCAGTTTCAAGAAAAAGGGTAAAGGGAAGAAGAAGGGGAACTTCAAGAAGAACGGCAAACAAGTTGCTGCTCAGGAGACAAAACCCAAGTCTGGACCTAAGCCTGAGACTGAGTGCTTCTACTACAAACAGATTGGTCACTGGAAGCGGAACTGCCCCAAGTATTTGGCGGATAAGAAGGATGGCAAGGCGAACAAAGGTATATGTGATATACATGTTATTGATGTGTACCTTACTAGAGCTCGCAGTAGCACTTGGGTATTTGATACTGGTTTTGTTGCTAATATTTGCAACTCGAAACAGGGACTACACATTAAGCGAAGACTGGCTAAGGACGAGGTGACAATGCGCGTGGGAAATGGTTCCAAAGTCGATGAGATCGCCGTCGGCACGCTACCTCTACATCTACCTTCGGGATTAGTTTTAGACCTGAATAATTGTTATTTGGTGCCAGCGTTAAGCATGAACATTATATCTGGATCTTGTTTGATGCGAGACGATTATTCATTTAAATCTAAGAATAATGGTTGTTCTATTTATATGAGTAATATCTTTTATGGTCATGCACCCTTGAAGAGTGGTCTGTTTTTGTTGAATCTCGATAGTAGTGATACACATATTCATAATGTTGAAGCCAAAAGATGCAGAGTTGGTAATGATAGTGCAACTTATTTGTGGCACTACCGTTTGGGTCATATTGGTGTAAAGCGCATTAAGAAACTCCATACTGATGGACTTTTGGAATCACTTGATTATGAATCACTTGGTACTTGCGAACCATGCCTTATGGGCAAGATGACTAAAACGCCGTTCTCCGTAACTATGGAGCGAGCAACAGATTTGTTGGAGATCATACATACTGATGTATGTGGTCTGATGAATATTGAGGCTCGCGGCGGGTATCGTTATTTTCTCATCTTCAAAGATGATTTGAGCAGATATCGGTATATCTACTTAATGAAACATAAGTCTGAAACATTTGAAAAGTTCAAAGAATTTCAGAGTGAAGTGGAAAATCATCGTAACAAGAAAATAAAGTTTCTACGATCTGATTGTGGAGGAGAATATTTGAGTTACGAGTTTGGTCTACATTTGAAACAATGCGGAATAGTTTCGCAACTCACACCACCCGGAACACCACAGCATAATGGTGTGTCCGAACATCGTAATCGTACTTTACTAGATATGGTGCGATCTATGATGTCTCTTACTAATTTACCGCTATCGTTTTGGGGTTATGCTTTAGAGACGGCTACATTCACGTTAAATAGGGCACCATCAAAATCCGTTGAGACGACGCCTTATGAACTGTGGTTTCGCAAGAAACCAAAGTTGTCATTTCTTAAAGTTTGGGGCTGCGATGCTTATGTGAAAAAGCTTCAACCTGGTAAGCTCGAATCCAAATCGGAGAAATGTGTCTTCATAGGATACCCAAAGGAAACTGTTGGGTACACCTTCTATCACAGATCCGAAGGCAAGACATTCGTTGCTAAGAATGGATCCTTTCTAGAGAAGGAGTTTCTCTCGAAAGAAGTGAGTGGGAGGAAAGTAGAACTTGATGAGGTAACTGTACCTGCTCCCTTATTAGAAAGTAGTTCATCACACAAATCTGTTTCTGTGACTCCTACACCAATTAGTGAGGAAGCTAATGATGATGATCATATAACTTTAGATCAAGTTACTACCAAACCTCGTAGGTCAACCAGAGTAAGATCCGCACCAGAGTGGTACGGTAATCCTATTCTGGAGGTCATGTTACTTGACCAAGGCGAACCTACGAACTATGAAGAAGCGATGGTGAGCCCAGATTCCGCAAAATGGCTTTAGGCCATGAAATCTGAGATGGGATCCATGTATGAGAATAAAGTGTGGACTTTGGTTGAGTTGCCCAATGATCGGCAAGCCATAGAGAATAAATAGATCTTCAAGAAGAAGACTGACGCAGACGGTAATGTTACTGTCTACAAAGCTCGACATGTTGCAAAAGGTTTTCGACAAGTTCATGGAGTTCACTACGATGAGACTTTCTCACCCGCAGCGATGCTTAAGTCTGTCTGAATCATGTTAGCAATTGCCGCATTTTATGATTATGAAATTTGGCAAATGGATGTCAAAACTGCATTCCTGAATGGATTTCTGGAAGAAGAGTTGTATATGATGCAACCGGAAGGTTTTATCGATCCAAAGAGAGCTAACAAAGTGTGCAAACTCCAGCGATCCATTTATGGACTGGTGCAAGCCTCTCGGAGTTGGAATAAACGTTTTGATAATGTGATCAAAGCATATGGTTTTATACAGACTTTTGGAGAAGCCTATATTTACAAGAAAGTGAGTGGGAGCTCTGTAGCATTTCTAATATTATATGTGGATGACATATTACTGATTGGAAATAATATAGAATTTCTGGATAACATAAAAGGACACTTGAATAAGAGTTTTTCAATGAAAGACCTCGGTGAAGCTGCTTACATATTGGGCATCAAGATCTATAGAGATAGATCAAGACGCTTGATAGGACTTTCACAAAGCACATACCTTGACAAAGTTTTGAAAAATTTCAAAATGGATCAAGCAAAGAAAGGGTTCTTGCCTGTGTTACAAGGTGTGAAGTTGAGTCAGACTCAATGCCTGACCACTGAAGAAGATAGAGAGAAAATGAAAGATGTTCCCTATGTTTCAGCCATAGGCTCTATCATGTATGCAATGTTGTGTACCACACCTGATGTGTGCCTTGCTATTAGCTTAGCAGGGAGGTACCAAAGTAATCCAGGAGTGGATCACTGGACAGCGGTCAAGAACATCCTGAAATACCTGAAAAGAACTAAGGATATGTTTCTCGTTTATGGAGGTGACAAAGAGCTAGTCGTAAATGGTTACATCGATGCACGCTTTGACACTGATCCGGACGATTCTAAATCACAAACCGGATACGTGTTTACATTGAACGGTGGAGCTGCCAGTTGGTGCAATTCTAAACAAAGCATTGTGGCGGGATCTACGTGTGAAGCGGAGTACATAGCTGCTCCGGAAGCAGCAAATAATGAAGGAGTTCATATCCAATCTAGGTGTCATACCTAGTGCATTGGGTCCAATGAAAATCTTTTGTGACAATACTGGTGCAATTGCCTTGGCAAAGGAATCCAGATTTCACAAGAGAACCAAGCACATTAAGAGACGCTTCAATTCCATCCGAGACCAAGTCCAGGAGGGAGACATAGAGATTTGCAAGATACATACGGATCTGAATGTTGCAGACCTGTTGACTAAGCCTCTTCCACGAGCAAAACATGATCAGCACCAAAACTCCATGGGTGTTAGAATCATTACTGTGTAATCTAGATTATTGACTCTAGTGCAAGTGGGAGACTGAAGGAAATATGCCCTAGAGGCAATAATAAAGTTATTATTTATTTCCTCATATCATGATAAATGTTTATTATTGATGCTAGAATTGTATTAACCGGAAACATAATACATGTGTGAATACATAGACAAACATAGTGTCACTAGTATGCCTCTACTTGACTAGCTCGTTAATCGAAGATGGTTGAGTTTCCTAGCCATGGACATGAGTTGTCATTTGATTAACGGGATCACATCATTAGGAGAATGATGTGATTGACTTGACCCATTCCGTTAGCCTAGCAGTTGATCATTTAGTATGTTGCTATTGCTTTCTTCATGACTTATACATGTTCCTATGACTATGAGATTATGCAACTCCCGTTTACCAGAGGAACACTTTGTGTGCTACCAAACGTCACAACAACATAACTGGGTGATTATAAAGGTGCTCTACAGGTGTCTCCGAAGGTACTTTTTGAGTTGGCGTATATCGAGATTAGGATTTGTCACTCCGATTATCGGAGAGGTATCTCTGGGCCCACTCGGCAGTACACATCACTATAAGCCTTGCAAGCATTGTAATTAATGAGTTAGTTGCGGGATGATGTATTACAGAACGAGTAAAGAGACTTGTCGGTAACGAGATTGAACTAGGTATTGAGATACCGATGATCGAATCTCGGGCAAGTAACATACCGATGACAAAGGGAACAACGTATGTTGTTATGCGGTTTGACCGATAAAGATCTTCGTAGAATATGTGGGAGCCAATATGAGCATCCAGGTTCCGCTATTGGTTATTGACCGGAGACGTGTCTCGGTCATGTCTACATAGTTCTCGAACCTGTAGGGTCGGCACGCTTAAAGTTTGGTGACGATCGGTATTATGAGTTTTTGTGTTTTGATGTACCGAAGGTAGTTCGGAGTCCCGGATATGATCACGGACATGACTAGGAGTCTCGAAATGGTCGAGACGTAAAGATCGATATATTGGATGACTATGTTCGGACACCGAAAGTGTTTCGGGAGGTTTCGGACATTTACCGGAGTACTGGGGTGTTACCGGAACCCCACGGGGAGTATATTGGGCCTAATGGGCCTTAGTGGGAGAAGAGGAGGGGCGGCCAGGGCAGCCGCACGCCCCCTCCCTCTCTAGTCCGAATTGGACAAGGAGGGGGGGCGGCGCCCCCTTTTTCCTTCTCTTCCTCTCTCCCTTCCTTCCCTTCTCCTACTCCAACAAGGAAAGGAGGAGTCCTACTCCCAGTGGGAGTAGGACTCCCCCCTTGGCGCTCCCTCCTTGGTTGGCCGCCTCTCCCCCCTTGCTCCTTTATATACGGGGGCAGGGGGCACCTCTAGACACACAAGTTGATCTGTTGATCTCTCCCAGCCGTGTGCGGTGCCCCCTCCACCATATTCCACCTAGGTCATATCGTAGCGGTGCTTAGGTGAAGCCCTGCGTCGGTAGCAACATCATCACCATCATCACGCTGTCGTGCTGACGGAACTCTCCCGTGAAGCTCTGCTGGATCGGAGTTCGCGGGACGTCATCGAGCTGAACGTGTGCTGAACTCGGAGGTGCCGTACGTTCGGTACTTGGATCGGTCGGATCCTGAAGACGTACGACTACATCAACCACGTTGTGCTAACGCTTCCGCTTTTGGTCTACGACGGTACGTGGACAATACTCTCCTCTCTCGTTGCTATGCATCACCATGATCTTGCGTGTGCGTAGGATTTTTTTTGAAATTACTACGTTCCCCAACAGATTGATTACCGCTTTCCGTCTCAACCCGTTCCAGACCATGCCCCTTCTCTGATCAGGGGAAGGTCATTCTAAAACATCAGATCTCCCATTGATGCCGATCAAAAATAAGTTTATCCACCTAGAATATATGATAGGTACCGAAAGATTGGATGTCATTTCTCAACACCAGGCGGGACTAGTAGCCCTATACCACGTGTAGCCACACTCTAGTGTCCTTTTCTACTTAGTTGGATAGATCAATTCAGAAAATCGTATAAAAATCAAGCAAGAAAACGGATGCGCTAACGCGCAACGGCTTTCGCGCTAGTTGCTCAAAAAATCGTATAAAAATCAAGCAAGAAAAAGGTTCTGGCAAGCTGCGTGGGACTATAAATCCTCTTTCGTTGGCTGGGCCCTTTGGACTCGAAATCCAAACGGAGTGAGTGGTTCGATTCCACTCTTAGAACGAGACTGAACAAAATAAAATGCAAGTGAAACGAGACGAGAATCAAATTGTAGGCTTCTTTCCTAAAAGCGGTGGTTCTCGCCTCCCCGTGCCCAAAGCGGGGTGGGCGACAGCGCTGCGGTTCTTTTCTTTATCGATCGGGTAGATCCATATGTTCTGAGGGGGGGACAAGGTGTAGTGCAGTCTGGTCAGCGCATTTGATTTGGGTACAGAGGGCCATAGGTTCGAATCCTGTCACCTTGATGTGGTATTCACACAATGGGGCCGAAGTGCAAAGCCCCGCAACCTATCCATGGTCGGGAAGGCAGGGGTATTAAAAGTGAAACTTGGCTTGCGTGTGCGCGCACACAAAGGTGACTGAGTTGGATTGCAAAGCCTCTCAGACGGAAGGAACCTGTTTTAAAAACCCCATTTCTACAATCTTGAGAAATCTCACGCAAACAACTACATGCCGCAAGTCTTCGGTATTGTTCCCAAGGAATTTGAAAAGATTGACTGCGCTTTTTTCTTTTCGAGCATGCCAAGGCTCCAGTAGAGCGGAGTTTTGTGCATGAAGTAGGCACAATTTACAAACTAGTGAATCGTCAAATGAATAGGCTCATTTCATCAGGGGTAACCAAGGAGTAAGAATGATTTGATAAAGTAAACATTACCTTTCAGTGCGGTTCCTTCAGAACAAGCTCTTCCCTTTTTAGATTGCTTCTTTGGGCCACTTGAGCATCGACTGGGCAAGGTTGGATTCCCTCTGCTTCGGGTGGCTACTATTTCTCAACAATTTTTTTTTCATTTGATCCAATAGCCCTCCATTAGATAGGAGAAACTTTGCTAAATACTGATAACTCTCGAATAGAATATGAGAAGGGAAAGATCCTTTACATAAGGACCTATTGATCATAGGCGTACACTCTGAAAAGAATTGAATGAAACTCTCTTGTTTCGTCAACTTTGATATCATTAGCTGGCTCTCATGTCTGGTGTTCCAAGTAAAAACTTTTCAACTAGCTGGGTCACCGCTATTTTAAATCCTGACTTGGAATCAGAGCCATAAACGAGTGATTCGGTCGGACGGACGATTGAGTTCTTAAAGTTTGGATCGACACTTCTTGTGTTGAAACAAACACGCTTTTGCTAGCGCCCTCAACGCTCTCTTTGATCCTTCGCAAACATAGCTCCTTCTATGGGAGATAACTTTTGATCACTTTCATCTCAATTCGGTTCATTGGCTGGTCGAGTGGATGATTAGACACAGGCGGAGTATTCAAGTTGTCCCTACTTCAGGTTTTCCCTACTAACTAACGAGTCTAATTATCGCTGGCTCATAGGCTCCTTTGAAGCAAACATTCGCTGCGCCCCTCGCATTCAAGCTCTTGCTTTGTCCTGCGGCCTGCACTCTAAGCAAAAGCAAGATCTAGACAAGAGTGAAAAGCAGTCAGAATATTAATAATCTAAAAAGGCCTTCCTTGATTGTGTAGCTAATCCCCTTCCTTGACAAGAACAGAATTTTTGCATCTTCAAACTGGTTATGGGTGATACCCTCATTCCCCATTAACTCACTAGAAAGCCCTTTGAATAAGCCTCAGGAACACCCATTCCTTTCGGATCAGGGGGTGGTTGTTTTAACTACTCGTTCGGGGAACATTAGACAAAGTTACTTATTTGAGAAAGTAAATGAACCCGAAATAGGACCTATGTGATAGTTTGCAACATGAGCATGTAGATGCTGGTTATGGTATCAGATCTGAGGACCAAGAATTTTAAAAGGATAGTATTAGACTCAATAAGTAGCTTTCAAAACATCACTTCTCGTATTTGGTCTGTGGGCTACCATGCTTAAGCTTTCTTATCTTACTCTTTCCACTAACGTTAGGACTTAGGCGAGCTGCTGAATACGAGACACTTCTTTCTCGGCCGTGCGTGGTCTTCCCTCGGGGATGGGAGAATATAGAAGGTGGGTGGGTGGATCTCTATTCTCCATCAGGATAGGGTTGATTTGATTGGCATTCACGCCTTTTAGAAAGAGTCACTCAATGCAATTCTCTTTTAAGCGAAGAGAGTATGCCCAACTGGAGTGGTTTCCGCCTATATTCCAACTAATGTCATCTCCAAGATGGACAAATCTTCTTATTTGCGAATCTATTCCATGTCAGAATTCGACCTGCTATTCATGTGGGTATTTCACTTTCCAGAGTAGGACCAGCGGCTCAAATGTGGTGCAATTCAACAAGTAGCTGGCAAGTCCAAATAGGAACTAGCTCAATTCGCAGAGTGACAAGCCTATTATTCGCCTCTGCTCTCGATAAAACTAGCCAGAATCCATTGTTTTTATGACGGGAATTGCTTAAACAATCCCAATCAAACCTTCTCCCAGTGGAAGAATAGATAGCTACTATAGCTATCGGAACGATAGGGTATCTTGATTCGTTCGAAATTGGACAGGTGAAGCTATTTCTGGACTGGATGAGTTATGTAAACACCTCAAAGATACTCATTCCAAGAAATTCGATCTTCTAGCTAGGTGGATAAGGATGGAATCTAGGATCCAAGAAGAGGATGTTGGACATTCTTCATCCCGGAGGGCCTGGGAGAGGAGAGATAGCATCACTCGGACTTTTCCGGAAGGAGGAAAATCCAGAGTTGGCTTTGGGAGAAGAGAAGGAAGCTCTCAGGTTTAGTTATTCATACCTGTCCTGTCTTTTGTTTCCAGGGTTTCGACTTCTGGTCCAGAGCTAGTCTACTTATTTATTTTATACGGAAACGGAATTTTGCTTATTATACGGAATTTGTCATACCAGGTTTTCCTAGAGTTGAGGAATTCTATCCATTCCAGAAAAAGCACTTGTTTGAGAAACTACACTACAGGAAAGTACTAAGGAATAGGAAGCTGCTACTTATCCTTATTATTCTTGTCCAAAGATGCTAGGCCGAGACAGAAACCCAACTAGTGAAATAGAACGGATATCTCTAATAAACTGGGGTTCTTCCCTTCGGGTTGCTAGTATCCTTATATGGATTCGTCTTGTCTCCTCGGCTCGATAAGCTAGCAAAGTCAGTTCATTGGATTGGTCTGTCCGGTCTGTCAGTCAGGAAAGCACGTCAAGTCGGTTAATAGCTCTGGACCGGTTTCTAATTCGGTGAATTGGTATGGTCTAGAGGCCCGGCAATAACAATAGCAGACAGGTCAGTTGTTCAAGTCCGTCTGGTTGATAGGTCAGCTCGGTATAGAATCTTGTCTGGTTTCTGAAGTTGGTAAAGTCCAATCAGTAGAGTGCCAGTTAAGTTCCTCAAGTAAGGATCTTTGATTCCTCCAATTCGGTAGGTAATCATAATAATCTCGGCTCAAAATGCGAAGATGCTGCTAATCTGTTAAAGGGATCTGGATCACATTTATTTGATATGCGTCCCTTCTTCAACCGCGGATGTGTACCTGACACCAAGGAATAACGTAGTTCTAAAGTAGTGACTCGTGTCTTGGAGGTCGTCCATCCAAATGTTCCTCTTTGCCATCGCCCGCGTCTACTCCTATAACCGAATCGATGGCCTATAGCGCCATGCCATAATGAAATTCTTGATCATTTCTTTGTTCGTAACATGGCGTAGTGTATCACTGGGTGTGTAATGCCCACGATGGGTCCCACCTGTCAGTTCGCATAAGGAAAAGGTCAGATAAACACAAATTTACGCAGGCGCGACAAGACTCCACCCCGTGCGCGGGAATCACCTGGTTGTGTATGTGTCTGTCAGGGCCTGATGTGTGCGCATGCACGTGTAGGTTGAGCACTTGAGCATGAGAGTGTGTGTTGGTCGTGTGGTGTACTGGTGTGTGCATGCATGCGTGCGTGTGTGCATGTGAGTGTTGTGTGCGTGCGTGGCTGCATGTGTACGTGTGAGTGTTGCGTGCGTGTGTGGGTGCATGTGTTCGTGTGAGTGTTGCATGCATGCAGTTCGTGTGCATGCGTGCGTGTGTGTATAATCACCACACCAGCTCATGTGTGTTAAAACAGACGGCTCAGCATACCAATACAAGACCACCTTGTCCGCTGTGCCCGCGGTCATGACTTCGAACCACCGTCCAATATTTTTTTGTCATTTGTTTTCATTCTTACTAGCAAGATGCCCATGCGTTGCACGTAACATCAAGATGCATTTGTATGACTAGTTTATCTTGTGAGAGAAAAGGATGAACGAGGGAAGGCCTTATTTGCAAATGTGGAGAGGTGTGTGGGTACATCTTAGGCAAAATTGTCATAGTTCCTTTCCTATCTGTCAGATATAAATCGGACGGCCTATATTGCAGGATGGCAGGCACACCATCATCACCAAATCTGTTTTTATAAGAGTGTATTTTATCCCTACTCTTATAAAAAGCATAGTCAGTGATGACCGTGTGCCTGCCATCCTACAATATAGGCCGTCCGATCTATATCTGACGGATAGGAAGGAAACTATGGCAATTTTGCAAAAAGATACCCACACCCCTCTCCACACTTGCAAATAAGGCCTTCCCTTGTTCATCCTTTTCTCCCACAAGATAAACTACTCATACAAATGCATCTTGATGTTCCGTGCAACGCATGGGCATCTTGCTAGTATTTTATAAGAGTGTAGATGTAGAGTAGATACAATCAGACAAGTGGGCCCGATGGTAGTGAGATAATGTGATGCAACACTAGAGGTGCCACGTGGAGCGTTTAACTGGTCAACTAGTCGTGTCTTGAGCAAATACAGAGTTGTACGGTGAGCCCGTGACTGTATAATAACCACAAAACTTAAAAGGTGACCGTAATGAGTGGATTCTGAAGTCCAATGTACGTATCGTGCTTTCGCTTCAAATACAATGGTCGTCACTGTATATATCGCGAGAGAAAGATGAAACATGCGTGAATGTGCTGGGGGCTTACTTTTAGAGGACCTGGAGATAGTTTGTGTGCGTACCTGAAAGGGGCGTAGAGGGGGGTATGCGATGGAGAGAGAGATGCTCTTCGTTTCTCTTTATTATGACTACCTTTATATATAGTATAAAAATATACAAATTCATAGTGCGGAATAAATATCATTGTGGGCACCATGCAATGCAAGCATTCATACTCCTCCATATAACTTTGTAATGTTGTATATATGTAGAAATTCTAAAATATTTTTTTGGCCACACTTTATTCAAAAGGAATGTTGTATGTGAAATAAACGTGAAGAGAGGGCTTTTTAGATCAATGGGGTACGTGATGTAACATGTGTGAATGTGTAGTTGATGCATTTGGCAGGGCCTAGAGAGGCATGTGTGTGTTACGTATTCGAGAGGCATGGATAGAGGGGCCGACAGGGGGGTGGGAGAGATAGCACGAGAAATGAGAGTGGTCTAGAGAGAGAGAGACGAATATGACGTCACCGCGAGAGATTCCCTTGAGTGTGTATATGCAAGGGGCGAGTGGATAGAGGCACCAGGAGAATATATTTTTTGTGTGTGGTGTCTGTGTTGGTATGTGTGGGTGTGAGAAGATAACGAGACATGGGGGCAGAGGGTGTGTCACCGTGTGAGGTCCGGTGGGTCGAGGTGAGGCCCTTCGTTCGGTTCCGTCCCGCGCCACATTGGTCGGCCTGTGACGCATTTAGGGAGACCCATGGATGACTAGTCGTACAAGACAAAGATAGCATAATTGTGAAGGACTCTTTGTCCACTGACAAAGCCGGCTAGGATTTGTAACCCTGGGTTCTCGGACTAAGGTAACCCCTTTATCTCTGATATTACTATTCATCCAACCTAACTTTAAGGGGCATCCTACAGAATGCTCTGCTAGAATCATACTTGTCGATTAGGAAGATAGGTGTGAGACAATGCGTGAGAGACATGCCTAAAGATAATGTGCGTACAGGAGACACGTAGGCAGGTCTATGTATATAGAAAGGGTCGATGGGGATTGTGCGTGTGTATGCTTGCGAGAGGAGGAAGAGTGCTTGTGATAAAGGTTAGTGAAAACAATCGTAAATGGTTACGAGAGGGAGGGAGGGTTATATCGAGAGCATGTGTGCGAGAAAGACACCTCGGGAGAGAGTGTGTGAGCATGTGTGAGAGCCCACCGATGGAGAGTGAAACTACACGTACAAGACTGCTGTACACATTGATTAAAGATATAAACTGTATCCAAATATTAGGATGGGATCATGATATTTTCAATTCGCGTAAGGAGCGGTCATTGATCCATCAGACATCTAGATTCTACGAATTTGAGCATGTCTATGTTATTATTCGACACAATTGATCCACATAGTTAGTATTTTGAACTCCAGACAATGCATCGCTTTAGCAATCGAATATAAACGTGAGTATAGTTCATGTTGTGTGGGTAAAGCACATTATACATACGAAAGTTACACAATGAACATTATAAATAGCTACCTATGAACTAGCATACATTTGAATTCAACTTAAGGTGGTTTTAAAAAATTGAATTCAACATGAAGTCCATTCAATTATTTGAATTTGATATCATGGCGTTTGTAAATCATACCTAAATTATGGGGGCACCAATATTTGCTCTGATTTTGTACATAATAGCATATGTAGTCGTGTACAAAATAGATTCTAATTTAGCTCCTCCATTCCAAAATAATCATAGTTATAGGATTTTCAAGTGTCAAAATTTCAAAAAGAAGCGGATAATTTAATGAGGTTTTCAAACATACAAGGTCAAATTTAACGTTGTCTATTTAGGTCAATCCTCAAAGTTCAAGAGTACTCTAAACTTGAATGCTTGTGTTTCAAAATTACGAACGAAGCGCCAAAAGAGCCTCTACTCGCCCGAAAACGTGTGAGACCAATGTTTGGTAGTACAAGGAAATTACTTTTGTAATAACTCCGACCCGTGAAACCTACCGGCCCGACATGCAAAGGTCTAAACCGGGGTAGGTTTGTAGCTTAATCTAGACGCCACACAACCGCCTCCGAAAAACATTCATACACAATGGCCGCCTAAGCACACATGCGCGCGGCCGAAATCGCTCTCGCCCACTATTTGGGACACCTGGGATTACCATCCTACCCCCGACCCGCAGTAGGTCTGAAATTTAAGAGGGGGGCAAAGTTTGTACTCTCCCCAAATTTCAAACAAGCGCGTTCCATCTTTTGTTCAAAAAAGCCAAAAACAAGCGCGTCCCAGACCGAAACATGGTTCTCCCCTCCCCCCCCCCCCCCCCCCCGCCCACCCGTCCGATTCCCCATTCATACTCCGTCCGCCAGCCGCGAAACCCCGGCGTCCTCCGTCCGCCACCCCATTCCACCCATGAACTGCCGCCCTCCTCCATCATGCCGGAGCCGATACCCCGACGTCGTCGTCCACCGCAACCTCAACCGCAACACCCTCCATGGCTAGTAGTTGAAGCCGAGGCCGAGCCGTCCGTACCCGAGCCAGTTCAACCATGCTGTCCTGCGCCTCACCGCTGCCGCTCCAACTTCGCCACCCTCCACCGCACCAGAGTTGTTCCTGCTATGCCGTCCTTCGCCGCCACAGATCTGCTTCCCCTCTGCCGACATACGGCCATGGCAACACAGTCAACAATTTGGCCATGGTTTCGTCCAAGAATCCACGGTTCTCCAAAACATCGGTTCCCCTAGGAGAAAAAAGAAGATCGCCGCGACATATGGAGGAGACCACACTGGCAACCGATAAGGGTACTCCTCTTCCCTTATTCGTGCAAATCTTACGTGTCTGCTTGCACGGTATTCATCCCACAGAAGACACTAGTTGACCGCTTGTTCTTAATACTAGATGTTCCTAGAAACTCGAGATGCACAAGGTTTCTCCTCATATACTATTTCACCTTAGCTAGAGGTCCGTCGCCCCCCTGAATTTCAATTCCTGGTCAGTTGATTCCCAATTAACGGAAGCATTCCCCGGCGTAACAGGCGCTAGTCCGCCTATTACGCCGGGGAAGCAGCGCCTCGGTGTTTATCTTAGGGGCGTGTGGGGCCTAGAGCTACTGGCGCCCGATCTGGAGGTCGGCCGGGATTAAATGTCACGACCGGATTTTCGGGACATTAATTTCCCAAATAACGGCCTTTGTGCTCTCCAGCCCCAGGATTACTGTTAGCTGATGAGGCACCAACTTGATACAAGAATTCCAAGCAAAGTACAAAATATGTAGTACAAGACCATTGTGGCCTAGGAGTACAACACTTGGTTTCTAGTGGTTGATGGCGGAAGCGGTTTGTGGTTCATCTGCGTCTATGGGATTCCATTTCCCACAAGAACAGCTGACCAGGATAACTCCTATCTTCGCGAGGCTGCTATCACCTTTACAGGGGTTCCGGGGCTGTCGTCGTAACCCTCTGTCCACGCAAGAAATCTGGCCAAGACAATAGCCATGGACAAGCCAGTGAGTACGATTGAATGTACTCGCAAACATTAAGAACACGGGTATAATATAACCAGGGATAATCATGCTCCGAAATATTTTTATGATGATAATGTCTGTCACGAATTAAACGAAACTCTAAGATGAACGCATGCAGGAAAAATATGAATATGCATTACGGGAGAAAAAAATAGAATGCACCGACCGAGTGTCTGAAATGACTCCTCGAAAAGTCGCAAATAAATTAACGATGCCACAGTCGGGCGTCTGAGCGACACCACAAAAAGGGCTTATAAAGGACAAATAAAATAACAAACATGCCGCAGTCGGGCGTCTGAGCGACACCACATAAAGGGCTTATAAAGGACAAATGAATAACAAACATGCCGCAGTCGGGCGTCTGAGCGACACCACATAAAGGGCTTATAACGGAATAAATGAATAACAAACATGCCGCAGTCGGGCGTCTGAGCGACACCACATAAAGGGCTTATATAAGAATAATCACAGTGAATATCCAGGAGGTAGAACCGTCCCAGGGATACTCAATAAATTCAAATAATGTAACTGGTTAGTCCACAATAATAATAATCATAATCCTCATATGTCATAGGTCATAATCAAAGTTCTGGTGTATCCGTTTCTCCATCCGAAAACCGTCATTGAGTTCTAGTTTAACCGTGTCTCCATCCGAATACCGTTACTATGATCCAGTTTGGCCGTGTCTCCATCCGACTACCGTTACTAGGTCTAGTTTAGCCGTGTCTCCATCCGAATACCGTTACTAGACTCATCTCAGACTGAAGTCCTTACTCATGAACATGGCTATCCAAAAGGATATATCCTCTGCAGAGGGTGTACTCTTTACCCACGAGTAACGGATTTATTTAGTCCATCGGGACTAATTCCGTCTACGGCCTTTCAATTGAAAACGCGCCTGACCTGCACACACCAGCTTAACTTACCGGTGTCTGGAATCACCCACGACACCTGCCAAGCAAAACTCTAAGTGGGGAGGCTACAACCTCGACGTAGCATGGGATCAAATTTATATTCACGCGGTCTAAGGGGTGCCCCCCTCTCGGTCCCAACCGGAAACACCCATGCCCCCGGACCAGGTGGCATGCCTACCGGATGCACCCGGTATCTTCCACCATGGCCTCTCTGTACGGTGTGTGCTTTGGTAAGGGGTTGACAACTTACTGAACCATACCCTACCCGCGGCAGGGACAAGTGGTAGTACACAACAAGTAGTGGAAGTCACTGAACAAGACTCGACTTACGACCGACTCAGGTGGTCCAAGTATTCTCCGAATGATTAGCGTAACCAATATATTTCCATTAACAAATAAAATTACCACTCATCAAGCCTCACCATGCCATACCGGACATACTCGTCTCGACGAGAAATCTAGGGACAAGCCCGTGTCTACCCAAGACCACGACTCTCCCGGCTTTCTTCCGGTATGCATGAGAAGCTCACGAGGATGATCACTAACATCAGCATATCCATTACTAACAACAAAACATCTCCAAATGCACTCATGCGTGAGACTGATCGATACATAGAAATAACGCATGCTCCAAGTCAAAGTGGTGTCGTAACTGTATCAAAACACCACACAAAAATATTATGCCCGCGTTCAGAATGCTTGCCTTCAAGAGTATGCAAAGGGTGCACTTTTTGGAAAGCTTTCTCTTCTCTCCATTTCCTATTTTGAAAAATATTCAAATAGCAAATATTTCAAAACCAGTACAAAAAGTTGTCCCAAATATTTTTGAAATAAATCTTAAAATAAACTAGATGAAATTTGAGAGAGGTAGGAAAAAGAATCAACTCATTTGGAGTTTTATTTTAAAAGTTATAGCCAGTCAAAGTTTGGTCAAATCTCTGTTTTTAATAAAAACCAGAAAAAGAAAACGTTTCGGGGAAGAATACGCTATCGAAACATAGGAGACGTACTCCGGGGTTTATACGCCTTCACTTAACCAGAGTGGATGGCGCGCGGGTCACTGACAGTGGGTCCAGAGGGCCCACTGGTCAGGTTTGACCATTCTTCCCTCTCCCTCCTCTTCTCTGCCCGAACGGGAGCGGGGCTCCGGAGATCGCCAGTGACGAACGGCGGCTCCTCGAGGGCATCTGAGGGCAGGGATGGACCCGCCAGACCGGGGCGGTCCTCTCGGTGGTCGCTGGGTCGACGGTGGTGGGAGGAGTCGCCGGCGGCGAGCTCCGCGGCGGAGGGGGCTACGGGAGTGAAGTGAGTTTTGGGCTCCGGTGGTTTCCGATCGAGGCTGAGGCGCTGGGCAGCTCCGCGAGGGCAAGGTGAAGTGATTGGTGGCGTTGGATGGGCGGGAGATAGCCTGGTTGCGACGAATATCACCGGACGGTAGCGGCGGCCGAACCGGCCGGAGTTGGGGAAGATGGCCTCTTCCGGCCAATCCACTGCTTGGGGAGCTCTAGGGGGAAGGTCCGGGGTCGCCTGAGGTCTTGAACGAGTTCGGGGATCCCTTAAATAGGCGCTCGAGGCTGGACCGCGGCGGCTGTGGATAAGAACACCGGCGACCGGCGCTCTGTAGCTGCAGGGCGACGTGGCGGCGACGAGCGCGTGCCGACGAGCTTCGGGATAAGCTCGAGCTGTTCACAGGGGCAGCTGGCGCGCTGGTGTGGTTTGGGCGGCGCCGTCCATGGCAGAGGCTCGCTGCCGACGCCGGCGTGCCGCCAAAAGCTCTGCCAGCGGCGCTGTAGGGTGCCAGGGATGGCGTGGAGAGTGGGCGAGCGTAGTGCGCGGTTCAGCGGGCGAGCAGGGGCCAGGGACGGGACGCGACGAGGGTGGCAGCGCGACGCGGCGGCTCAATGCGTGCGCGTGCAAAACGTGCGCTCTGGGCGTGCCCAGAGCACGCACGGGACATGCTCGACGAAATGCCAGGGCAGCCCAGAGTGCGAGGGTGAGGCTGGCAATTAACAGGACTAGGATAGGGATAGCTAGGAGTTTAGTGGACAAGGTTGCTGGGTCAGAGGATCAAGGTCACAGTGCAAACAAAAACTCATGTCAAAACTGACTGTGCACACCAAGTGTTCGACAGAATGCCAAGTGCATTTAGGCAACTGTTGGAGTGGCCAAAATCTCCAGATCAGGGTCTCTTTAGATGCAGAAGATGATGGCAAGATCATTTGGGCAAAACCAGAAACTTGCTAGTGCAAGATTTGCAAAACTACAGTCTTGGACAGAAAGAAAAGGTCTCATTGCATGCACTTAAAATCCTCCAATGAGTCCATTCTCCTGGACTTAAGGGTTTGGTAGGGAGGGCTACAAGCAAGAAAAAGCTCAGGGTCACTAGAGCAAAATAAAATAGGGCTGCAGTACAAATCACCAAACTGGACCAGAATGAAAAAGAGGTTGATTCACTCAAAAGTTTCAAAGAACATCACTGGGTTTTTGCATGAAGTTGAATTGTATGCATCTACTGACATCTCCAAACACTTGGAAGAATTTTTAAAGGAATATTTAAATAGGTTGTAGTGCAAAAATGCCTACTGGACTAGATTTGAAAAGTTGATGTAGAGCTCAAAATCTCAAATGACCACAAGAATTTTTGCATAAAAGTGATGTGGCAACATCACATGACATCCCCAAATTTTGGTGGAAATTTTAAATGCATTTGTCAAATGGTTGCAGTGCAAAACAGGCTCCAAATTTTATGAAAGATCATTTTAAAAGAATAAAGCCCTGAGAAAAAATCATGCAAATAAGTCCACTGATAAAGAATTGTTTGTAAAAAGAGGGCATATAAGTCCAACAATACCTTTTGAAAGTTTTTACTTGAGGTAAAAATCCACAATATCAAAAGGGTAAATCTTGACAAATGGAAAAGTTTTATTTCCTGGCAAAATTTTAATTAATAAAACAAGGTCCAAATTTTGGGGTGTCACGTTAAAGGGATGGCCTGGGGGCGCTGCCAAGAACGGCGGTGGTGTGAGGTCGAGGGGAGGGCGGGGCGGTGGAGGCAGGGGTCTGCGCCGGTGGTCGCTGGCGGTTCGAGAAAGATCGTCAATAGTGACTGGCGGGAGGTAGACGAAGGCCATCTGCCCATTCCTTATAGATCGGACGGTTCATTAAAAAAATCGACTGACCTATTTATTTTCAATCGTCTGTTATCTTAGATATGACCACATGTGGTGGTGTGCTGGAGGAGTACCTGCATTTCCTGTGCTCATATATTACAAAATCATACGGGGTAGAATCTAATTTTGTTTGCCATGCAATGTTGTAGAGCTATCATATGTCTCCTGTCATTTATTTTTCAGCCGCCTGCTATCTGCTACTTTTACAGTGCACTAGTTCTGCACACACTTCACCCATACTCTCACTATTGTGTTTTTATGCAAGGGTATTTCAGACCCTGCCTTGACAGAAGCAGAACAGATAAGAGAGAAGTCGCTCCAGTGTGGTACGCGGCTAAGCCAGACACGTTTCAAGACTATAAAGGGTGTAGTGTCAGCAGATGGAGATGGGGAACGTAGCTCGGGAGTTGATGATCTCGCTCGCCATGAACCACCATCCCAGGTGCTTGCTTTAACTTCACGGTGTCATATGTGGTTGCATGTTCCATATGGTGTCTAGCTTGTATTCGAAAGGCCGAAGTCGGTCATTATTAAGATTAGGAAAGACATTTTTTACATGAACCAACATCCCGTGAGCACCGGAAGACAAATAGCTAGTCAGGGCACTGGCCGAGCCAGTGACAAGCCCAACAAAGAGAGGCATCATCTGGAAGCCAACTAAAAAGCCGCGATGGTGGCGAAGCAGCCCGCCTCCCACCAGGCTCTCAGGTCCTAGATGATCATGCTTACCACTCCAGCAGGATGTCTAGCTTGTATTGCTTCTAATTTGGTTAAATTGCATGTGCTTAGCTTACACATTATACCTTTGAATATGACATGCCTTTCTGTTTTTGGTACATACTAGTACATCTGTGTATTAACCATGTTCTTACATCAAACTAATGTTCTTGTGTATCCCTCATCAATCACTTATGATGAGGCAGTCAGGCAAGCGGAATACTCCTCATTTAAAGAATGCAGCGCAGCCTCCCGACATGATTCTCAAGAAACAGCAAGGCTAGATGAAGATAGTGAACGTAGCTCTGTAGTTGATTACCGCATTTCCCCTACATTGACATCGCAGGTGCTTGCTCTAACTTGGCAGCGTGGTACGTGGTTGCATGTTGCATATGGTGTCTAGATTGTAATTCTTCCAATCTGGTTAAACTGCATGTGCTATTCCTCTTAGCTTATACATTATACCTGTTAATGTGACATGCCTTCCTCTATTTAGTACATAGTACATCTGTCTATTAAGCATGTGCTCACATAAAACTATTGTTTTTTGTATCCCGCATAAATCAATATGATGAGACACCTTCAGTATATTCTGTGTGATATTAGTTGCATCTTTGATATGATTCATAGCATGCGCTGCTTCTAATTTGTTGAAATGCCATTTATGATGGGACACTTTTAACTTGGCAGAGTCATATTGGTTGCATCTTTCACGTGGTGTCTAGCTTGCATTGCTTCTTATTTGGTGAAATGGTTTCTGCTTAGTTTACAAAAACAGTTGTGAATATGCCATGCCGTCCTGTTTTTCGTATTATTCCATCCTGGAATCATGTGTTTGCCTTACATCAAAGTAGTGATTGTCAGTATCATGCACGAATGAGTTCTGAAGAGTGAATTTTATTGCTTTTTCTTGTCGGTTTTACTTGACAATTCAAAATCAATAAAGCGGAAGGAAGTTAGCAAGGCAACGGATGAAGGTGCTCCTTCCAAATGGAGGGCCTCTACATATTCTACTCCTCCATCCCTCCAAGATGATTTCCAAGACAACACATGCATAGACACTCAACGTAGCTGTGTTGGTGATGAGCACGTCTGCCCTAGTGCACCATCACAGGTGCTCCCTCTAACTTGGCACTGTTATATGTGGTTGCATGTTGTGACGCCCGCGATTTGACCGTACACTAATCATGCACACAAATGTGTACGATCAAGATCGGGGACTCACGGGAAGATATCACAACACAACTCTAAAACATAAATAAGTCATACAAGCATCATAATACAAGCCAGGGGCCTCGAGGGCTTGAATACAAGTGCTCGATCACAGACGAGTCAGCGGAAGCAACAATATCTGAGTACAGACACAAGTTAAACAAGTTTGCCTTAAGAAGGCTAGCACAAACTGGGATACAGATCGAACGAGGCGCAGGCCTCCTGCCTGGGATCCTCCTAACTACTCCTGGTCGTCGTCAGCGGGCTGCACGTAGTAGTAGGCACCTCCAGTGTCGTAGGAGTCGTCGTCGACGGTGGCGTCTGGCTCCTGGACTCCAGCATCTGGTTGCGACAACCAGGTAGAAAGGAAAGGGGGAAAAGAGGGAGAGAAGCAACCGTGAGTACTCATCCAAAGTACTCGCAAGCAAGGAGCTACACTACATATGCATGGGTATATGTGTAAAGGGCCATATCGGTGGACTGAACTGCAGAACGCCAGAATAAGAGGGGGATAGCTAGTCCTGTCGAAGACT
Organism: Aegilops tauschii subsp. strangulata; assembly: GCF_002575655.3. Classification (NCBI taxonomy): domain Eukaryota; kingdom Viridiplantae; phylum Streptophyta; class Magnoliopsida; order Poales; family Poaceae; genus Aegilops; species Aegilops tauschii. Next base: position 296,111,884 of record NC_053036.3, read on the forward strand.
ACGCTTCTGGCAGCCTCCATCTTGCAGCATGTAGAAGAGAGTAGATTGAAGTCCTCCAAGTAGCATCGCATAGCATAATCCTACCCAGCGATCCCCTCCTCGTCGCCCTGTTAGAGAGCGATCACCGAGTTGTATCTGGCACTTGGAAGGGTGTATTTTATTAAGTATCCAGTTCTAGTTCTCATAAGGTCAAGGTACAACTCCGGGTCGTCCTTTTACCGAGGGACACGGCTATTCGAATAGAAAAACTTCCCTGCAGGGGTGCACCACATAACCCAACACGCTCGATCCCATTTGGCCGGACACAATTTTCTGGGTCATGCCCGGCCTCGGAAGATCAACACGTCGCAGCCCCACCTAGGAGAATGATGTGATTGACTTGACCCATTCCGTTAGCTTAGCACTCGATCGTTTAGTATGTTGCTATTGCTTTCTTCATGACTTATACATATTCCTATGACTATGAGATTATGCAACTCCCGTTTACCGGAGGAACACTTTGTGTGCTACCAAACGTCACAACGTAACTGGGTGATTATAATGGTGCTCTATAGGTGTCTCCGAAGGTACTTGTTGGGTTGGCGTATTTCGAGATTAGGATTTGTCACTCCGATTGTCGGAGAGCTATCTCTGGGCCCACTCGGTAATGCACATCACTTAAGCCTTGCAAGCATTGCAATTAATGAGTTAGTTGTGGGATGATGTATTATGGAACGACTAAAGAGACTTGCCGGTAACGAGATTGAACTAGGTATTGAGATACCGACAATCGAATCTCAGTCAAATAACATACCGATGACAAAGGGAACAACGTATGTTGTTATGCGGTCTGACCGATAAAGATCTTCGTAGAATATGTGGGAGCCAATATGAGCATCCAGGTTCTACTATTGGTTATTGACCGGAGACGTGTCTCGGTCATGTCTGCATACTTCTCGAACCCGTAGGGTCCACACGCTTAAAGTTTCGATGACAGTTATATTATGAGTTTATGAGTTTTGATGTACCGAAGGTTGTTCGGAGTCCCGGATGTGATCACGGACATAACATGGAGTCTCGAAATGGTCGAGACATGAAGAATGATATATTGGATGACTATATTCAGACACCGGAATGGTTTCGGGGGTTATCGGATATATACTGTAGTACCAGGGGGTTACCGGACCCCCCCGGAGGCTATTGAGGCTCATGGGCCCAATTGGTGGAAGAGGAGAGGCGGCCAAGGGGCAGCCGCGCGCCCCTCCCCCCCCAAGTCCGAATTGCACAAGGAGGGGGGCGGCGCCCCCCCTTTCCTTTCCCCTCTCTCCTTCCCTCTCCTCTCCTAGTCCAACAAGGAAAAGGGAGGGAGTCCTACTCCCGGTGGGAGTAGGACTCTCCTGGCGCGCCTCCTCCTGGCCGGCCACACCTCCCCCCTTGGTCCTTTATATACGAGGGCAGGGGGCACCCTAGAGACACAACAATTGATTTGATCTTTTAGCCGTGTGCGGTGGCCCCCTCCACCATAGTCCACCTCGATAATACTATAGCGGTGCTTAGGCGAAGCCCTGCGTCGGTAGAACATCATCATCTTCACCACGCCGTCGTGCTGACAAAACTCTCCCTCAACACTCGGCTGGATCAAAGTTCGAGGGACGTCATCGGGCTGAACGTGTGCTGAACTCGGAGGTGCCGTGCGTTCGGTACTTGATCGGTAGGATCGTGAAGACGTACGACTACATCAACTGCGTTGTGCTAACGCTTCCGCTTTCGGTCTACGAGGGTACGTGGACAACACTCTCCCCTCTCGTTGCTATGCATCACCATGATCTTGCGTGCGCGTAGGAAATTTTTTGAAATTACTACGTTCCCCAACAAAAACAACAATTTTCATGTTTAGCTGATTTTCATCGTGATTTTAAAAATTTATGTGTAGAGAAAAAAAATCAATACGTACGTAGTTGGGATAGGAAATAGTACGAAGCGAGAATTAGTATACGATGAGGATGGAACGTGGATAGGAACTAAACCTCCTCATATAGGAGAGGATTCTATTGATAGTATCCATCCTACTACCCATAAAGTCATAACCCGCATATTAGGCAAAATGAATAATCTAACAAAAACCCAATTTAAAAGATCACAAATCTAATGATGATAAGAAGATCAAAGATTATAAGAAGAGAGAATCTCATCAGACAAAGAAGAAGAAAGCAGATAAGAAGAAGCCAGTGAATAAGAAGAAGAAGTGGTAAGAGCAGTTAGGATGGATAGCGGGCTAAGGACGAGAGAAAAATGCTGATGGCAGTGAAACAGGTCATAATACTCCCTATGTCTTGACTACAGGGAGAGTGATAAAAGACCATCTTTCGGTTACTGTGCCTGTAGTGCTTTCTGTAGGGATGACTTATGGCATGCGGGAATGTCAAGTAAGTACGGCTTTCGATAGCTAACACGAGTTGGGATGACCTGCAACGCCAAGAGGGGTCAAGAAAAACTAGCTCTATAAGCTCTTTAAAACAAGCTAGAACCGCATCAATCAAATTCAAGGTAATAAATCCCACTGATAAGAAATACATAGGCCTTACGCCCACTTACCACTTCAATGACGGACTTCTCCGATACCGATACCAAACCTAGCTTGAGAGAGATCACATGCATGTGGTGAACCATACCGAGTGAATGAGTACTGAAATGAACCATATCGAGCTGTGGTCTTACTCGACAACTCAAGTTCGATGAGGTCTTAGCGGAGTTTTGTGCCTACTATCCACTAAGTTGTGTGCTAGGGATGGAAAGAAAGCAAGAAGCATGCCAGGCAGTTTCCACTTTCTTACCGGGCGAAGGCAGTGAATGGTTAGCTATTCGAATGGTTTACTTTACTTCGATACTGGCATTCTTCTTCAATGAATTCTATTTCATAGGTGGAATGGGGAGAGCAAGAGGTGAGATCCGATTGCACAACAAAGTTGATCTGGACGTGGCGAAACACAAAAAATCTCATAGATAGACAGAGATTTCAGGAAGGATTCAGCAGTTGAGTGATCTGGTTATCCTTGGGAATCCGGAACGGTACCCACATTCTAGGTATAGGACTTCGAGTTCCCTTTAGAATCAGTTTTCCTCTTCTTCAATCTCGAATCCCGAAAGGGAGGCCTGAGGCCTCTACCCGCCCTTGGTGTTCGTAGATCATTTTTGCCAGTTAGGGTTTGTGTGGTAGGTTTTGATGATCTCGGGTAGCTCCTCACTTGGATGAGGAGTGGGGAAAGAAGATTGCGGGAGAGATCGGTGAAGAAGTGGAACTAAAGGATACTATAACCAAAGCTTAAAATGGGGGGGGGATGAGGCTGATGTTGAGCCGGGTGATGAATCAACTTCACCGCAGCAAGAAGCCTAGTGAGCGGTTGACATGGCGGAAGGTCGTTCTACCTTTCCCTATGCCAACAAAGCAGGCATACTTGATTGACTCTTTGGGGCTCGTGAGAGACATTCATATTACTGCGTTCTGTGATTGTAGATCGTCAGGATTCAACATTGTATATCCGAGATCTGAAAGTGTGGCAAATGGATTTGAAGGCATGGAAAGAGGCCGCCCTCGTGCAAGACTTCTTTATTCTCCCGATTTCCGTCCTCCAGTTGGATTAACACGAAAGTCCAGTGATAATGTTGAATTACTTTAAATAGTCCCTTTCAGCCCCCGCTTTATCATAGGAAGAAGAAGAGTAATCTAGTTTAGGGGTAAGTGCCCTTTTGTTGCCAATATCTAGAGTCCTGTTGTGTCGATAGAGCTCGGAAAACTCCTCTTTTAGTGATGGATTCTAGTAGCCCTATGCCTAGATTGCACAAGAACTACTCCGCTTCTATATAGGAAAACACTATGTTTGAACTTTTGAAAACAAATGAAGCTGTTATCTGATCCAAGCAAATAAGATGCTCATGGCTTGTCCTGAGCACTACGCAGATATTTCTTGATCCACATGAGAGTCAGCTCCCTACACCGGATTATGTCAATGAGATCTTACCAATAGAGATACTTCTGACTTAGAGGCACCGGAGTTGGCCAACTCAAATTGCATTGACAGCAAACCCTTGGTAGATGATTCAGAGCAAGATCAGATTCTTGATGATTTTTCCCTTTGTTTGATCGAGCGATGCCGAATCTTTATAGCGCATTTCCACCTATCCATGCTTTACGACTTGTCGCCATGAAGCACATGCCTGCAAAACCTTCTTATTCTACAAAATAAATAATAAAGTACTTAGAATGAATGGACTAAAGATCCACTTTTCAAGAGGGACGGCTCCGCCTACGTGTGAAGATCTTTCAAGCAAAAATAATGGGTAGCAATGAGAAATCTCGATCGGCGACTCTGATACCATGATATCATTGGTCGAAGAATTCCTTGCCTTGCGGGACACGTAAAGAGACCTACCCCCACCCTTGTGCGTGCGAACCTGACAACAGATGCTGATGCCAGCTACACCGCGCTTTCTTTCCGACCGACCTACGTTCATCGAACGGTTCCACAGATGGTTTGGTTTTTTCCTATGTATCGCCCTCGTGATAATGGTATACGCGGCCAAGGGTTAATTGGAACAAAGAGAGCAGATAACGCATTCGGTCAAGATGGAGAAAGGGCATCCCTTTCATCTTTGCCTCCCGACCTCTGGTCACAGCAGCTTAGCAATTTTTATGGCTTGCTTCCATTCTTACAAAAATGATGTTGAATCACATAGTTTCCTTCTTGTAATTATGATTCTCGCCATCCTTCAACTCTGGATCCGCCATCCTTCAAAACAAAAACTACCAAAACATGAACTCAACGGGTTAGAACCGTAATCCATATACCTTCTCAGTAAAACACATCTCAAACAGATTATTATTGGAATGAGTTGATTTTATTGCCTTAAGTAAGAGAAAAGGTTTGTGCTTTCGCAGGAAATTGACTACCTACCCATTGATTGGATATCTTCTTCTCCCAGATCCAATAGAAGTTTCTAATGAGTCATTGCCAACTGCTTTAGCAGGCATGATCGAAAGCAGCAGTGGTTTAGTGATCAAGCTCTCACTTTAAAGTCCCTGCCAGCAATACCAATCCCATGCTCTTTGATGGTTCTTATGCTCTGAAAAGAATCCTTCTAAGCTTTCCTCCTAAAAAGAACCTACGTTCCATTATAGACATAGAATCTATCATTGACCTACCCAAAGTCTTCTTTTGGTTCCTAGAACCATGCAGGAAAATCACTTGAGTAGTGACATGTCAGCATCAATGGTTTTGAGATGAAAAAAATTAGTCAAACAACACTGGCAGATCGGCAATCCGATCGGGACCTTCGCACATGACCATCGTAAAGGGATCGTTGTTGCTTGGTTGATCGATCCGTCCTTCCAGCCCAAAGCTGGTAATCCAGATTAGAGTTCTTTGGATGGCATGTAATGGATTTCATTATGAAAAGGGTCATTTTTTGATGTTGTAAACTTCATATCCAGAGAAATGGATGACTGGCTGAGGGACATATAGATTACTTCAGTGACATAAAATGGATGACTGGCTGAGTGACATATGGATGACTGGCTGAGGGACATAAAGTTGACGTAAGTTGTATGCATTCGATGCCCTCAAGTAGGTACGACTATGGATCATTCTATTCCTTTCCTTTAGGTAGTCCTAAAAAGCAAAACGTAATGGTAGAGGATGAAGGAAACAAAGAATGAAGTCTGCACCTTTGACTACTAATGAACCGCCATTTCATTCTTTTCTTCTTTGTTCGGCTTTCACAAGCAATATACCATGAAGCAGGTGACAGTCTATAGCCTAGGAGAGTACCATTGCTAACATGATACAATTGGCCTTCCTCTTCAGATTTATTTAGAACTTCAAGCGTTCAAGGCAAGGTTGGGTAATCTCTCGTACCTGCGAGAAAAGGGCTTATTTACTACTCCCTCCATTCGAAATTACTCGTCCAAGAAATGAATGTATCTAGATGTATTTTAGTTGTAGATACATCCATTTTTGTGACAAGTAATTCCGAATGGAGGGAGTACTTTTTATCGATCAATGGTCCACCGGTCCCATCCAATGAGTGGTATCTGAGTACGATAGTATCATAAGAAAGTTCATTTGTACACCCACTTATCTTTCTATAGAAACTTATCTCTAAATGATTTTTAGATAGGATGTTTATGGAATTACCCCTACTACGTAGAATGGGATAGTGTCAACGTCCTTCATTATAGTACCGAAGATGCTCGTAGGCTGGTCGATGGAAAGGATGGCTTTTATTCAAAGAGATGGAGATCCTGGTTTAGCATAGGTTGCCAGTCCTTGGGTTTATGTCGAGCTTTTCGTATTAAGCATTGGGAGCAGAGAAATCCTAGGGTTGCTTTGTCTTCCTCTTCTGTTCTTAAATATAACTGAAAAGCATCTTGTTCCTTTAGTTGCCTCAAAGCTCAGTATCTCCCCATGTTTCTTGTGAAGATGTGTCAATGGCTTTGCAATGTGCCGAAATGGCGAACGTAGTGCCTGTAATAGCCAGCCAAACCTCAGAAGCTGCGGACTTCTTTGACTGGTTGCGGAGAAGACCAGTTGGCAATGTTCTTATTTTTGTGGGTTTCAGTGGCAACCCCATGCTGGCTGATAGTATGGCCCAAATTGGATAACTGGCGTTGAGCGAAAGAGCACTTTGAGCATTTGACTTGCCATTGATCCCTTCTTAACAACTCAAGCACTGATTGCAAGTGGATTGTGTGATCTTGAAGAGAGGCACTGTAGAATAAAATGTCGTCAAATAACACCAGGGCGCTTTTGCGCAGATGGGGTTTGTTTGAGAGTGGCGTTCATGGATCTCAAGAAGGTGGCTGGTGCTCCCGCGAGGCCGATGGACATGACCTTTTACTCATAGTGCCCTTCCAGAGTCTGGAAGGCTGTTTTGAATTCATTGCCAGCTGCCATACGAATCTGGTGATAACCAGCTCTGAGATTGGGTTTAGAAAACCATGAGGCACCAGACAACCAGGAGTTCTTCGACTATGGGCACTGGATACTTGCTGACGACAGTCATCGCATTTAGATAGCGATAATAAATACATAAACGCCAGGAGAAAAAAATATAAGATTTTTGGTCATAGAACCCCTGGCACCAATGTTTATAGAACTGTCCAGAATTGATAAAGAGAAGCAGCTTTGAAGCCATGGAGAATGAAAATAGGACCCTGGCTCGAGCCCATCTAGTGATTAAAGGTAAAGTGCTTCGGTACATTGGTGCAGGGGAATGCGTACCTACGCCTTTTAACTACCTTGGGGAGAGTGGACTCGCTGATGACCCTCCTTGGGAAACAAATGAAGTGGGTGGATTGGAGTTCGTCTCCGCCAATTAGAGATATGGTGCTGACCCAAGCTGAGTGAGTGAAGGCTCCGGCTTGACCTACTAGTTGTTTGCTATCAATAAATAACTAGCTGACAATATGCTATGCTTACTCTCCGAGCACTAAAGCTATCGAGAAGTGATGCAACAAACGTTGTTTAAGCTAAAAACCGTCAAACAGAGAAATCTTAATCGTTAGAACAACACTGGACCTAACTTGTACAAGAGTTGGTAAGAAAGTGCAAACGTTGAGTAAGAAATCGCCATAGGGTGGCACAAACAGAAAGAAAGGCTACTGCCAATCAGAATAGGAATGCGAAATCCCAGTAAAAGGGTGTTCAGTCGAAGATAGGAGGATTCCTTTGATCCATACCGTCATCTGACGACTTCCTGTTGACTTCGTCAATTGCTCTTTATCGCTTAATAGAAGGGAAATTTCATGAGATAGATGAAAAAATGAATATCAATCAAGAAAAAGCTTAAATAGACACAATTTGTAATAGATACACTTCGTAAGGAAGAAGTGATCAAAAGTATGAGGACGGCATAGGAGATATGATGTGTCAGAGGCAGAAGGCACGGAGAAGTCAAGATCTTCCAAAATAAACCCATTCTGATGCCTATAAAATCAGGTGCACTGCGTCTATACTACAAAAGTGTGATAGGTTTCTTCGTATTTATTCCGCCGACATCGCTTTCTTATTCCTAACACAATTGTTTAGCTAAGTTTGCTAACGAAACAGGGAGAATCAACAACAAACACCGCATTTTGAAAAGGAAACGTGATTTATTCCTACCGTCCTGAACACGTCTAGAAACAGCAACCTCGTACATAATACCATTTTGCATTACAGTATCCACTTTCTTTTGGAAAGGAGAAGGGAGAAGCAGCATTCACTACAAGAAATATGTCAATTTGCGACCATCACTATTGGTCGCTGAAAGGTCATTGTTTTTCATTTGCGACATTTTTTTGACCAAAAACAGATGGTCAAAAGCTGACGGTCATAAACTGAAATTAACGACCTTCTCTGTCAGAAGGTCGTGGAAGGCAACGACCAAAACAAAAGGTCATTGAACCCATGACCTTCTGTTTTGGTCACTGGTTGTCTGCCTAGGCCACGTCGAATCCGACATGGCAATCTAACATGGCAAAATTGTGGCCAATTGAAAAGGTCGTTGATAAGATTCAGCCCGGTCCAAGTCGACGCTTTACATGGGCCGAGCCCACCAATACAGCCTTTTTACTGTATATTTTTCTGTTAATTTTCTCTAGCTACATGGGCCTGGCCCAACAATTTGGCCCTTTTTTTGGGCCATGACCTTTTTAGTGTTTCAGTCAATATATTTTTCTAAGCTAGTCCCACAAGTCAGATGGGTCCCACTTGTCATAATCTCCTATATAGGTCCCACATGTCAGAAATGTGAGCATTGTTTAGATTATTTTTAGAAATGGGTCCCACTAATCAGGTTTCCATTTCACACGCATTCAAATCACACAAATAATCAATATATTAAATAGAACAGAACAAATGTAGAATTTCCTAGGCCTGGAGCTCCTGTACATAGTCTATTACAATCTATGCATGGTCTATTACAACCCAGATATGCCTACTATTACAGTACTATAATATTTACAGTTTATTACAGTAAAACAAAACAAATCTTTGTTGCGTAGGGCTACACGCCGCTTCAAACTTGAAATTTCCTAGGCCTGGAGCTCCTATAAAAGGGTGAACACAAAGGCATTAGAGTACCATTTTCATTCCTGGAGTAGATATTCAAACCTCCAGGTTTAGTGCATAGACAATCTGGAAAATATATATTTAACAAAATTTCATAGAAATGCAGATTTATGGATCGAATGTATGATAAAGCAACAGATTCAAACAACTTCAAATGACTAGATGTTTTAGAGACCAATTATATCAGAACACTAGATGTTTGCAATGCATATTCGTAGAACCTCGGCATACTCACAAAATCTTAAATCAATCCTAAATCAATGTTGCCTACAAGGAACACTCATCAGTCTCATGTTTTGAAAAGCAACGTGGGTGAAACCAAGTCAAAATAAGGAGCATAACAAATTCATGTCAACAAAAATTAGCTTGTGATCCATAACACATATTTATCCTTTACAAAGTAGAATTTTCGTAGATATCATTACCAGACACCAAATAGAAAGTAACATGTACAGAATGTGACAACATTTAGTTCACTTTATTGTACAAGTTGGGTCCAGTTTACTCGGTTGGACAAGATGCATTTGTTAACTACGAAGATAATGACACTATTATGCGAGATAATTGTTGTGTCGCTAACAATCACCATGTAAGAATGCTTTGCTGTAGTAATACATGAACATCAAGTGAGAGTGGTGTTTTGTTCTTACCACAGCGGAACAACTGAGACAATGCCCGATTCGCCCTGCTTCTCCACAAGACTCGACCAGCAGCACGCATCCTTGAAGGAACCAATGGTGCTGTTTGCTCCCTTGGCCCTGCTCCTTGCTACGGAGGACGGCCAGCACTTGGATGCAGAGCTCGCTGCACACGGCATATTGTGTCACTACTTGCAGCAACAGAAGGAACTCACATATCATAGAACTTGCAACCAGTTAAAAATGTAATAGGACCGATATATGTCTACGAAGCAATAGGTCAATTAGAGATTCATGTCTACAATTTGCTAGAGAAGAAAATAACAAGTCAGGATACATAATATATCTGCCAAAAGAAGGACTGATATCAATCAGACCCTTTAATTTTAAAGAACATGGTTTCAATTTGTTCTTTGCATATTACATCAGTAGTTCTGTTGCAGGGTTCTGGTACATCATGATCTACATGCACATGAGAGAGATAGACTTGGCGCACATGAGATGAGGGTGGAAGGAGGAGCAGGGTTTACCTTAGGTGTCCAGGTCCTGCAGCTCATCGGAGATGTTGTAGGCTCACCGGCATTGACAGCCGCCGCAGCAGCAAGCTGGGGACGTACAAACTGAAGTTGCGTTCATTCAGTTGCAAAACAACAAAGTTTGCTAGTTGCTGTCCATCAAAAATCACACACGCATCACTTGTACTGCAGCAGGAGCAAAATTGATATGAGTTAGGAGCAGAGTTTGACTAGTACAGCCAACAGAGTTCAACTAGTACATTGCTGTACACATGAACCATCTATTCCACGGCACAAGAGTAAAATCTTGCTATAACCAGTAGATTACCCCCTAACTAAAGCTAATTAGGCTCCAATACACAAGGCATAGCAAGCACAGACTAAATAAGCCACGGCCATAATACATGAGTACTAAACAGATCTTGTATAACAGGTTTTTCAGTCATGAATTTTCAGAAGCAGAACTAGCATGTTTGTTGAAAGTGTCTATCATCACAGCCATGGTCAAACAGAACACATGAATCTAAAAGAATGACAATAATGAGACTGGCTCTTTTTGGCTCATATTAGGAAATTCAACCGTGTTTTCCCTTGTCCTTCACGAATTAACAGAACAGTAACACAAACAAACAGGTCTACAAAACATCACTTAAATTACTAGAAAAAACAAAATCTGACAAAAGAAGACAGAAAAGGAAAGACACTAACAGTAATACGTGAGAACACCCCTCACGAACTCCCATTCTTTTAAGCAATGCAGAGGAGCTTTATCCTCAGGACCAAAAGAAGAATACAGATGATACATGCAGGCTGACGATGAAATATGTTTGTAAAACTATGGGAGAGTTTTAAGAATTATAGAGGAATTTTATCCTCAGGAAAAATAGAGCATGGCAGATAAATGCATGTGTTTATGAAACTGCATGAGACTTAGAAGCACATTCACTTTAGCGACTCATCTTTTCAAGCATTCAATCAAATGGCCTTATAATACCAGACAAAGAGGAGTTGTAGTGGTATGCACTTATCACATATACAGGAACCATGCTTAAAATCCACACATACATATACATATCCCAATAGAACAGAGCTAGTAAGCTAACTAGCAGCCATGCACTTGATGTCTTGTACTAACAATTAATAACACATAAAACTGAACTGCAACAAGAAGAATTGCATAAGATAAGCTTATGTATGAGCTGTGACATAAGTGTGGCTATTAAAGCGAAACATATTTCATATATGGCTATATGCCAAACAATCAGTATTTACCTTTAACATAAAAAGGCACATCATACAGGGTTTTGATTTTCCACCATAATTGCATATAAATGTGACTGGTCTGTCCACTCATAAAGAAAAAAAAACTAAAATTGTAGTTCACTCAAACAGAGTAATCATATGCCTAACTATGTTATCAAATGGCAGGTGAACAATTCTAGCAAACGCAGAAATAGTATGATCAGTTGGGATCACTTTTGATTTTGCTTGCTCGCACACCAACCACAAACGTGATCACAGCCAAGTATTTGACCAGTTTGCCGCCAAGTTTAAGTTACTACTAACCGGAAGTGAACAATCAATTATTAAAGATAATGAAGTTAATCAAACAATTTTTACACATGTATGATGGCGTGAATAGAGCAATAGAGCAATGCCCAATCCTTACACATGTATAATAGCGTGAATATGCAAGTTAGACCTAGATGTTACTAACAAGTGTTCTTTGCAGAATTAATAAATAAGTGCAGTATTTCTGACTAGCCAGAATCAATCTTTGTGCATACATCTTGCCGTGCTGTTCCTTGCTAGATAAGCTCCCAAAAGCAGTATTAATAAAATTGAAACAGAATAACACTGAGAGGACTACAGGAACCACAACAAGAAATTTTATGTTGCGAGTAAGCTGCTTGCCGTTGTCCATTTGTGTCGGATCTGGGGTTCCGGCAAAACCCTTAGGGTTCGAACTCTGGGGTGCACGCGAAGTTCTTTCCCTCCTACCGATCCACGCCCTAGCTCGCTGAGATCTCGCGGACGAACTCGAAGAACTAGCAACACAAAGACACAAGATTTATACTGGTTCGGGCCACTGTTGTGGTGTAATACCCTACTCCAGTGTGTGGTGGTGGATTGCCTCTTGGGCTGATGATGAACAGTACAAGGGGAAGAACAACCTCCTGAGGTTGAGGTGTTCTTGTGCTTGTCAAACTTGTGTGGGTGAGGACTCGATCAGATGAGATCAAGTTAAGATCAGATGCCCCCCTACAGTGGTGGCTAGTTCTACTTATATAGGCCATGGTCCTCTCCCCAAATATTAAGCGAGAAGGGAGCCACCAATGGCGGCCAATTTGAAAGGGGGCAGCTAGTACAAGCTATCCTGACAAAAGCGGTCTTCGCCTGCAAAAGGGCTCTAGTGGTGATGCCGTCTTGGGCTCCATGGTGACCTCCGTCCTGCTGGCCTACTCGTTTTGGTCTCGTTGCACTGATATGGAAACCTTTGCCTGATGCCTCGCTACTCCGCGCCTGCGCTCGCCACTTTGGCACCAAAGAGGAAACAAGGATGCTGCGCGCGCTAGCGCCCGCCTGGTGTCGATCGTCATGGCTCACGTCACGAGAGCCTCGCAAGGTTTCCCCTGCCTTGATATCTCCGCTCCTCGCGAGCCTGCCTGGAGAGGCCGCTCCTGAGGAGGTCTTGCGTCGTCCGCCTCGCGAGGCTTGGCCCCTCGCGAGGGTCTTGAATGCCTTGTCGATGAAGATGGGACGTACAGGCCTGCTCGCATTGCCACGCCGTGGGCCGCAGGCAGGCAAGTCTGGGGACCCCCGTTCCCAGAACACCGACAGTAGCCCCCGGGCCCAAGGCGCGCTCAGGCTTGGCTTCGAGGCGAAGCCAAAGGTCAAGTACGGAGCGCCGTGGGCCCCAAAAGCCTGCGGCCTCGGTTGACGCGTGGCGGTTGATTGGGCGTGGGCGTCTCCACTTCCCCATGCTGCCTCGGCAACTGCCCGACTTGACAAGTCCCTGCGACATGCAAGGAAAATCATCATTACCTGTGATCGTGGGAGGCACCGGTTGGCCTTCTTCTGCTATAAATGGGGAGGGGGGCAGAGCCCCCGTCGCTCATCTCTTCTCGGTTCACTTGCTTCTTCCTCCTTGCTCCACCGCTAGCAGCAATGGTGCCCATCTGAGGGTTCTCCGCTGAAGAGAAAGGAAAGGCCCCCACGATGATCCAGGGCCGCTTCCGCCAAAGAAGCGGCTGGTTCACCGTCGCGGCGAAGCAGCGATGCAGGTGGTGATGAGTCCTTGGTGCGAGCGGCCTCCTCCAGGGTATCCACTACCCTTGTATGCCCGAGCCGAGGGCTCAGGAGGGCGGAGCGACGAGCGACGCCGCCCGCGTCGAGCCCTGCTACCTCTTGAGCACTGGTTGGTTTTCCCTTGAAGAGGAAATGGTGATGCAGCAAAGTAGCGTAAGTATTTCCCTCAGTTTTTGAGAACCAAGGTATCAATCCAGTAGGAGGCTACGCGCGAGTCTCTCGCACCTACACAAATCAAATAAATCCTCGCAACCAACACGATAAGGGGTTGTCAATCCCTACACTGTCACTTACGAGAGTGAGATCTGATAGATATGATCAGATAAGATTTTTGGTATTTTTATGATAAAGATGCAAAGTAAAATAAAAGCAACGGAAATAACTAAGTGCTGGAAGATTAATATGATGGAAAATAGACCCGGGGGCCATAGGTTTCACTAGTGGCTTCTCTCAAGAGCATAAGTATTTTACGGTGGGTGAACAAATTACTGTTGAGCAATTGACAGAATTGTGCATAGTTATGAGAATATCTAGGTATGATCATGTATATAGGCATCACGTCCGAGACAGGTAGACCGACTCCTGCCTGCATCTACTACTATTACTCCACACATCGACCGCTATCCAGCATGCATCTAGAGTATTAAGTTCATAAGAACAGAGTAACGCCTTAAGCAAGATGACATGATGTAGAGGGATAAATTCATGCAATATGATAAAAAAACCATCTTGTTATCCTCGATGGCAACAATACAATACGTGCCTTGCTGCCCCCACTGTCACTGGGAAAGGACACCGCAAGATTGAACCCAAAGCTAAGCACTTCTCCCATTGCAAGAAAGATCAATCTAGTAGGCCAAACTAAACTGATATTTCGAAGAGACTTGCAAAGATAACCAATCATACATAAAAGAATTCAGAAGATTCAAATATTGTTCATAGATAAACTTGATCATAAGCCCACAATTCATCGGTATCAACAAACACACCGCAAAAGAAGATTACATCGAATAGATCTCCACAAGAGAGGGGGAGAACATTGTATTGAGATCCAAAAAGAGAGAGGAAGCCATCTAGCTAATTACTATGGACCCGAAGGTCTGAGGTAAACTCTTCACACATCATCGGAGAGGCTATGGTGTTGATGTAGAAGCCCTCCGTGATCGATGCCCCCTCCGGCAGAGCTCCGGAATAGGCCCCAAGATGGGGTCTCGTGGGTAAAGAAGGTTGCGGCGGTGGAATTAGGTTTTTGGCTCCGTATCTGGTAGTTTGGGGGTACGTAGGTATATATAGGAGGAAGGAGTACGTTGGTGGAGCAACGTGGGGCCCACGAGGGTGGAGGGCGCGCCTGGGGGGGTAGGCGCGCCCCCTACCTCATGGCTTCCTGGTAGCTTTCTTGACGTAGGGTCCAAGTCTCCTGGATCATGTTCGTTCCGAAAATCATGTTCCCGAAGGTTTCATTCCGATTGGACTCCGTTTGATATTCTTTTTCTGCGAAACTCTGAAATAGGCAAAAAAAACATCAATTCTGGGTTGGGCCTCCGGTTAATAGGTTAGTCCCAAAAATAATATAAAAGTGAATAATAAAGCCCAATAATGTCCAAAACAGAAGATAATATAGCATGGAGCAATCAAAAATTATAGATATGTTGGAGACGTATCAAGCATCCCCAAGCTTAATTCCTGCTCGTCCTCGAGTAGGTAAATGATAAAAACAGAATTTTTGATGTGGAATGCTACTAGGCATAATTTCAATGTAATTCTTCTTAATTGTGGTATGAATATTCAGATCCGAAAGATTCAAGATAAAAGTTCAATATTGACATAAAATAATAATACTTCAAGCATACTAACTAAGCAATCATGTCTTCTCAAAATAACATGGCCAAAGAAAGTTATCCCTACAAAATCATATAGTCTGGCTATGCTCTATCTTCACCACACAAAATATTTAAATCATGCACAACCCCGATGACAAGCCAAGCAATTGTTTCATACTTTTGACGTTCTCAAACTTTTTCAATCTTCACGCAATACATGAGCGTGAGCCATGGACATAGCACTATATGTGGAATAGAATGGTGGTTGTGGAGAAGACAAAAAAAGGAGAAGATAGTCTCACATCAACTAGGCGTATCAACGGGCTATGGAGATGCCCATCAATAGATATCAATGTGAGTGAGTAGGGATTGCCATGCAACGGATGCACTAGAGCCATAAGTATATGAAAGCTCAACAAAAGAAACTAAGTGGGTGTGCATGCAACTCGCTTGCTCACGAAGACCTAGGGCATTTTGAGGAAGCCCATCATTGGAATATACAAGCCAAGTTCTATAATGAAAAATTCCCACTAGTATATGAAAGTGATATCATAGGAGACTCTCTATCATGAAGACCATGGTGTTACTTTGAAGCACAAGTGTGGTAAAAGGATAGTAGCATTGTCCCTTCTCTCTTTTTCTCTCATTCATTTTTTTATTTGGGCCTTTTCTCTCTCTTTTTTTATGGCCTCTTTTTTTTGTCTGGAGTCTCATCCCGACTTGTGGGGGAATCATAGTCTCCATCATCCTTTCCTCACTTGGGACAATGCTCTAGAAATGATGATCATCACACTTTTATTTACTTACAACTCAAAAATTACAACTCAATACTTAGAACAAAATATGACTCTATGTGAATGCCTCCGGCGGTGTACCGGGATATGCAATGAATCAAGAGTGGCATGTATGAAGGAATTATGAACGGTGGCTTTGCCACAAATACGATGTCAACTACGTGATCATGCAAAGAAATATGACAATGATGGAGCGTGTCATAATAATCGGAACGGTGGTAAGTTGCATGGCAATATATCTCTGAATGGCTATGGAAATGCCATGATAGGTAGGTATGGTGGCTGTTTTGAGGAAGGTTTATGGTGGGTGTATGATACCGGCAAAAAGTGCGCGGTATTAGAGAGGCTAGCAATGGTGGAAGGAAGAAAGTGCGTATAATCCATGGACTCAACATTAGTCATAAAGAACTCATATACTTATTGCAAAAATCTACAAGTTATCAAAGCAAAGTATTACGCGCATGCTCCTAGGGGGATAGATTGGTAGGAAAAGACCAACGCTCGTCCCCGACCGCCACTCATAAGGAAGACAATAAATAAATAAATTATGCTCCGACTTCATAGAATAACGGTTCACCATACGTGCATGCTACGGGAATCACAAACTTTAACACAAGTATCTCTCAAATTCACAACTACTCAACTAGCATGAATCTAATATCACCATCTTTATATCTCAAAACAATTATCAAGCATCAAACTTTTCTTAGTATTCAACACACTCATAAGAAAGTTTTTACTAATCTTGAATACATAGCATATTAGGATTATTTAAGAAAATTAGCATGCTATTTAAGACTCTCAAAATAATCTAAGTGAAGCATGAGAGATCAATAGTTTCTATAAAACAAATCCACCACCGTGCTCTAAAAGATATAAGTGAAGTACTAGAGCAAAACTATATAACTCAAAAGATATAAGTGAAGCACATAGAGTATTCTAATAATTTCCGAATCATGTGTGTCTCTCTCAAAGGTGTGTACAGCAAGGATGATTGTGGTAAACTAAAAAGCAAAGACTCAAATCATACAAGACGCTCCAAGCAAAACACATATCATGTGGTGAATAAAAATATAGCTCCAAGTAAAGTTACCGATGGAAGTAGACGAAAGAGGGGATGCCTTCCGGGGCATCCCCAAGATTTGGCTTTTAGGTGTCCTTAGATTATTTTGGGGGTTACATGGGCATCCCCAACCTTAGGCTCTTGCCACTCCTTGCTCCGTAATCCATCAAATCTTTTACCCAAAACTTGAAAACTTCACAACACAAAACTTAACAGAAAATCTCATGTGCTCCGTTAGCGAAAGAAACCAAAAGACCACTTCAAGGTACTGTAATGAACTCATTCTTTATTTATATTGGTGTTAAACCTACTGTATTCCAACTTCTCTATGGTTTATAAACTATTTTACTAGCCATAGATTCACCAAAATAAGCAAACAACACACGAAAAACAGAATCTGTCAAAAACAGAACAGTCTGTAGTAATCTGTAACTAACACAAAGTCCTGGAACTCCAAAACATCAGCCAAAATAGGACGAGCTAGACAATTTTTTTACTGATCAGCAGAAATTGGAAGCAATATTTTATCACGTTATGGTGATTTTTAACAATTATTTTCGTGAACAGAAAGTTTCTGGAAATTACAGCAAGATCAAATAACTATCATCCAAGAAGATCCTATAGGTTTAACTTGGCACAAACACTAAGTAACACATAAAAACACATCTAACCAGAGGCTAGATCAAATATTTATTCCTAAACAGAAGCAAAAAGAAAAAAACTAAAAATAAAATTGGGTTGCCTCCCAACAAGCGCTATCGTTTAACGCTCCTAGCTAGGCATAAAAGCAAGGATAGATCTAGGTATTGCCATCTTTATTGGGCAATCCATAAGTGGCTCTCATGATAGATTGATATGGTAATTTTATTTTCTTCCTAGGGAAGTGTTCCATGCCTTTCTTTAATGGAAATTGGAATCTAATATTCCCTTCCTTCATATCAATAATTGCACCAATCGTTCTAAGGAAAAGTCTACCAAGAATAATAGGACATGAAGGATTGCAATCTATATCAAGAACGATAAAATCTACGGGCACATAGTTCCTATTTGCAACAATAAGAACATCATTAATTCTTCCCATAGGTTTCTTAATAGTGGAATCCGCAAGGTGCAAGTTTAAAGAGCAATCATCAAAATCACGGAAACCTAGCAAATCACATAAAGTCTTTGGAATCGTGGAAACACTAGCACCCAAATCACACAAAGCATAGCATTCATGATCTTTAATCTTAATTTTAATAGTAGGTTCCCACTCATCATAGAGTTTTCTAGAGATAGAAACTTCCAACTCAAGCTTTTCTTCATAAGATTGCATCAAAGCATCAACGATATGTTTGGTAAAAGCTTTATTTTGACTATAAGCATGAGGAGAATTTAGCACGGATTGCAACAAGGAAATACAATCTATCAAAGAGCAATTATCATAATTAAATTCCTTGAAATCCAAAATAGTGGGTTTATTAACATCTAATGTTTTGATTTCTTCAACACCACTTTTACCAATTTTAGCATCAAGATCTAAAAACTCCGAATTTTTGGAACGCCTTCTAGGTAAAGGTGGATCATATTCAGTCCCATCATTATCAAGATTCATATTGCAAAACAAAGATTTAATAGAGGACACATCAATAACTTTTAGATCTTCATCTTTATTTTCATAGATATTTGAAGAACACGCTTTCATAAAGCAATCTTTCTTAGCACGCATCCTAGCGGTTCTTTCTTTGCACTCATCAATGCAAATTCTCATGGCTTTGAGAGAATCATTGATATCATGCTTAGGACGAATAGATCTAAGTTTTAAAGAATCAACATCAAGAGAAATTCTATCAACGTTCCTAGACAATTCATCAACTTTAAGCAATTTCTCTTCAAGCAAAGCATTGAAATTCTTTTGCGAATTCATAAATTCCTTAACACTAGTCTCAAATTCAGAAGGCATATTATTAAAATTTCCATAAGAATTGTTGCAGGAATTACCATAATTATTAGAGGAATTACTAGGATAAGGTCTAGGATTAAAGTTTCCTCTATACGCATTGTTACCAAAATTATTCCTACCAACAAAATTCACATCCATAGATTCATTATTATTCTCAATCAAAGTAGACAAAGGCATATCATTAGGATCAAAAGAAACACGTTTACTAGCAAATAATTTCATAAGTTCATCCATCATTCCAATCAAAACATTAATTTCTTCTATCGCATGCACTTTTTTATTAGTAGATCTTTTAATGTGCCATTGAGAATAATTAACCATAATATTATCTAGGAGTTTAGTAGCTTCTCCTAACGTGATTTCCATAAAAGTGCCTCCCGCGGCTGAATCTGAAAGATTTCTAGAAGCAAAATTCAATCCGGCATAAAAAATTTGTGTAATCATCCACAAATTCAAACCATGAGTAGGGCAATTACGTATAATTAATTTCATCCTCTCCCAAGCTTGTGCAACATGTTCATGATCAAGTTGCTTAAAATTCATAATGTCGTTTCTAAGAGAGATGATCTTAGCGGGAGGAAAATACTTAGAGATAAAAGCATCTTTGCACTTATTCCAAGAATAAATACTATTGTTCGGCAAAGACAAAAACCAAGCTTTAGCACGATCTCTAAGCGAAAAAGGGAATAGCTTAAATTTAACAATATCATTGTCCACATCTTTCTTCTTTTGCATATCACACAAATCAACGAAGCTATTTAGATGAGTAGCGACATCTTCACTAGGAAGGCCGGCGAATTGATCTTTCATGACAATATTCAACAAAGCAGCATTGATTTCACAAGATTCAGTATCGGTAAGAGGAGCAATCAAAGTGCTAAGGAAATCATTATTGTTGGTATTGGTAAAGTCACATAATTTGGTATTATCTTGAGACATCGTGACAAACAAGCAATCCAACACACGAGCAAACAAAAAGCAAGCGTAAAAGAGGCGAACGAAAAAGAGAGGGCGAATAAAACGGCAAGGGTGAAGTGGGGGAGAGGAAAATGAAAGGCAAATGGCAAATAATGTAATGCGGGAGATAAGGGTTTGTGATGGGTACTTGGTATGTTGACTTTTGCATAGACCTCCCCGGCAACGGCGCCAGAAATCCTTCTTGCTACCTCTTGAGCACTGCGTTGGTTTTCCCTTGAAGAGGAAAGGGTGATAAAGCAAAGTAGCGTAAGTATTTCCCTCAGTTTTTGAGAACCAAGGTATCAATCCAGTAGGAGGCTACGCGCGAGTCCCTCGCACCTACACAAAACAAATAAATCCTCGCAACAAACGCGATAAGGGGTTGTCAATCCCTACATGGTCACTTACGAGAGTGGGATCTGATAGATATGATAAGATAATATTTTTGGTATTTTTATGATAAAGATGCAAAGTAAAATAAAAGCAACAGAAATAACTAAGTGCTGGAAGATTAATATGATGGAAAATAGACCCGGGGGCCATAGGTTTCACTAGTGGCTTCTCTCAAGAGCATAAGTATTTTACGGTGGGTGAACAAATTACTGTTGAGCAATTGACAGAATTGAGCATAGTTATGAGAATATCTAGGTATGATCATGTATATAGGCATCACGTCCGAGACAAGTAGACCGACTCCTGCCTGCATCTACTACTATTACTCGACACATCGAACAGAGTAACGCCTTAAGCAAGATGACATGATGTAGAGGGATAAATTCATGCAATATGATAAAAACCCCATCTTGTTATCCTCGGTGGCAACAATACAATACGTGCCTTGCTGCCCCTACTGTCACTCGGAAAGGACACCGCAAGATTGAACCCAAAGCTAAGCACTTCTCCCATTGCAAGAAAGATCAATCTAGTAGGCCAAACCAAACTGATAATTCGAAGAGACTTGCAAAGATAACCAATCATACATAAAAGAATTCAGAAGATTCAAATATTGTTCATTAGATAAACTTGATCATAAATGTGATCACAGCCAAATATTTGACCAGTTTGCCGCCAAGTTTAAGTTACTACTAACCGGAAGTGAATAATCAATTATTAAAGATAATGAAGTTAATCGAACAATTTTTACACATGTATGATGGCGTGAATAGAGCAATAGAGCAATGCCCAATCCTTACACATGTGTAATAGCGTGAATATGCAAGTTAGACTTAGATGTTACTAACAAGTGTTCTTTGCAGAATTAATAAATAAGTGCAGTATTTCCGATTAACCAGAATCAATCTTTGTGCATACATCTTTCCGTGCTGTCCCTTGCCAGATAAGCTCCCAAAAGCAGTATTAATAAAATTGAAACAGAATAACACTGAGAGGACTACACGAACCACAACAAGAAATTTTATGTTGCGATTAAGCTGCTTGCCGTTGTCCATTTGTGTCGGATCTGGGGTTCCGGCAAAATGCTTAGGGTTCAAACTCTGGGGTGCGCGTGAAGTTCTTTCCCTCCTACCGATCCACTCCCTAGCTCGCTGAGATCTCGCGGACGAACTCGAAGAACTAGAAACGCAAAGACACAAGATTTATACTGGTTCGGGCCACCGTTGTGGTGTAATACCCTACTCCAGTGTGTGGTGGTGGATTGCCTCTTTTGCTAATGATGAACAGTACAAGGGGAAGAACAGCCTCCTGAGGTTGAGCTGTTCTTGTGCTTGTCAAACTTGTATGGGCGAGGACTCGATCAGATGAGATCAAGTTAAGATCAGATGCCCCCCTATTGTGGTGGCTAGTTCTACTTATATAGGCCCTGGTCCTCTCCCCAAATATTGAGCGGGAAGGGAGGCAACAATGGCGG
The DNA here is from genome assembly GCF_002575655.3 of Aegilops tauschii subsp. strangulata. NCBI lineage: Eukaryota > Viridiplantae > Streptophyta > Magnoliopsida > Poales > Poaceae > Aegilops > Aegilops tauschii. The sequence continues at coordinate 296,133,875 of NC_053036.3, forward strand.
CCAATTTGAAAGGGGACAACTAGTACAAGCTATCCTGACAAAAGCGGTCTTCGCCTGCAAAAGGGCTCTGGTGGTGACGCCGTCTTGGGCTCCGTGGTGACCTCCGTCCTGCTGGCCTACTGTTCTTGGTCTCGTTGCACTGATATGGAAACCTTTGCCTGATGCCTCGGTACTCCGTGCCTGCGCTCGCACGTTTGGCACCAAAGAGGAAACAAGGACGCTGCGTGCGCTGGCGCCCGCCTGGTGTTGATCGTCATGGCTCACGTCACGAGAGCCTCGCGAGGTTTCCCCTGCCTTGATATCTCCGCTCCTCGCGAGCCTTCCTGGAGATGCTGCTCCTGAGGAGGTCTTGCGTCGTCCGCCTCGTGAGTCTTGGCCCCTCGCGAGGGTCTTGAATGCCTTGTCGATGAAGATGGGCCGTACAGGCCTGCTCGCATTGCCACGCCGTGGGCCGCAGGCAGGCAAGTCTGGGGACCCCCGTTCCTAGAACGCCGACAATTTGCTCCCACCAAGTCAACCTATTATATATCCCCTGATCATCAGCGAATGGAGTTCCCTTCTTCCAGTGGAAGAAGTGGTATGTAATCTCAAGTGAAGATTCAATTAGGAAAGCAATGACAATAGAGAAATAATTTCTAGATAGTATGTTTCATGCTATAATCTTATGAGAAAAGTAGCAAAAATTTGTACTTCTAGAATTGAGGATGGGCCAACTAGAACTGCAGTATTTACTGCCAGAATGATTTCATGAATTTTGCCACTACATTATTATATTTAAAGTAGCAAAAGAATGATTAAATGCAGGCTATTTATTTGGCTTTTATGAAACAGTAAACCTTCAAACTAGAATACACTTTATTAGTTGGCAGGATTGGCAAATGCGTCGTAGCAATTTGTAGGTAGGGGAGGCGAAGGGTGGGCAGATGCGAATGATCTACCCCAACTCCTGACCGCATGAAGCAAGCAATCGAGGTAAACAAACACGATCCACGGGAGTCGAGGATGTGCAAGGGAGGGACGGAGGGGAGGGGGAGAGGCAGGTACCGCGAAGTGGCCGAGGTTGACGAGCGTCCAGGCCATGCTGGGGGTGCAGCCGAAGATGGAGAGGATGAGGACCCAGGAGACGAAGAGGATGAAGATGTAGGTGGTCCAGACCACCAGGTACATGAACCACTCGGTGTTCTTGTTCAGATCCGGCGGGGGCACCGCCTGCACGTACAGCTTCACCATCGATCCCCTCGCCCTACCGGCACGCACGTGCTGCGGGGAGGTAGCTCCTCCCATCTGACTCGGCGTCACAGGAGCCGCGGGTAGGGCGACACAGAGGAGCCAAGGGGGGAAGGAAGGTGACGATTTGGGGACCCTCTCAGCCTGGATCCGGAAGCTGCTGCTCGCTTCGATTTGGGGCCTCCCTCCCTCCCTCGCATGCGGTATGGAGATAGGGCGAGGGGAGAGGGGCGGCGGCGGCGAGGTCGCCAGTGACGAAGCACGGCGGCGGCTGTGGGTAGGGTTTGGGGTGGGGCAGAGAGAGTTGTGGGCATGGCGGATCTGACAGCGGCGGGGGGTGGGTGGGTGGGTGCGGTGGATGTGGAGGAGAGGAGAGGAGGGAAGGAGGGCGCGCTGCCAGCGACGGGGAGCTAGGGTTAGAGAGGGGTGGCGGCGTTGATCTGGATCAGGGAGAGAGAGAGGGAGGCGGCGGGCGGAAGGAAGGGAGGAGAGGTGAGTGAGGTGATTCGAGGTGGGTTTATTCAGATGGATGGATGGATGGTGGGATTGCTAGCAATGGATGGTAGGATGTCTGCCATGTCATCGATCCGTGTGACAGAGGGTTCCACCAATCAGAGTCTAGCTTTTATATTTCAGGTAAACACTCAACATATTAGCCTCATGTTGTATGTTTAAATGACCCAAATATTATGTTCATATGTGTATATTGGGATGACAAACAATGTTGATTTGAGGGGTTTTCATTTTCTTTACACAAAAAATCATTTTTCAATTTTTGGAGTGACAATAATCGGGTTTTTTGTGAAGGACCTACCATATATTTGTTGCAAAATTGGACAAAATTATTTTTCTAAAATACTACGCCATATTTAATGAACAATTGACCAAATAGTTGGGTGTCAAAAGATTCGAGCCACCTCTCGTGAAAAAGACAAATTTCCGCTGATTCAGTAGGAAGCAGGTTGAATTTCAACTGCAGCCCCCTCATAGTTTGCTCTTTATTTTTTCCAAAAATCATTTCTAGGTACATAAGTATCTATTTAATAACAGAAACAACAAAAGTTTTCCAAGATTCTACCACTAGCTAGGAACGTTCATGCCCGCGGTTTTGACCGCATTTTAAAACGGGCGTGAAAGATTCAAAAAAAATCTAAAAATTGGAAAACCTTCGCATTGTGTAATTATATGTAACAAAGTTTCCAGGAAAAATAATGAACTTGTAATACAACAATTTTTTAGACAAAGTGTTCCCAGAAATGAGCTATCATGTGTGAAAATTCATGGTTTCAAGCCAAATGATCAATCTTATGGCCACATTCATGGCAAGTTTGTTCAAATGATCTCATATTGTGCACAAGGGTGCATACTAGAATGACAAAAAATGTTACCCACGGGAGTTTTCATTTTCTTTGGACGAAAAAATCATTTTTCATTTTTTGAGTGCCCAAAATGAGGTGTTTTTGTGAAGAACCTACCAACTAATTGTTGAAAATTGGAGCAATTTTTTTTTCTAAAATACTAGGCCATATTTAATGCATAATTGACCAACTGGTTGGGTGTCAAAAGTCTTTATCCACCTCTCCTGAAAAAGACAAATTTCTGCCGATTCAACTGGAAGCGGGTCAAATTTGAACTGCAGTTGCCTCATAGTTTGCAATTTATTTTCCCCAAAAATCATTTTTAGGTACAAAAGTATCTATTTAATCAGAGAAACACATTTTTTTCCAATATTAAACCACTAGCTAGGAATGGTCATGCCCGCTGTTTTTACTGCATTTTGAAACGGGCATAAAAAATTCAAAAGAATCAAAAAATTGGAAAACGTTCGCATTGTGTAACATTCTTCAATTTGGAATGTTATACATAGATCATCATTGCATATTATATTTTATTGCATTTTGGCAAATCCTCGATAAATCCTAAGCAACTCAAGGACCCTCGGAGAGAGTTGGGGATTTTCTCGAATTTTCGTATTTGATTTTCATCAAATAATAAGACGAGGATTTTGGTTTTAATTATTTTCTCTCCGGAAAAATATATCATTTTAAAAATAAACGAGAGGAGAAAATATGACTTCTCCAAAACAATTGAAATACTGGAGGAAAAATGTTAAAATCATTTATTGGAATTTATTTGGATTTTATTTGCAAAATATTATTGCATTAAAAATATTGCATGTTTTTCAAAATATTTATTTTGTGTTAAAAAAATGTTCACCCTATTCTAGATTTTCTAACTAGACGGGGAAAATTTATTTTATATTTTTTGACTTTTATTTATTTTTCTACGAATTATTTTCCACGGAACGAATTTAAAAAAAAAAGACGCGCGCGCCCGCTGGGCCGAGCCCAGGCCGCCGGCCCACCCCGCGCCTCTCTCCTTCCCCAGCACGACGCCGCTGCAGCCGTGTCCATGGCGGACACGGGAAGCCCGGCCGCCCTTGCCCCTCCCCCAAGCCACCTCCGGCTTCCCCCCCTTTATATACCCCCCACTCTCTCGCCTCTCATCTCGCTCGCCGCCGCCGCCGCACTTGCCCTCGCCGCCGCCGCCGGAAGCCCGAACCGCCGCCGCCGCCGTTCGTCGCCGGAGCCGCCCCCTCGCCACGCCTCGCCCTCCCCCGCACCCCGCCGCACCCCCGCGCCCCCTCGGAGCCCCGCCGGAGCACTGCCCCGACGAGGTACTGCCTCGCTGCCCCGTTCGTCGTTGCCGGTTTTTTTTTTGTTAAAAAAAACCTTTCCGTTTAAAAAAATAAAAAAACCTAGATCGGTTTTTTTTCGGTTTTGTTATTTTGCGAGCGTTCACCGAACCGTTCGTTTTAACGAACGCGTTCGTCGGTTTTTCTCTGTTAACGAACGTCCGTTCTTTAACCGTTCGTCCGTTTTTCTTTTTCGTCGGATTTTTCCGTTATTTTCTCAGATTCGATTTCTGATCGAATCTTCGTTTCTGTTTAACTTCTCGCTCGTTTATCGGAATCAGGCGATTCAAGCGCCTAGAATTTCGTCTCGAAATTCTCTTTCCGTTTAACCTACTCAAACAAGTTTTGCTACAGTAAAATTTGACCTAGATCCAGATTAGCAAACGAAGCTTCTTTCTTTCGCCGTTTGACTTTCGTTGCTTCTTTCGAGTTGATTCTTTTTGCAAACCAGAGTTCTTAAGTTGAACTTTCTGGTTGGATCTTTTACTCGAGTTTTACCTGTGCATTAGATGAGTACTGATTGTATGCTTGTTTGTTTGCGATAGAGTACCCGGAGTGTGCCGCTTGTTACTTCGAATCGCTAGGTTTCGCGGATCATCAGCAAGGCAAGTAACACTTTGATCATACCTTTTCATACCCAGTTTTATTGCATTAGATCTATTCCTCAAACACTTGCATGATTAGGATCTAATTAAATTGTGGGTATTGGGAAGTAGTTGAGGTAGTACCTATTACCTGTTTTCTTATCAAACCCTTGGGAGTTACTTCTACGTTTGCTATTATATTGCCATGCTATGCTCGTAGACGTGGATTGGGTTTGAGAGATTTTCATGACAGATGTGAGATTGCTAATTAATGGTTTACTTAAGGTGGCAACTAAAACTCACATCTGGGTGGATTGAGGTACCTGGGTATTCCAGGATTGCCTGTTTTTCTTTTGGACCGCCACCCAGGTTCAAAGGGATCATGAGATTATTCATGCTAGAAACTTCCGTGTGCAGCCGCAAGCTATTATGGGCTCTAGCATAGTTGACTAAGTTGTGTGAACTCTTACAGTGGTAGACTAGCAGATGTAGGGGAAAGTAGGTGTAACTGTCTACCCATACGTAAGGTGCAAACACTTCTGAAAGACTGTGTCTCGGTCATCCGCTACTCAAACACCATGTAGTGCGAGTAATCCAATGGAGGAGATCGAGTCTTGTGGGGAAAAGTGCACAAACCTCTGCAGAGTGAACAAACTAATCATGGTTAGCCGTGTCCCCGGTTATGGACATCTTGAGTATCTAGTACTTGGATTATCATGTGAATCTCATCACCATGTTACTTCTAATTAATCTTGTTGGGTTTTGATGACATTTAATTGGGATTGAGATGCTGTCAACCATCTCAATGTTTCACAACCACCATGATAGTTAAATAAAATTTATTCCTTTGGAGTAGGATAAAATTGGCTTTTTGCAAAACTGTAACCATAGAGCTTTCCACCAGCCATATATGCATGTAGTATAGCATTGTTATTGTTCATTATTCTCTATGTGTTACATTGCCAGCATATTCTATGTGCTGACCCGTTTTCGGGCTGCAACGTTTCATGTTGCAGACTTTTCAAACGACGAGTAAGGTGCCTTAGGTGGTGGTCTTATACTTAGTGATGCCGCTGGAGTTGATGGACTCACTTATCTTCCAAGTCTTCCGCTGTTATCGTTATTAGATGGCCTTAAGCCATGTTTATCATACTTATTCTCTTTTGAGATATTCGATGTAATAAGTGTGTGATTGCTACTCTGTTATAAATCCTCCATTTGTACTATGCATGTCAGCATTACTGATCCAGGGATGACACTGGTGCACAGCAGCATAGACCATTTGAGGTCTGGTCGCTACAAAGTTGGTATCAGGGCACACGCTGACTATAGGACACGACCACTAAGCTTAAGCCCTAGAAAGCTTGTCTCTTCTCATTTCTGACCCCTCTCCTTTTTCTACTCTTTTAGGAATGGCGAATGCGAGGAGCAAGTTCGTGCAACCAGATGAAGACACGCCGTTTGGTCGACACTTGAAGGAAGTCACCAAGTACTTGAATATAGGAATACCAAGCATCACCGGAACCTACAACGCCACATTACCCAAAGAGGAGAGCTGGAAGATCCTAGTTCTTATTCTAGGAAGGACGTTTGTGCCAGTTACTGAACCCATAAGATTGGTTTTCAAAGCACCAACCTGGAGTTTAGGGAAGAGCATGGCCGCACACATCGCCATGGGACGCATTGGAGAAGTGTACCACCAGGAGCTTAAGGATACAATTTACCAAATTTGTGGACGCCGAGACGCGTAATGGGAGATGATCAGAACCAAGAAGGATGGATCAATTGCAGCTTTCATCCAGGAGCAAAACCAACATATTCATCGCCAGGAGAAACAGATGTGCACGGACAAGGAAGAACTGAAGAAGGCATTAACCAAGATCAAGGAGCTCCAAGAAGAACTCAAAGCTACACGCGAAGATTATTTGGAGGAGATCAACGCACTAGTAGGGAAGAATGACGACCTGGAGAAGAAGATTGGAGTATTCATGGGAAACCCAGTGCGAAAAGCAGAAGTCAACGAATGCACTTGTCCGGATAACTACATCATCATCGACGACACTGACTCGGAACCAAGTGAAGATGACTGGGTTGACGAAGCTGGAGCAGACATCATGGAGTCTTCAACGGATCAGAATTTCTAGTAGACCACCATATCAGTAGTAGTTTTCCCCCATTTAATAGTATAGTTCAAGCACTTTGTAACGCTAGTTAGATTGATTGTTTTGCCTTGTTTGAATTGATTGAGTGATATTGATTGAATTGTCTCATGAGCATATGGGTAGTGTTTTCTCTCTAGACCTCATTCTATTCTTAACTCTCATCTTTTCTAAACCTATCATATGCCTCTGAGACGCGACACCGGATTTGTTTTCCCGCCAGAGATCACCCAGTTGATTCAGCAACAGAATGCCCTGATGCAAGTGTTAGTGCAGAACCAAGGCAACAACAACAACAACAACAACAACAACCCACCGCCACCACCACCTGTTGATCACTTAGCCCATTTCTTAAGGCTAAACCCGCCGGTGTTTTCCAGTAGCACCGAGCCGATTGTTACAGATGATTGGCTCCGCAAAGTTGGAAGGGAGTTGACCACTGCAGGATGCACAGATGCGGAGAGAGTGCGTTTTGCCGCACATCAGCTAGATGGACCCGCAGCATCATGGTGGGAGAATTATACAGCCACGCACCCTATTGACACTGTCACGTGGGACCAGTTTCAGCAAGCTTTCCATACAGCACATGTTTCAGTAGGAGCTATGGCTATGAAGAAGCGTGAGTTTCGCAACCTACGCCATGGAGGACGCACCGTAGGCCAGTATGTGGAGGAATTCAGTAAGTTAGCACGTTATGCACCAGATGACGTTGCTACAGATGCAGCCAAGCAGGAGAAATTTTTGGAACGGCTAAATGATGAGCTGAGTATGCAGTTGATGGTAGCAACCTTCAACAACTACCAGGAGCTGGTAGATAGAGCTCTCATGATTGAAGGGAAGCAACAGCAGATTGAAAACCGTAAGAGGAAGTATGGACAAGGGAAGTATAACTCAGGAGCTCAGCAGAAGCCTCGATTTACCCCGTTGCCGGGAGGACAGTTTCAGCATACCCATGGAGGAGGTAGTTCGCACAACCATAATGGCTCTAAAAATGGTAATGGGAATGGAGGAAGCAACGGACAGAACCGCACCAACCCATCTACCCCAGCCAAGAGGGACCTGAGCCAAGTCACTTGTTTTAAGTGCCAGAAGAATGGACATTATGCCAATGAATGTCCTGAAGCCCAAAATGGAAATGGCAATGGAAGCTCTGGGAAGAAGCCGAACCCGTTCAACAAAGGACATGTGAACCACGTGAGCGTGGAGGAGGTTGAAGCTCAGCCTGATGCAGTAATAGGTAAGTTTTTGGTTAAGTCATTTACTGCAACCGTTCTTTTCGATACTGGTGCATCGCATTCATACATATCAAGGGGATTTGTGAATAAGTTTAAGATGTCCACCAAAGTTCTCAGAACCCCTATGTTAGTAACCTCACCAGGAGCAGAGTATATGGCCACCCAAGGATGTTTTCAGATACCATTGGCCATTGGTAGGCATGTTTTCCCCTCAGACCTCATTGTTTTGGAATCGCAAGGTTTGGATGTGATTTTGGGAATGGATTGGCTATCGTTGTATGGAGGAAACATCGATTGTGCCAGCAAGACAATTTTTCTTACCACCCCGGAAGGAAAGAGGATCAAGTATGTATCCCGACATATGCCGAAGAGGACTCAAGTAAATTCCTTATCAGGAGTTGTACAGGAGGAAGTACCAGTGGTGAAGGATTATCCGGATGTATTTCCAGGAGTTGCCAGGCATGCCACCAGATAGAGACATTGAGTTCTCGATTGAACTTTTGCCAGGCACAGGGCCAATATCTAAGAGACCGTACAGGATGCCCGCAAAGGATTTGGAGGAAATTAAGAAGCAGATCAAGGAGTTACTGGATAAAGGCTATATTCGCCCAAGTTCGTCACCTTGGGGATCACCAGTACTTCTAGTGGAGAAGAAAGATGGATCGCTGAGGATGGTTGTTGATTACCGAGGATTGAATGAAGTGACCATCAAAAACAAGTACCCACTGCCGATGATCAATGATTTGTTTGACCGCCTACAAGGAGCTAAAGTATTTTCCAAGATCGATCTACGATCAGGATACCATCAGTTAAAGATTCAAGAGCAGGATATACCCAAGACGGCATTTACCACCAGATATGGATTGTATGAGTATACCGTTATGTCATTTGGTCTGACTAACGCACCTACCTATTTCATGAACCTGATGAACAAGTGTTTATGGAGTTTTGGATAAGTTCGTCGTAGTGTTCATTGATGATATTTTAATCTTTTCCAAGGATGAGGAAGAGCATGAGGAGCATTTACGATTGGTACTTGAGAAGCTCAGAGAACATCAGTTATATGCCAAGTTCAGCAAATGTGAGTTTTGGCTAAAGGAAGTTGGATTCCTTGGACATGTTATTTCTGGAGAAGGAATAGCAGTAGACCCTGCCAAGGTTGACACAGTGACAAGCTGGGAATCACCCCCGACAGTTGGAGAAATCCGGAGTTTTCTTGGACTTGCAGGATACTACCGGAGATTCATCGAGAATTCCTCGAAAATTGCTAAACCCATGACTGAGCTATTGAAGAAGGACACCAAATTCAATTGGACTGAGGAATGTGAAGCTAGTTTCCAAGAGTTGAAGGAACGATTGGTTACATCACCAGTGTTGATTCTGCCAGATCAACGCAAGGATTATGAAGTTTATTGCGACGCTTCTCGTCGAGGACTTGGAGCAGTGCTTATGCAGGAAGGAAGAGTTGTGTCATATGCTTCACGACAACTCAAACCCCATGAGAAGAATTATGCTACGCATGATTTGGAATTAGCAGCCATGGTGCATGCATTGAAGACATGGAGACATTTTCTCATCGGAAACCATTGTGAGGTGTACACGGATCACAAGAGTTTGAAGTATATTTTCACACAGAAGGAGTTAAATCTTAGACAGAGGAGATGGTTGGAGCTCATTAAGGATTATGATATGAGATTGCATTATCACCCTGGAAAGGCTAACGTAGTAGCAGACGCGTTGAGCTGCAAGAGTCATGTCAACACCCTCATGACAGGAGAGTTACCTCAGGAGTTAGCCGAGGACCTTCGTGAGCTATGCTTGGAGATAGTCCCAAGAGGCTATTTAATGACATTGGAGATTCAGTCTACCTTGATGGAAAGGATCAGAGAAGCTCAGAAGACAGACAAGGAGATTGAAGAGATAAAGGAGAAGATGAGCAAAGGAAAAGCCAAGGGATTTCGTGAGGATGAGCACGATACCTTATGGTTCGAGGACCGCGTATATGTGCCAAATGATCCGGAGATCAGGAAGTTGATTTTGCAAGAAGCCCATGATTCACCATACTCGATTCACCCAGGGAATACCAAGATGTATTTGGATTTGAAGAATACTTTCTGGTGGACCGGAATGAAGAAGGATATTGCGGAGTATGTAGCAGTTTGTGATGTATGTCAGAGAGTGAAGGCAGAGCATCAGAAGCCAGCAGGATTGCTACAACCATTGCCGATACCCGAATGGAAGTGGGATAAAATAATCATGGATTTTATCACGGGATTACCCAGGACTCGTTCAGGCTATGACTCAATATGGGTTGTAGTTGACCGATTGACGAAAGTGGCTCATTTCATTCCAGTAAAGACCACTTACACCAGTGCTAAGTTGGCAAAGATATACATGACCAGGATCGTATGTTTGCATGGAGTTCCGAGGACCATTGTATCAGACAGAGGAACCCAATTTACCTCGAAGTTTTGGAAGCAGTTACATGAAACATTGGGAACCAGGCTGGAATTTAGTACAATTTTTCACCCACAGACAGATGGACAAACCGAGAGAGTCAACCAGATTTTGGAGGACATGTTGAGAGCATGTGCACTAGATTATGGATCCAGTTGGGACGACAATTTGCCATATGCGGAGTTTTCTTATAACAACAGTTATCAGACCAGTTTGAAGATGGCCCCTTTCGAAGCTTTGTACGGAAGAAGGTGTAGAACACCGTTGTTATGGGACGAAGTTGGAGACCGTCAGTTGTTTGGACCAGATTTGATTAAGGAGTCTGAACAGAAAGTGAGGTTGATTCGCGATAGGCTCAAGGTATCCCAGTCCAGGCAGAAGAGTTATGCTGATTCTAAACGAAAAGAGACAGTTCACGAAGTCGGAGACAGAGTGTATCTTCGAGTATCACCACTTCGAGGAGTGAAGCGCTTTGGAGTTAAGGGAAAGTTAGCGCCCCGTTTTATCGGACCATACAGAGTGTTGGAACGTATGGGAGAGGTTGCCTACAAGCTGGAATTGCCCGAAGGATTGTCTGGAGTTCATGATGTATTCCACGTTTCGCAGTTGAAGAAGTGCCACGCAGAGATGGCTGAGATACCACTGAGAGATACTGTGCCACTGGAAGCGATTCAGCTGGAAAGTGATTTGACTTATGAGGAGAAGCCAGTTAAGATTCTTGAGTATGCCAGCCGAGTTACCCGCAGCAAGGTTATCAAGTTTTGCAAGGTCCAGCGGAGTCACCACACGGAGGATGAAGCCACCTGGGAGCGAGAGGAAGATCTACGGAAGGACCACTCCCACCTGTTTTCTAGCCAACCCGAATCTCGAGGGCGAGATTCATCTTAAGGGGGGTAGGTTTGTAACATCCCAAATTTTCAATTTGGAATGTTATACATAGATCATCATTGCATATCATATTTTATTGCATTTTGACAAATCCTCGATAAATCCTAAGCAACTCAAGGACCCTCGGAGAGAGTTGGGGATTTTCTCGAATTTTCGTATTTGATTTTCATCAAATAATAAGACGAGGATTTTGGTTTTAATTATTTTCTCTCCGGAAAAATATTTCATTTCAAAAATAAACGAGAGGAGAAAATATGACTTCTCCAAAACAATTGAAATACTGGAGGAAAAATGTTAAAATCATTTATTGGAATTTATTTGGATTTTATTTGCAAAATATTATTGCATTAAAAATATTGCATGTTTTTCAAAATATTTATTTTGTGTTAAAAAAATGTTCACCCTATTCTAGATTTTCTAACTAGACGGAGAAAATTTATTTTATATTTTTCTGACTTTTATTTATTTTTCTACGAAATATTTTCCGCGGAACGAATTTAAAAAAAGAAAAGACGTGCGCGCCCGCTGGGCCGAGCCCAGGCCGCCGGCCCACCCCGCGCCTCTCTCCTTCCCCAGCACGACGCCGCCGCAGCCGTGTCCATGGCGGACACGGGAAGCCCCGCCGCCCTTGCCCCTCCCCCAAGCCACCTCCGGCTTCCCCCCCTTTATATACCCCCCCTCTCTCTCGCCTCTCATCTCGCTCGCCGCCGCCGCCGCACTTGCCCTCGCCGCCGCCGCCGGAAGCCCGAGCCGCCGCCGCCGCCGTTCGTCGCCGGAGCCGGCCCCTCGCCCTCCCCCGCACCCCGCCGCACCCCCGCGCCCCCGCCGGAGCCCCGCCGGAGCACTGCCCCGACGAGGTACTGCCTCGCTGCCCCGTTCGTCGTTGCCGGTTTTTTTTTGTTAGAAAAAAACCTTTTCGTTTAAAAGAAAAAAATCTAGATCGTTTTTTTTCGGTTTTGTTATTTTGCGAGCGTTCACCGAACCGTTCGTTTTTTAACGAACGCGTTCGTTGGTTTTTCTCTGTTAACGAACGTCCGTTCTTTCACCGTTCGTCCGTTTTTCTTTTTCGTCGGATTTTTCCGTTATTTTCTCAGATTCGATTTCTGATCGAATCTTCGTTTCTGTTTAACTTCTCGCTCGTTTATCGGAATCAGACGATTCAAGCGCCTAGAATTTGGTCTCGAAATTCTCTTTCCGTTTAACCTACTCAAACAAGTTTTTGCTACAGTAAAATTTGACCTAGATCCAGATTAGCAAACGAAGCTTCTTTCTTTCGCCGTTTGACTTTCGTTGCTTCTTTCGAGTTGATTCTTTTTGCAAACCGGAGTTCCTAAGTTGAACTTTCTGGTTGGATCTTTTACTCGAGTTTTACCTGTGCATTAGATGAGTACTAATTGTATGCTTGTTTGTTTGCGATAGAGTACCCGGAGTGTGCCGCTTGTTACTTCGAATCGCTAGGTTTCGCGGATCATCAGCAAGGCAAGTAACACTTTGATCATACCTTTTCATACCCAGTTTTATTGCATTAGATCTATTCCTCAAACACTTGCATGATTAGGATCTAATTAAATTGTGGGTATTGGGAAGTAGTTGAGGTAGTACCTATTACCTGTTTTCTTATCAAACCCTTGGGAGTTACTTCTACGTTTGCTATTATATTGCCATGCTATGCTCGTAGACGTGGATTGGGTTTGAGATATTTTCATGACAGATGTGAGATTGTTAATTAATGGTTTACTTAAGGTGGCAACTAAAACTCACATCTGGGTGGATTGAGGTACCTGGGTATTCCAGGATTGCCTGTTTTTCTTTTGGACCGCCACCCAGGTTCAAAGGGGTCATGAGATTATTCATGCTAGAAACTTCCATGTGCAGCCGCAAGCTATTATGGGCTCTAGCATAGTTGACTAAGTTGTGTGAACTCTTACAGTGGTAGACTAGCAGATGTAGGGGAAAGTAGGTGTAACTGTCTACCCATACGTAAGGTGCAAACACTTCTGAAAGACTGTGTCTCGGTCATCCGCTACTCAAACACCATGTAGTGCGAGTAATCCAACGGAGGAGATCGAGTCTTGTGGGGAAAAGTGCACAAACCTCTGCAGAGTGAACAAACTAATCATGGTTAGCCGTGTCCCCGGTTATGGACATCTTGAGTATCTAGTACTTGGATTATCATGTGAATCTCATCACCATGTTACTTCTAATTAATCTTGTTGGGTTTTGATGACATTTAATTGGGATTGAGATGCTGTCAACCATCTCAATGTTTCACAACCACCATGATAGTTAAATAAAATTTATTCCTTTGGAGTAGGATAAAATTGGCTTTTCGCAAAACTGTAAGCATAGAGCTTTCCACCAGCCATATATGCATGTAGTATAGCATTGTTATTGTTCATTATTCTCTATGTGTTACATTGCCAGCATATTCTATGTGCTGACCCGTTTTCGGGCTGCAACGTTTCATGTTGCAGACTTTTCAGACGACGAGTAAGGTGCCTTAGGTCGTGGTCTTATACTCAGTGATGCCGCTGGAGTTGATGGACTTACTTATCTTCCAAGTCTTCCGCTGTTATCGTTATTAGATGGCCTTAAGCCATGTTTATCATACTTATTCTCTTTTGAGATATTCGATGTAATAAGTGTGTGATTGCTACTCTATTATAAATCCTCCATTTGTATTGTGCATGTCAGCATTACTGATCTAGGGATGACACTGGTGCACAGCAGCACAGACCATTTGAGGTCTGGTCGCTACAAAGTTGGTATCAGAGCACACGCTGACTATAGGACACGACCACTAAGCTTAAGCCCTAGAAAGCTTCTCTCTTCTCAGTTCTAACCCCTCTCCTTTTTCTACTCTTAGGAATGGCGAATGCAAGGAGCAAGTTCATGCAACCAGATGAAGACACGCCGTTTGGTCGACACTTGAAGGAAGTCACCAAGTACTTGAATATAGGAATACCAAGCATCACCGGAACCTACAACGCCACATTACCCAAAGAGGAGAGCTGGAAGATCCTAGTTCTTATTCCAGGAAGGACGTTTGTGCCAGTTACTGAACCCATAAGATTGGTTTTCAAAGCACCAACCTGGAGTTTAGGGAAGAGCATGGCCGCACACATCGCCATGGGACGCATTGGAGAAGTCTACCACCAGGAGCTTAAGGATACAATTTACCAAATTTGTGGACGCCGAGACGCGCAATGGGAGATGATCAGAACCAAGAAGGATGGATCAATTGCAGCTTTCATCCAGGAGCAGAACCAACATATTCGTCGCCAGGAGAACCAGATGTGCACGGACAAGGAAGAACTGAAGAAGGCATTAACCAAGATCAAGGAGCTCCAAGAAGAACTCAAAGCTACACGCGAAGATTATTTGGAGGAGATCAATGCACTAGTAGGGAAGAACGACGACCTGGAGAAGAAGATTGGAGTATTCATGGGAAACCCAGTGCCAAAAGCAGAAGTCGACGAATGCACTTGTCCGGATAACTACATCATCATCGACGACACTGACTCGGAACCAAGTGAAGATGACTGGGTTGACGAAGCTGGAGCAGACATCATGGAGTCTTCAACGGATCAGAATTTCTAGTAGACCACCATATCAGTAGTAGTTTTCCCCCATTTAATAGTATAGTTCAAGCACTTTGTAACGCTAGTTAGATCGATTGTTTTGCCTTGTTTGAATTGATTGAGTGATATTGATTGAATTGTCTCATGAGCATATGGGTAGTGTTTTCTCTCTAGACCTTATTCTATTCTTAACTCTCATCTTTTCTAAACCTATCAGATGCCTCCGAGACGCGACACCGGATTTGTTTTCCCGCCAGAGATCACCCAGTTGATTCAGCAACAGAATGCCCTGATGAAAGTGTTAGTGCAGAACCAAGGCAACAACAACAACAACAACCCACCGCCACCACCACCTGTTGATCACTTAGCCCGTTTCTTAAGGCTAAACCCGCCGGTGTTTTCCAGTAGCACCGAGCCGATTGTTGCAGATGATTGGCTCCGCAAAGTTGGAAGGGAGTTGACCACTGCAGGATGCACAGATGCGGAGAGAGTGCGTTTTGCCGCACATCAGCTAGATGGACCCGCAGCATCATGGTGGGAGAATTATACAGCCACGCACCCTATTGACACTGTCACATGGGACCAGTTTCAGCAAGCTTTCCGTACACGCACATGTTTCAGCAGGAGCTATGGCTATGAAGAAGCATGAGTTTCGCAACCTACGCCAAGGAGGATGCACCGTAGGCCAGTATGTGGAGGAATTCAGTAAGTTAGCACGTTATGCACCAGATGACGTTGCTACAGATGCAGCCAA
The DNA here is from genome assembly GCF_002575655.3 of Aegilops tauschii subsp. strangulata. NCBI lineage: Eukaryota > Viridiplantae > Streptophyta > Magnoliopsida > Poales > Poaceae > Aegilops > Aegilops tauschii. Next base: position 296,149,455 of record NC_053036.3, read on the forward strand.
GCAGGAGAAATTTTTGGAACGGCTAAATGATGAGCTGAGTATGCAGTTGATGGTAGCAACCTTCAACAACTACCAGGAGCTGGTAGATAGAGCTCTCATGATTGAAGGGAAGCAACAGCAGATTGAAAACCGTAAGAGGAAGTATGGACAAGGGAAGTATAACTCAGGAGCTCAGCAGAAGCCTCGATTTACCCCGAAGCCGGGAGGACAGTTTCAGCATACCCATGGAGGAGGTAGTTCGCACAACCATAATGGCTCTAAAAATGGTAATGGGAATGGAGGAAGCAACGGACAGAACCGCACCAACCCATCTACCCCAGCCAAGAGGGACCTGAGCCAAGTCACTTATTTTAAGTGCCAGAAGAATGGACATTAAGCCAATGAATGTCCTGAAGCCCAAAATGGAAATGGCAATGGAAGCTCTGGGAAGAAGCCGAACCCGTTCAACAAAGGACATGTGAACCACGTGAGCGTGGAGGAGGTTGAAGCTCAGCCTGATGCAGTAATAGGTAAGTTTTTGGTTAAGTCATTTACTGCAACCGTTCCTTTCGATACTGGTGCATCGCATTCATACATATCAAGGGGATTTGTGAATAAGTTTAAGATGTCCACCAAAGTTCTCAGAACCCCTATGTTAGTAACCTCGCCAGGAGCAGAGTATATGGCCACCCAAGGATGTTTTCAGATACCATTGGCCATTGGTAGGCATGTTTTCCCCTCAGACCTCATTGTTTTCGAATCGCAAGGTTTGGATGTGATTTTGGGAATGGATTGGCTATCGTTGTATGGAGGAAACATCGATTGTGCCAGCAAGACAATTTTTCTTACCACCCCGGAAGGAAAGAGGATCAAGTATGTATCCCGACATATGCCGAAGAGGACTCAAGTAAATTCCTTATCAGGAGTTGTACAGGAGGAAGTACCAGTGCTGAAGGATTATCCGGATGTATTTCCAGGAGTTGCCAGGCATGCCACCAGATAGAGACATTGAGTTCTTGATTGAACTTTTGCCAGGCACAGGGCCAATATCTAAGAGACCGTACAGGATGCCCGCAAAGGATTTGGAGGAAATTAAGAAGCAGATCAAGGAGTTACTGGATAAAGGCTATATTCGCCCAAGTTCGTCACCTTGGGGATCACCAGTACTTCTAGTGGAGAAGAAAGATGGATCGCTGAGGATGGTTGTTGATTACCGAGGATTGAATGAAGTGACCATCAAAAACAAGTACCCACTGCCGATGATCAATGATTTGTTTGACCGCCTACAAGGAGCTAAAGTATTTTCCAAGATCGATCTACGATCAGGATACCATCAGTTAAAGATTCGAGAGCAGGATATACCCAAGACGGCATTTACCACCAGATATGGATTGTATGAGTATACCGTTATGTCATTTGGTCTGACTAACGCACCTGCCTATTTCATGAACCTGATGAACAAGTGTTTATGGAGTTTTGGATAAGTTCGTCGTAGTGTTCATTGATGATATTTTAATCTTTTCCAAGGATGAGGAAGAGCATGAGGAGCATTTACGATTGGTACTTGAGAAGCTCAGAGAACATCAGTTATATGCCAAGTTCAGCAAATGTGAGTTTTGGCTAAAGGAAGTTGGATTCCTTGGACATGTTATTTCTGGAGAAGGAATAGCAGTAGACCCTGCCAAGGTTGACACAGTGACAAGCTGGGAATCACCCCCGACAGTTGGAGAAATCCGGAGTTTTCTTGGACTTGCAGGATACTACCGGAGATTCATCGAGAATTTCTCGAAAATTGCTAAACCCATGACTGAGCTATTGAAGGACACCAAATTCAATTGGACTAAGGAATGTGAAGCTAGTTTCCAAGAGTTGAAGGAACGATTGGTTACATCACCAGTGTTGATTCTGCCAGATCAACGCAAGGATTATGAAGTTTATTGCGACGCTTCTCGTCGAGGACTTGGAGCAGTGCTTATGCAGGAAGGAAGAGTTGTGTCATATGCTTCCCGACAACTCAAACCCCATGAGAAGAATTATGCTACGCATGATTTGGAATTAGCAGCCGTGGTGCATGCATTGAAGACATGGAGACATTTTCTCATCGGAAACCATTGTGAGGTGTACACGGATCACAAGAGTTTGAAGTATATTTTCACACAGAAGGAGTTAAATCTCAGACAGAGGAGATGGTTGGAGCTCATTAAGGATTATGATATGAGATTGCATTATCACCCTGGAAAGGCTAACGTAGTAGCAGACGCGTTGAGCCGCAAGAGTCATGTCAACACCCTCATGACAGGAGAGTTACCTCAGGAGTTAGCCGAGGACCTTCGCGAGCTATGCTTGGAGATAGTCCCAAGAGGCTATTTAATGACATTGGAGATTCAGTCTACCTTGATGGAAAGGATCAGAGAAGCTCAGAAGACAGACAAGGAGATTGAAGAGATAAAGGAGAAGATGAGCAAAGGAAAAGCCAAGGGATTTCGTGAGGATGAGCACGATACCTTATGGTTCGAGGACCGCGTATATGTGCCAAATGATCCGGAGATCAGGAAGTTGATTTTGCAAGAAGCCCATGATTCACCGTACTCGATTCACCCAGGTATCAATCCAGTAGGAGGCTACGCGCGAGTCCCTCGCACGTACACAAAACAAATAAATCCTCGCAACAAACGCGATAAGGGGTTGTCAATCCCTACATGGTCACTTACGAGAGTGGGATCTGATAGATATGATAAGATAATATTGTTGGTATTTTTATGATAAAGATGCAAAGTAAAATAAAAGCAACTGATATAACTAAGTGCTGGAAGATTAATATGATGGAAAATAGACCCGGGGGCCATAGGTTTCACTAGTGGCTTCTCTCAAGAGCATAAGTATTTTACGGTGGGTGAACAAATTACTGTTGAGCAATTGACAGAATTGAGCATAGTTATGAGAATATCTAGGTATGATCATGTATATAGGCATCACGTCCGAGACAAGTAGACCGACTCCTGCCTGCATCTACTACTATTACTCCACACATCGACCGCTATCCAGCATGCATCTAGAGTATTAAGTTCATAAGAACAGAGTAACGCCTTAAGCAAGATGACATGATGTAGAGGGATAAATTCATGCAATATGATAAAAAAACCATCTTGTTATCCTCGGTGGCAACAATACAATACGTGCCTTGCTGCCCCTACTGTCACTCGGAAAGGACACCGCAAGATTGAACCCAAAGCTAAGCACTTCTCCCATTGCAAGAAAGATCAATCTAGTAGGCCAAACCAAACTGATAATTCGAAGAGACTTGTAAAGATAACCAATCATACATAAAAGAATTCAGAAGATTCAAATATTGTTCATTAGATAAACTTGATCATAAACGTGATCACAGCCAAATATTTGACCACTTTGCCGCCAAGTTTAAGTTACTACTAACCGGAAGTGAATAATCAATTATTAAAGATAATGAAGTTAATCGAACAATTTTTACACATGTATGATGGCGTGAATAGAGCAATAGAGCAATGCCCAATCCTTACACATGTGTAATAGCGTGAATATGCAAGTTAGACCTAGATGTTACTAACAAGTGTTCTTTGCAGAATTAATAAATAAGTGCAGTATTTCTGACTAACCAGAATCAATCTTTGTGCATACATCTTTCCATGCTGTCCCTTGCCAGATAAGCTCCCAAAAGCAGTATTAATAAAATTGAAACAGAATAACACTGAGAGGACTACAGGAACCACAACAAGAAATTTTATGTTGCGAGTAAGCTGCTTGCCGTTGTCCATTTGTGTCGGATCTGGGGTTTCGGCAAAATGCTTAGGGTTCGAACTCTGGGGTGCGCGTGAAGTTCTTTCCCTCCTACCGATCCATTCCCTAGCTCGCTGAGATCTCGCGGACGAACTCGAAGAACTAGAAACACAAAGACACAAGATTTATACTGGTTCGGGCCACCGTTGTGGTGTAATACCCTACTCCAGTGTGTGGTGGTGGATTGCCTCTTGGGCTAATGATGAACAGTACAAGGGGAAGAACAGCCTCCTGAGGTTGAGCTGTTCTTGTGCTTGTCAAACTTGTATGGGCGAGGACTCGATCAGATGAGATCAAGTTAAGATCAGATGCCCCCCTATTGTGGTGGCTAGTTCTACTTATATAGGCCCTGGTCCTCTCCCCAAATATTGAGCGGGAAGGGAGGCAACAATGGCGGCCAATTTGAAAGGGGACAACTAGTACAAGCTATCCTGACAAAAGCGGTCTTCGCCTGCAAAAGGGCTCTGGTGGTGACGCCGTCTTGGGCTCCGTGGTGACCTCCGTCCTGCTGGCCTACTGTTCTTGGTCTCGTTGCACTGATATGGAAACCTTTGCCTGATGCCTCGGTACTCCGTGCCTGCGCTCGCACGTTTGGCACCAAAGAGGAAACAAGGACGCTGCGTGCGCTGGCGCCCGCCTGGTGTTGATCGTCATGGCTCACGTCACGAGAGCCTCGCGAGGTTTCCCCTGCCTTGATATCTCCGCTCCTCGCGAGCCTTCCTGGAGATGCTGCTCCTGAGGAGGTCTTGCGTCGTCCGCCTCGTGAGTCTTGGCCCCTCGCGAGGGTCTTGAATGCCTTGTCGATGAAGATGGGCCGTACAGGCCTGCTCGCATTGCCACGCCGTGGGCCGCAGGCAGGCAAGTCTGGGTACCCCCGTTCCTAGAACGCCGACAATTTGCTCCCACCAAGTCAACCTATTATATATCCCCTGATCATCAGCGAATGGAGTTCCCTTCTTCCAGTGGAAGAAGTGGTATGTAATCTCAAGTGAAGATTCAATTAGGAAAGCAATGACAATAGAGAAATAATTTCTAGATAGTATGTTTCATGCTATAATCTTATGAGAAAAGTAGCAAAAATTTGTACTTCTAGAATTGAGGATGGGCCAACTAGAACTGCAGTATTTACTGCCAGAATGATTTCATGAATTTTGCCACTACATTATTATATTTAAAGTAGCAAAAGAATGATTAAATGCAGGCTATTTATTTGGCTTTTATGAAACAGTAAACCTTCAAACTAGAATACACTTTATTAGTTGGCAGGATTGGCAAATGCGTCGTAGCAATTTGTAGGTAGGGGAGGCGAAGGGTGGGCAGATGCGAATGATCTACCCCAACTCCTGACCGCATGAAGCAAGCAATCGAGGTAAACAAACACGATCCACGGGAGTCGAGGATGTGCAAGGGAGGGACGGAGGGGAGGGGGAGAGGCAGGTACCGCGAAGTGGCCGAGGTTGACGAGCGTCCAGGCCATGCTGGGGGTGCAGCCGAAGATGGAGAGGATGAGGACCCAGGAGACGAAGAGGATGAAGATGTAGGTGGTCCAGACCACCAGGTACATGAACCACTCGGTGTTCTTGTTCAGATCCGGCGGGGGCACCGCCTGCACGTACAGCTTCACCATCGATCCCCTCGCCCTACCGGCACGCACGTGCTGCGGGGAGGTAGCTCCTCCCATCTGACTCGGCGTCACAGGAGCCGCGGGTAGGGCGACACAGAGGAGCCAAGGGGGGAAGGAAGGTGACGATTTGGGGACCCTCTCAGCCTGGATCCGGAAGCTGCTGCTCGCTTCGATTTAGGGCCTCCCTCCCTCCCTCGCATGCGGTATGGAGATAGGGCGAGGGGAGAGGGGCGGCGGCGGCGAGGTCGCCAGTGACGAAGCACGGCGGCGGCTGTGGGTAGGGTTTGGGGTGGGGCAGAGAGAGTTGTGGGCATGGCGGATCTGACAGCGGCGGGGGGTGGGTGGGTGGGTGCGGTGGATGTGGAGGAGAGGAGAGGAGGGAAGGAGGGCGCCGCTGCCAGCGACGGGGAGATAGGGTTAGAGAGGGGTGGCGGCGTTGATCTGGATCAGGGAGAGAGAGAGGGAGGCGGCAGGCGGAAGGAAGGGAGGAGAGGTGAGTGAGGTGATTCGCGGTGGGTTTCTTCAGATGGATGGATGGATGGTGGGATTGCTAGCAATGGATGGTAGGATGTCTGCCATGTCATCGATCCGTGTGACAGAGGGTTCCACCAATCAGAGTCTAGCTTTTATATTTCAGGTAAACACTCAACATATTAGCCTCATGTTGTATGTTTAAATGACCCAAATATTATGTTCATATGTGTATATTGGGATGACAAACAATGTTGATTTGAGGGGTTTTCATTTTCTTTACACAAAAAATCATTTTTCAATTTTTGGAGTGACAATAATTGGGTTTTTTGTGAAGGACCTACCATATATTTGTTGCAAAATTGGACAAAATTATTTTTCTAAAATACTACGCCATATTTAATGAACAATTGACCAAATAGTTGGGTGTCAAAAGATTCGAGCCACCTCTCGTGAAAAAGACAAATTTCCGCTGATTCAGTAGGAAGCAGGTTGAATTTCAACTGCAGCCCTCTCATAGTTTGCTCTTTATTTTTTCCAAAAATCATTTCTAGGTACATAAGTATCTATTTAATAACAGAAACAACAAAAGTTTTCCAAGATTCTACCACTAGCTAGGAACGGTCATGCCCGCAGTTTTGACCGCATTTTAAAACGGGCGTGAAAAATTCAAAAAAAATCTAAAAATTGGAAAACCTTCGCATTGTGTCATTATATGTAACAAAGTTTCCAGGAAAAATAATGAACTTGTAATACAACAATTTTTTAGACAAAGTGTTCCCAGAAATGAGCTATCATGTGTGAAAATTCATGGTTTCAAGCCAAATGATCAATCTTATGGCCACATTCATGGCAAGTTTGTTCAAATGATCTCATATTGTGCACAAGGGTGCATACTGGAATGACAAAAAATGTTACCCACGGGAGTTTTCATTTTCTTTGGATGAAAAATCATTTTTCATTTTTTGAGTGCCCAAAATGAGGTGTTTTTGTGAAGAACCTACCAACTAATTGTTGAAAATTGGAGCAATTTTTTTTCCTAAAATACTAGGCCATATTTAATGCATAATTGACCAAATGGTTGGGTGTCAAAAGTCTTTATCCACCTCTCGTGAAAAAGACAAATTTCTGCCGATTCAACTGGAAGCGGGTCAAATTTGAACAGCAGTTGCCTCATAGTTTGCAATTTATTTTCCCCAAAAATCATTTTTAGGTACAAAAGTATCTATTTAATCAGAGAAACACATTTTTCCAATATTAAACCACTAGCTAGGAATGGTCATGCCCGCTGTTTTTACCGCATTTTGAAACGGGCATAAAAAATTCAAAAGAATCAAAAAATTGGAAAACGTTCGCATTGTGTCATTATGTGTGACCAAGTTACTAGGAAAAATAATAAACTTGTAATACGATAATTATTTTTAAAAAGTGCTCTCAGAAACGAGCTATCATGCGTGAAGATGCATGGCTTTCAAGCCAAATGATCAATCTTATGGCCACATTCATGGCATAGTTTGTTCAAATGATCTCATATTGTGCACAAGGGTGCATCTTGGGATGGCAAACAATGTTTCCTAAGGAAGTTTTCATTTTCTTTGGATGAAAAATTCATTTTCTATATTTCGAGTGCCCAAAATGAGTTTTTTTTGTGAAGGACCTACCATATATTTGTCGCAAAATTGGACCAAATCATTTTCGTAAAATAATAGTCCATATTTAATACACAATTGGCCAAATGGTCGGGTGTCAAAAGATTTGATCCACCTCTCGTGAAAAGGATAAATTTCCGCCGATTTAGTTGGAAGCGGGTAAAATTTGAACTGCGGCTGCCTCATAGTTTGCTCTTTATTTTTTCCAAAAATCATTTCTAGGTACATAAGTATCTATTTAATCAGAGAAACACAAAAGGTTTTCCAAGATTCAACCACTAGCTAGGAACGGTCATGCCTGCCGTTTTGACCGCATTTTGAAACGGGCATAAAAAATTCAAAAAAATCAAAAAATTGGAAAACCTTCGCATTGTGTCATTATATGTGACCAAGTTACCAAGAAAAATAATAAACTTGTAATACGGTAATTATTTTTTAAAAAGTGTTCTCAGAAACGAGCTATCATGCGTGAAGATGCATGGCTTTCGAGCCAAATGATCAATCTTATGGCCACATTCATGGCGTAGTTTGTTCAAATGATATCATATTGTGCACAAGGGTGCATCTTGGGATGGAAAACAATGTTGCCTAAGGAAGTTTTCATTTTCTTTCGAAGAAAAATTCATTTTCTATTTTTCGAGTGCCCAAAATGAGTTGTTTTTGTGAAGGACCTACCATATATTTGTTGCAATATTGGACCAAATCATTTTTATAAAATAATAGGCCATATTTAATAAACAATTGACCAAATGGTTGGGTGTCAAAATATTTGATCCACTTCTCGTGAAAAAGACAAATTTTCGCCGATTCAGTAGGAAGCGGGTAAAATTTGAACTACAGCTGCCTCATAGTTTGCTCTTTATTTTTTCCAAAAATCATTTCTAGGTACATAAGTATCTATTTAATCAGAAATACATGGTTTGGTGGCGATACGTTGAGGTTTGGATGGTGGCCGAGGGACGCAACTCCAGAGCGCGTAAACTCGCATGCCCGCCGTGTGGTCACCGCATGACCGTGGTGTTGCCACGCGTTTCGAGCGGCCTAGGCATGTCTAGTGGGTTGGGCACTCCCCCGATAGGTGTCAGGAAGAAGAAGGCAGTAGAAGAATCTCACGAGGAGACTGGACTAAGCTCAAACATGAATTAGCACCCAAGTGTTTGATTAGTGGTGGGGAAAATGCACATGGCCAATGGGCTTGAGTTTTGGCCGAGGATGATCATCTACTAAGGACACTATCTTGGAAAATTTGCAGCTCAAATGGAGGAGCCTAGGTGTCACTTGCTTTGCAACGTACCACACTGGACAGAAATATGAATGTTGAAGCTAGACTCAAATCAATGAACGGTTTGATCTGAAATTTGGAGGAGGATGATAATTTGGGCATATGAAGGCACTTTAAAATTTTCATACCATTTGGATAAACAAAAATGGTACTTCCTTCACAATGCTCTTCGCTGAACAGAAAATTGGGAAAAATGCTGAGGGAAATTGGCTAGAACAAATGAGCTAAAATTTGGGGGAGGGAGGTTCTATGGGCAGGGTCATGTCGTGGTAAATTGTCGGCAATTATAAATTAACATAAAATATAGTTGCTTCACAAACTGAAAATATCACCAGAAACAAAGATTGGATGCTGAGCGCACATGTATTATTAGATGGGGCTCAAATTTGGTGGAGAGCTATGATTTGGGAATATAGAAGATGTGGCAAAAATTCAGCTCATTAGGATATGCCTAGCTAGTACTTCCTTCACAACAGTTCGAGCTGAACAAAAACTTTGCAAATTTGCCGAGGAAGATTTACCAGGCAAATGGAGTTGAATATTGTCATGAGGCAATGATTTGGATAGTAAAGAATGCCCAATTTTTTGGGAATTTTGGGAATGACAGAAATATAGGTTGCTTCACAACCTAGGGCAAAAATTGACACATGGACATGACACATAGGCAAAACTGATGAGGTGGTGCCTAGTCATAGCAATCCACCACAATTTACAAGGTTGTGACCATCTATATTGGTCGTGATCAGCTAGAAATAAGGCAGCGGACCAGTGCTGTCTGCTTCATGACCATTTCGTGTAAGGAAATTACGACCTTTCTGACCAAAATGGTTGTTATAGTTTAGGTTTTGGAGCCCCCTGAACAGCTTTTGACCAATTGGTCTCAAATGGTCATAGATTTATGACCAATTCTTCCAGGGTCACTGACAGAAGGTCACAAGTTGACATATTTCTTGTAGTGATTTCAACTGTGTGAGGATGGACTCTAGACCCACTCGTTCTGATTCTGTGATTGCAATTTCTCAAAATGGATCATAAAGTTGATCCTGTTTACTAACTCACTCTCGAAGTAGAAGTACCGGACCAGGTAACCAGAAGATAAGGCCACTCGGCAAGACTGGACTAGTTTAACACGGCTATCAATCCAATTTCGTGATAGGAGAAGCGAATGCCAGATGCATGGTCTGCCAATCAATCCAATTTCGTGAGATCGAGTCAAGATAAGAAGGAAAATTTCTTTGGAGTAAAGTCGCCTGGAAGAAAGAATAGGAATTGATCTAGCTATAGTATAGATAGAGTGTCAGATGAAATGCTTGACAAGGCTAGGAAACAGAACTTCCACATCCTCTGTTCACACTACCTGGATTGGAATTGGTTCTATTGAGATATACTGACTTGAAACGGGAATTCCTTGGTAACTGCTGCTTCTTTGAAGCAAGTGCTTTCGGGTTGGCTCTTCTGATATGTGTATTTGCTACCCATACGGAACAATTTCATTGATGAAAGATGGATGGCTATTCTCCACATTTGCCAGCACAGTGCACTTTTTCTTCTATTTCGTGATTCCTTTCTTTATGTCGCCATTTGAAAATGGATTTATCCTCCTGGTTTTAGTCAAACACGTCTTTTCCACCTAGGAAGGATGCCCCTACGATCATTCCATGCTCTGCCTTCGCCCGAGCGGTCCCCAGTGAAGGATGCCAATAATGGGAGTGTTAGGGCGGAACTTCATTAATGAAAGTATTTGCACTGCCCCACCGTGCCGCAGGGACGAACTTCAATAGCCCATCATAGCACTCTCAGTCAGGGGGTTAGGGAACTCTTGAAGATATCGATAGAATAATATTTCTTTTTCATAAGTTTCAGTGGACGCAAAGCCAACAAGTGCAGTTTTTCAGCGTAAGGTCAGGTTACAGAAAGGCCTATTTTGATAAGCAAGGCATTGCAAACAAATAGGTGGAGCAGAGAGATAACCTAAGGAGCGAGCATGTTGTAGTTGGTCTAAAGGGGGAAATACAGGATTGTCCCACTACTACTTCCCTTATTCCCGGGAAAGAAGGAAGACCGAGGGTAACTAACTCTTCATTCTGAAAAATCTATATCCCAACTCGTTTTCATCGAGCCTTCCCCTTGTTTGGAGTATAGCCAAGTGGTAAGGCATCGGTTTTTGGTACCGGCATGCAAAGGTTCGAATCCTTTTACTCTAGAGCATACTTACTCTAGAAAATAGAAAAAGAAAAAGAAAGTCTCATCCCTAATAAATAAACGAAAGTAGATTTACATTATTTTTGTATTTCTAGGGGGAATGTTGAGGCAAACTTACGATGCTGACAAGCCGGTTAGGTGCCGAGTTGGATTAGACATCGCATGTTTCAGTTTAAGAATTGGGAAGAGGTTAAGAACCTAGTGGAATCCACTGCGAGGGGAAGTGCTGAAGTGAAAAAAACCCCAATTTTGGAGAGGATTGCATAATTGGATAGTAGAATTGGAGCAAAGCCGTGATCTGGTAGGCAACTGGTACAAGTGCTAGACTGGAGCTAGAAGAACCGTTGAGCAGGAAATTGAGCAATTCTAGAAACCTTAGAAGAAACTAGATATGTGGCAACAAGAAGGGCTTAGCCAGAATCTTGAAACAGGTATGATACCGGCACATATCAGCCTGATGTGATGTACTTGAATTCATTCATGTTCTGTGGTGTCTTTCTTTTAATATTCTTATTTTTTCTTAGTTTAATTAGGAAGCAAATGCAGTTTCAAGATGAACTCAACCTCGAAAAGGAATTCAATTAGCTGTGCAGTTAGCCCTTTTATCTTTAATAATTGGTTGAAATGGATATTGTCGGTCACTTGAAAATAAGGTTGTTTCATTTAGAATTCAGCAAGTTTCTTAGAAAATTGTTGTTAAACAGGTTGACGTTCCACTGGGAATGGAATAACAAAGGCTTTTAGCAGTTTATGGATCGAGATTTGATTCGCATTTTGAGTAATAGTTTCTTTCATTTGGTGTGCTCTTCCTGGAACCGGTAACAGGAAAAATTTGGTGCATTCTACTTTGCTGTTATGGTATTGACAATCCTTGAATTGTTTGAACTTGACTCTCATTATCTGTCGTCATGGTCTTGAGGGTATTTTGGATATCGTGGAGGTAACTGACGATGAATTCGTCTCTTGCCTCACCGATCTGAACACGGAGTTTCCGAAGCTACAAGATTGCTTGGTTAAACGGTGCCATTAAGTTTCAACTGTCTTTAAACTTACTACGTCAAGTGCAATTATCAACTCCTTGCAAAATTGTTAGCTTTCTCATCTACAAAAGGCAACTCTGGTATTCAAGGAAACAGATAATTAGGTTCCACTCACTATGTCAACTAAAGCAACTGCATCTGGAGCACTTACCAGGGAAAATCGAATAAATAATGACGTAGTACAAGGGGATTTTTTTTCTCACTATTGCCATCCTATGTTCAGTTCCAATTTCGTAGTAGGAGACAGACTCAATGTCAATAGATTCATGTCCTTTTCTATAGAAATAGGCTTGGTCAAGTGCTTAAAAAAGAGGTGACCCGAATGATTTCAATGAATTGCTATTTGGTTAGATTGCAACAATTGGATTCGAAAGGAAAGAAAGACCGTGAACGAAGAGGGCCGCCCATGATCCATTGGATTCTGGAAATAAAGTAGAGGGCCCGCCCGTGTCACCACCAGTCCACCGAACCAGCTGTAGATCGCTAACTCTCTTGTTGACGCCCAGAACTTATGTATGAGTTAACAATGAATTGTTCCCAAGTAGAGAGGGCAGGATAAGGATTCAGTAAGAAGGAGAGTCTACTTATGGAAATGTCGTCCTCTCTTTCCTCAGTAACGGAGTGACTAGCTACCCCGACTTTTTATTCCAGTTCCATTCTTACTGGTGCAGGAGTCCAAAGTGCATCTTCCAACTCCCTAACTGCGTCTTCCATGAAGTTCGGGAGACCCCTCACATGCCGCTGCCCGTGAGACTCGCCTTTGTACACTTTGTGCACCGCTTCTTCTAGACCCCGCTACTACCTCGTATCCAAATACCTGTGATCTAGCTCATTCTTTTTTAAGCCCTGCAAGCCTAATAGAACCTTGTTTCCTGGGCCAAGTCAGCCTATAAGTAAGTAGGGCTGAAGACAATTTGTTTGTTAGTTTTTCAATCTTCTTCCTTCTATGCTTATAGTAAGTGGAAATGACCTCCTTGATTAGCAAGTAAGCGAGCGGGAGTTCAATCTCCAACAAGTGAGGCCGAATAGCCCGAGGTGTCCTTTTCCTTCTAAACTAGCTGCTCTGGCTTGACTCTTCTAGTGAGCAAGCAAACTGGTCGGGGAACAGGGTCGGATCAAAGTAAGGAATGGGAATAGCACTCACTCGTTGAAGGTAAGCCAGAAACAGGGGTTGTCCTCTCCCTTACTTAAGTCCTAGTCCATCTTTTCGTGCCCCAAAGGGGAAGTCAAGCAATAATGAGGGAACTTGACCCACGCCTGACGAAAGAGTTTGGTAGCTCGAAGGAAGCAAAAGCAAAACCTGCTTTCTTTTTGTCCCAACCTCCAAGGGTTCCTCCCTGTATGACATAGTCCATTGGATTGGGGAAATGGTACGCACCTATGTTTGGTGTCCCCTCTCTCACTTCCTCGTCAGATCCTGGTCCCAAAGGGCAATACATTGAGTCGGAAAGATGGGGGGCTTTCGTAAATTCCATTCGGTAGCCGAACTAGCCCCTGGATCAGCTCTCATAGTGGGAGAATCAGATCGTCGTGATTGGATCAATCAGTCTCCCCCACAGGAAATTCCAAGGGGCGCCCTTTCTCATTATCATCTACCGCCCATTTCTTCATCATCTGATGCTGCCTTAAGTGCGTAAAGTAGGCTCAGCTTCTTAGGTTTCTAAATATCTTGTAGTAGCCGAAGGTAGTCCAGTCCACTTGTTAGATCGAATTGAATCTTATATAACCTACGTAGCTAAAGAGGAAATCATAATAGTCTAAGTGGGCCTGTCAAAGGTATAAATAAGTAGACATTAGTCTTACTGGTTCGGTCTGTTTCCTTTTTTGTTATGATGCCCACATTTCATACTTCTCAATTCATATTTATTCAACGGTTCATATGTACTGAGTGACTCTAGGTCTATTCAGATGCAGCTTCAAGAGAGCTTTATTCGGCCTTTGTATGACCGTCTTCCCTTCCTGTCTATCTCCTTTGGTCAGGTAGTTCTGCTTCCGATGCCGGAGGAGCTGGGTGGGATAGAAGGGTAGTTTCTAAGTTCGAGATGTCTCAGCTTGGAGGTTCCGCTTCTCTAATGTGATAATAAAGTAACAAGCAACGCCGCTCCCATGCGCTCATCCCTTGCTTGTTCTTGAGAGCTAGTCATTCATCCCTAGCTGGGTTCTTGGGATATCTTGATTCTCTTTATGATGATGTAAGGGTCAGCAACAATGAATAAGGAATCGATCGGAAGTTCGCGCCAATCGATCTTCTGTAGGAGTAGGAGGTAGCGCGAATCCCCTCTTTCTTCGTTTAGAAGAGTGCTGGTCCTCCACAACGTCAAACCATAGAACATAGCTCCTCTCGGTCGAACCCTAGGAAAGACGACTTTACCTTTTTCGTAGATAGCCTGAGTTCGAGCTACTGTAGTCTCCCCCGCTGACCTTCTTTTTTAGATAGAATCCTCAATGAGTGGAAAGGACTCCCAGACTTTCTCCACAGTACGATACCATACAGAGTCGCGCCCTTGTGATATGATAAGAAGAAAAGGGGCCAAGCCGACATCTTTTCTTTTCCGCACCAAGCCTTCTTGTAAAGTTGAGTGTATAGCTCAGTTGGTAGAGCATTGGGCTTTTAACCTAATGGTTGTAGGTTCAAGTCCTGCTATACCCAAAACAAAAAAACCACTCTTGTATTCGTAAGGATGCATAGTTGCCTTCAAAGAGCACTCTTTGGCCGTGAGAAAAGCCCCTTTCTCATCAACATCTCGACTTCGCTCGTTGTTTGGGGTAAGTATAAAGGAGATCAGATCTGTCCTGGGAATCGAAGGATACAGAAATATGGAATCGAGCATAGGTTATAGGAAACAAGCAAACAGAACAGGTTGGATCCCATCTTTAACTGCACAGAACAGCAGCCTACTATTTGTTGATGATCTTACCTTCCTGAGAGTCAAGGAACAGCAGATGAGATAGCCGAAAGGGGGACCCCAGGTAATAGATTTCCTTTTCCGGTTTAGGCTTGAGATAAATCAGGAACTGAACTGAGCACTCCACAAGTATCGATTGGATTGTTTCATTCTGATACCAACATTCATGCTGGAAGATATGGTTGCCATACTGGGAAAGGGGGAAAGGAAATAGGATCCCCTCTCTTCTCTATAGGAATGAACTTCTCCTCGCCGACCGCTGGCACTATACTTTGGTTAGGCACAATAGGTGACTTAGGTTGGGTTGTCTGGATCAATCCTACAACGAATAGCTCTCTTTCCTTTTAATGGAACACTCACTAGATTCTACTAAATAAGGATAACTGCGAAGATAAGCTGGGTCATCCGAAAATCCAAGAAATGTTTCCTTGATTTTCTGCATGGCATATTTCCTATCATTTCACAACCGACTTTTTTTCTTAGTTAGATACTATAGCACCTCCCCTTCATGGGGATATGTTTATATACCATCTAAATTCATTCATTCATTACTTACTTGCTCTTCTTTCCCAGTGATTGGAATAGGGATTTCCATGGATTGTAGGCCCTCGATTGTAATGATGGTATCAATGAAAGATGAAATAACATGATACTATTTAAAGCAATGGTTGATAGAGTGAGGTCTAACCTTGATTGGGTAGACCGAGAAGCAAACCACTAAGCAACTGGACTGTAACCCCGAGAAAACAAGCAATTCGGAAAAGCAAGTCAGGAATACGGTGGCGATGCAGCAACGATACGCATTCCCGCAAGGGGTAGTGAAAAGCCATTAGGGGGAAGAGATAGGTTTCTTATTCTAAGCCAAATTACTATACCATAAGGAGATTACCATTATGAGATGACACTTGAGAGGGCACTTTAAAGTGATTGAACCCACTTTCCATGTTAGTTTATGCAACAATATCGCTAGGGACCAAAGTAGTGAAAACAGGAGCTCCATTTTCCAAAAATTTCTGTCTCATAAGACTGTAAAACCACACAATTTGACATTCCCCTTGGGAAATAGGGAAAAACAGGCCCAGGATTCCGATAACTTATGTATCACCTAGTGGAAAAGTACACAATTGACTAAGAAGATTGGAAGGTAGTACGAAAATACTCATCTGGTCTTTTGTTCCAGCAGTCATGATATAGCTTCTAGCTTTGACCACTTAAGGTTCCCGCACTCTTGACTTGAATCACCGACTTGTGTGTCGTTTTAACCGAAAAGCAGAATCCTATTATTTCACTACTCGACAGAGGCTCCTCATTCATCCATTGAATAGGACGCCCCATCTATGGACCAAGAGAACGAGATATTGACTTTTTTTTACATCTGTAACTACATTCTCACATTTATTTTTTGATCTCGTGACTTTTTATGCGATCGAAAAACGAATGAGATCAGAAATATAGGTGGACGACTTGACTATAAGGTCGAATGTTTCCGTGAGCAGTAAGCAGCGGATCTCCCGTTTTTGGGGGAAAGCTGGTGGCCCTTTTGGCGTGTTAATTCTTTCGATGGGGCGGCCTTCTTCGTTTGGTAGATCCGGTCAAGGTGGTTTTCGTTTACCAACGCGTCGGTGGTCTAAGTTCCTATGACCGA
The DNA here is from genome assembly GCF_002575655.3 of Aegilops tauschii subsp. strangulata. Lineage (NCBI taxonomy): Eukaryota > Viridiplantae > Streptophyta > Magnoliopsida > Poales > Poaceae > Aegilops > Aegilops tauschii. The sequence continues at coordinate 296,166,066 of NC_053036.3, forward strand.
GTCTTTCTGGCCCTTGTGAACATATTTTCTTAATGTATTACAGAGGGCCTCTCTAACCGGTGAAAAGTGGTAGGTGTCCACTAACGGCTATTCCTGGCTCGGCTCCGATAATGCAATTCCGGGAGGAGTCGGTAGTTGGGCACTGGATCCCTTCGGACCTGGAGAACGTGTGACACTGGGTTGGGGTTTGGTGAACCAACAGGTCGCTCCTTTAGTTGAAGTATCAGGCCCCTTTTTCGTTGCCTAGGTTACACCTTCGAAATACCCCAGACGGGGATTTCGCTCTATTCCCCCCAATCTTCACTTTACGCAACGCCGACTCTCCGTCGTGGAATTAGACCAAGGGTCCAAGACCCATACCATAGGACCCCATCTCCCGTATCTTATCTTTCGTGCGTAGGAGATCGAGACACAACCTTAGGGATATGGGGAAAGTGGATCAATTGCCCTAGAATTACAACTACGTAGAGGGTCTCTACAAGTCTATAAATAAGTTCCAAAAAATTGATCGGTAGTATTCCGGCCGCACCCGAACAATAATATTCCAGAGGGAAATGCACCTAAGATCAAATATTTTGAGCCGGCTTCAATGGAAAATTCAGACTTTCTTTTTAATGCTGCGATCACATAAAACCATAAACTTTGAAGCTCAATAGCTAAATACATGGCAATTAAATCATGAGTCGGGATCATTAAGAGCATACTGCGAGTAGGAAGTGGAATTAATACAATGAATTCAGAAGCATCAAACCTCTCTTTTTCGAAAAAAATAAAACACATCGAAATGGTACCAGCCGTACTTAATAATAGAAGGATTTGGCAGAAATATGTAAAATTGTCCCTCCTAAAAAATTATTCCAGAATAAATGGGCAATAGTTAGGAGAGGTGCGCCAGCGGCGAGCAGAATCAAGGTTATTAGATACCGAAGGAAAGCCCGGCCAGAACCACACGTGCAAGTTTCCCTGCATGTGGCTCGTCCGTGATAACTTCTTCGGATTGCGTGAACTAGTGGACCGATCACTAAGTGGTTAGTACCTCCAGCATGAGTGACCTTTTCAGAAGTGGTTAGGAATGGGCGCCACTATCCCAGCCCAGATCCAGCCAGGTTCTATTGATCATGTCCCCTTCCCAACAGTTGTATCTTGTCTTGGGGCGTCTTTCTTTGGCTTTACTATCAAGCCAGACGCGGCGCCCTTTCGCATTATCATCTATGACCCTTTCTTTCCTCCCGTCCCTTCACGCATGAAGATCGTCGTATGTATGTTCGACTTCGGTTGCCGGTGCAATAGAATTGGCGGGAGTATATTATGGCAGGATCAGTCACCTGGGCAAACCAAAACCCTCCTCCAAGAAGAATTGTGCTATGCCCCCCCCGATATCCTTATAGAGCGAAAGAGATGCCTAGTGATCCCTAGGTTGCAGCACGTCCGGTCGTTAACTCCTCGCTAGCTACCTCCATTTCTAGGACCGACCGACGCGTCACCTGCATGCACAGGTACCTACGTAGTGTAGTGTCAGTTGCACATTCATAATAGTGTTCGGACTCATGTGCCTTCCTGAACCAGGGGAGTTCCCTTGCTCCTGCGGCGTACGATTAGGCGGCCTTGCGGCGGCAAAAGGATTAGGACGTCCCCCCCATGCTAAGGTTCCCTGTGGTCCGGCCGCATTAGGTTAGGGAGCTAGGCGATAATAGCTCCTCCGCATCCCAAGCGCGCTGCCCTCCTAGGCGTGCAACACTAAGTAATCCAAGCCAACCCACATTACTAACTAACGGTGGATAATCATCTTTCTTAGTGGTACTAAATACAACTCCATGAATGAGAAAAATGAAGGTTGTGTTAATGATAAAGATCTCTGGGGAAACCGCTAAAAAAAGATTGAACATGTGGTTTCGAGTTTCGATAACTTCTTCTATTTTCATTTCCTCCGTCTTCCAAATCGCAGAGTAATTTCAAAAGCCTAGGTGTTATTACTGAGTTGCTGCTCTTTTTTCTCTAATTCCCTTCTCAGATCCTCCAACTACTCCTCCTTATCCTACTCACTCGAAGTTTCGTTGGTCATTTATTGTTTTTTTAGCCTCTTTGACAAAGTTAGTAAGAAGAAAAACCTCGATCTTCAGTACACTTCACACCCACACAATCTCTATTTGAAACTAACACTCCATTTCCAGATAGCGAGCAATCGCTCAGCAATGATATCGTGCCGGATGAAGTACCTATCCCCCGGGACCATGCTTTTTTACTTGTTTCCTTTTTTTTCTTTCTATACGAAATTCAGACGATTTTGTTTGTGTTCATGTTGGCAATTTCAGATGTGAATGAGGCCGGTCGTCTCCCCTTCCTACGGGTTCCCCAGTGACACGTCAACCACTCCCCTTCCTTTTCTCCGATCATAAATAACCTGATCTCTTTCTTTCTAATTCATCCCCTTCTTTCTAATTCAAAAAAGAAAGGGGGCGGTAAGGCAGTCTCGCAACTTACAAAGGGCACTCGCTGCTCGCAGGCCTGCTCTTTCTATTATGATTTCTATGTCTATGAAAGCTCCTTTGACTCCAGCCCCATAAGCTATTCTTTCACCTGCACCAGCTCTTGGTCTTTGTCCAAGACAAATATATCGCAATAGTGGAATAAGGAAGTGCAAGTTGGCGATCGAAGCAAAGGAAAGATCAAGCCGAAGAGGATACCTGGGGCCATCTAAGACGGTTGTAGTAAATAGCTTACACGACTGATCAGGCTCATCAACCTATGGAACCTCATGCTATGTTGCTATGATTCTTTTATCACGAAAGCATGTCGGGCAAAGGAATAAAACACGTACAACACTAGCAAGAAGAGACTTGCCAAAGAATTTGATGCCTCACGGGATCCTGCAAAAGCGGAGTCCAAAAAAGCACGAGTCGGGTTGGCGGTTTCAGATTTAGATAGTTCAGTTCAATCATCATCTGACACCTTTCGGTGCCATTCCTTTTGAAACTGGCATTTCTTTTGTAAAAGAATTCGATGCCCCTATGAAAAACCGAGTCAAGAAAGAGGTAAGGGCCGGGTCAGAGGCGAAAACGACATTCAAAGCAACCGAACCATAGATCTAGCTTTGCAGGACAAGCATAACGGAAGTAAGCATTTGGCCAGACATTCAAATAAACCCTATATCTGGAAATCCATCATCCCTGTCTGAACAGTCTAAGCATCATATCTTTTTCTTTTCACTTCCGCTGCATCGTCCGGACATCAGAAATAGCTGCATTAGCAGCATCTCGCTACAACTCCCTTGGCAACCCTAGCACCAACAGGAACAACTCAGTTCAAGCTAGCAACAACTAACAATTTCTACTTCCTCGAACAAGAGCTTGCTTTTAGTTCATGTTAGCTACATTCATTTTAATAGAGAGATGGGAAAGGCTAGGTTAGCAGAAGACTATGCTTGTGCCACAAACTTATTGCTTCGGAAAAGCAATTCTTCAATGAATCTTACTCAGTACAGTTTTCATAAGGGACCTGTATCTAAATATTCTGTTCTAACATTCCTATTTTGGTTGGAAGTTTCTCAAATGAAAGAGCACAACCCTTTCCATCACTTCTCTACATACTGGCATTCGGAGCTAGGAGCAGAGAAGAGAAGTCAATCGAAAGAATCGTAAAAGCCTGGAGCTCAAACATTGCGTTCTACACTTTACTTTTGTTTTGTATATCTGAAACCGGAGTGAAAAGAAATCAGCTCATCCACCGCTAACTAAACAGGGCGAAACTAGCTCTTCTTTGGTTTCCCTGGGTCCAAGTTGGGGCAAAACCTGCTCTTTTCCTGCAAAAAGTCTACCGTACTAGGTGGCGCGACACGCGACATAGGTAGTAAATTAGTGATTTTGGGCCCAATTCATACTTCTTTTTTGATTGGAATTCTTATCCTAGCTCGGCCTACTCGCGAGATGTTACCCTTAAAGCATAGCACTTCTGATTGATTTGGATATTCCATTCCCTATTTCCTTTAGCGCTTTCACCATTAACCCATGGGTGCCAAGACCATCCCCCCCGGCTCTTTCTTCTTCTACTTCATATAATAGAACACAAGGATCGAACATACTTTGCTTTAAGTCTGTTTACTTTCTAACGCTGTCTACGGAGAGACAAGATGAGAGAGGAGAGAGGAAGCTGAATGACAAGAGCTAACGAAGTCCAATCAAGCCGAGGCCTAGAAAGAGTTAAGAAAAAACACCTTCTACATGCATTCATGGGTGCTCAACGATAGATTCCACATCAACATAGGCAAAGCGGGATACAGCTCGTTTATTACCTCAAAGAAAACAAGAAACAGGTCTTTTCTAATCACGGAACACGAGAATAGCATGCACGGGAGAAGGATTTAGGGAAAGGTACACGCTGCTTTTTCGGGGTCTATAGGGGAAAGGTACATGATGATTTTTCGGAGTCTATAGGGGAAGATTCCACCAGCCCCAATTGCTTTGGGTGAGAGATCGAACCTCCACCCATTTTGGGTTTCTGCTTTCTCCCTAGGGATAGAAGATATGATACTTTTCAAACAATGCAATCCCCGCATTCCGGCCCTGCTCTGCAAATCAACATCTGAAGATCTACGGGTCACCATAGTCTTCTGATCCACTAATAAGATTCCGCGCTCGAGATGATGTGATCTGAACGAAAAGATAGATACATCTGAGCTGCCCAAGGATATGGTCCGGGTACCGATCTGCTATGATAAGGGGAGATCCTAGTACTCAAAAGGCTGGGTAAATTTCAAAATTAAGCAGATTCAATAAGAGAGTAATAGAAAATACTGTTATCATGAAGAAATTCTTTCAATCCATTAAGAAGATACTTAATTCGTTATACAATAGAGACGGGAAAAAGATGATGATAAAAAACTCCACAATAATAAGAAATCCAAGATAAAATATATAACGGATGAGGAAGGAGCTAAAGAACCTATCAACAATGATGCATCTAGTGGCAGTAATGACGCATCTACTTCTACTTCCCCTAACCCTAATGATGGTTCTAGTTCCACTAATGATGGAACAAATCCAAGTGTGAAAACTAGTGCACCTAAGCACGACGATCATGGTATAATACACCATTTTATATGGGGTGGTGGTAGTTCAAATGGTTGAGATAGTTCCAACAGTGGTTTGAATTCCTACTTTAATTCACCTATTGATAGATTTGTGAAAATTTGAAAAACATTTACCAATTTAGATCAAAGAGGTCTAAATGGTTTATTGCCAAAATAATAGGGTTTATAGGTCCAACAACAATTGTGCTTCCATTCTTTTATAACAGTTGGATGCTGAGGATAGGTTTGTTTTCCATGTTTGTTAGAGAGCCACACGACTTCCAAATAGGAGTTAGCGTACGACCATATACCACGTTTCACAATTATGGAACTCTAGTGATGGAATATATATATGTAAAATATTTGTTCCACGCTCAGGTAGGCTGGCGACAATATAAATATATATATTTAACAAGTTTAAAGAAATAAATGATTCGCTAGGTTTGTTTTTTATCGATAATATTTACTTAAGGGATACTTTTGACGTTATTCAGTGATTCTCACATAGCGGTCTTGGTTTGAAATCCCTTTTGAATTGTGAAATCATAAACAAGTTGGTTGAAGTAGTAATACCATTTTATGATGAGAATTCTAAGTCGTATGTGTACGGTTATTTTGCTTTTCTAGTAGACGCAGGGTTATTTTGTACTGTGTGGTATAAGTATATACCTTGGGATCCATATATAAAACCTGTTGATTTAGCTCCACCATCACTGGATGTATTTAACACCTATCATGCCGATGTCGTGGGTTATAAGAAGGTCACATACCTGATTACTAAGGACATTGTCCAAACAAACTATGGTAGACACCTTTAAACGGCCATCATTTAACGAAGTAGTAAATTCGAATTACTACAACCATGATCAATCTGATCACAAAGTGAGTTTTTCATGCTTATGCACTGGTACCATGGTTTCTATGTTGTTAGTAACAAAAACACTTCTTCCACATTAAACAGTACTGCATAGATACAAGTTTAGCATAATGAATTTATGAGTTATTTCACACAAGGAATTTACAAGCTAATGAAAATCAATAGATTTATAGGATATCTATCTAAATATGGCTCCTATCGTTTAAGGTTAATAAATACATACTAGGAAATGCTCTTCAGGGATACCAGAACTGGAAGATCCTGTCAAGGGGAAACAAGACCTTAATAAGCGCCATCCCGAGACTTGGACTCGAGGGATGGTAAGATCAATAGGAGAAGGAGATATGATACAATTACTATGATCAGGATACCTTATATGAGCCATACCTATCCAGGGAATCAAGCGCGTGAGGGTGTTGTTGATAGAGGGAGCTCTGGCCAGGAGAGGCTAGAGTGAGTGATAGCAACGGAAAGGTAAGATCAAGAAGGAAACGAGGCTTAAGAGGACCCTAATGCACCAATACTTTAGGCATTCCAACTTCCAATACATACTTCTCATGGAATGAAATCCAAGAGGAGCAAGCATATCACTGAGAATAGCTAGCTGAAATCAAGGATGCTATCACAATATTCAATGGAATCGTTATATCAGAATAAGATAGACCCGCTTCGATGATGTATTCAGTATGTCAGCTAGGAGCCAAAACTCACTATGCCATAGTCATACAATCAACCTGTGTATTAACAGCAATATCTAGACAGGCAGGATGGATTAATTATATTGATGGCCAAGATAAGGTGCTCTAAGGGGAAACACTCTTCATCAAGTAATGACCCCTGGGGTGGGTACTACGAAAAGAAAGCAACGCATAAAATCTTGTTCCTGATACGATTCAAAAGTAGTGCAAAGAAAAGCGGTACTTTGGTCGGAAAGAAAGCTGCAGGAGGGTTAGCGCTAAAATCTTCTTGTTCTGATGGTTGAGAGAAGGAGGTGTGTCCTGTGGCGGATACACCGATTAATCAAGATGCCTCAAGGCCACCGGAGGGAGAAATAGTGATAGCAACACTTACAAGGAATGCTGGGATAAGTTGGGAAGAAAGCAAAGATACTGGCGACTAGATCCTTGTGGCAGATTGGAAGATACCGATATCTCTATTTCAATTTGTTGATTGATGGTTTAAGCAAATGGCAGTGATCCAAATCTTGCACATTTACTGTTACTTCTATGTATAACTTCCTTGCTCAGGTGTGGCCCAGCTTTCATATCTTATTGGGATAGCTACATTGCCCTGGCCGGGTATTGCGAAGGAAGGAAACACCTTGTCCGAGTCAGGCGATGCTAAAGGATGGATTAAAATACTCATGGATGTTGTCTCTGTTATTGCAGCTTAATGTCCTATTTATATTGATCTAGCTTATAAATGGGATTTCTAGAAAGATAAGCTGATGCAGCCCTTAGGGATGGAGTGCCTAAACTAACCTTCCTAAACAGAAGTAGCAGAGGTAGAAGATATGTAAATCATACCATCAAGGGGAAATACACTATTGTTATGCTTGGGCCAGGTTAGCTGATCAAGGGAACATTCCTATCGGAAGAACAATCGGAAAATAAGGAGATAGTCAGTTGGCACGTTTCACACAAGAACCGCTTTTCATATTAAGCACAGGAGTCGTAAGGAAAGACCCCTGTGTAGCTACCAGAATGAATTAATGAATGAAATAAACGAATTCCGGTGAAACCAAGGCCAATTTATGAGCTAGCAGTGGGAAAAAGATGCCAAGTATTGAGATGCAACATTATGTATGGTGCGATCCGAAGTCTTACTATTTACTAAAAATTGACTCAAATGGTTGACTGAACTTCACAGAGGACTAAAGCCGGGAACTTAAACTAATGGTTTTTCCTTTCCACTTCCCAATTGACTCTCATAAAAGGCTAGGCTACCTCTTCACATCGCACCTGATCCCGAATCATGTGCTCTGTTCAGGGGATCAATAGTGGCTATTAAGCTTTTCCTTTCCCTTTCTATATATTCTTGAGAATAAGTAAATACCATCCTTTTTCCTATCAGCATCTCTCTATCTGACAGTAAATATTGCTTTCAATCGATCAGGTACTAGGTTATTAAAGTATGGATATAACATATAATAAGGGAAAAGGCCTCAAGTTTTTTTAGCGCAAAAGAAAAGCCGATTCCAAATTTTCTATTTCCCGGCAAGTCTATGATAGTCCTATTATGGATCCTCTGATCTTTAGCTTGAATGGTCGTGTTTTTATATAATTAGGTCTTTCTTCTAAGCTCTACTATTACAGTACGGAAAAATCAAACCTATCACTCTCAAAGAATGGGTAAAAAGAATTCAAGCTAGGGGAGCCTACACTCTCTAACTACCTATACTACGCCCCCATTGATTGGAAACCCTCGGGGAAAATGATCCCATAAACAAAGGAATTATAAAATATGAGATAGCAAAAAAATAGACTAATTCGATTCTAAAAAAATCAATAATAGATACTTTATTCTGCTTAAATTATCCCGACAAGGAGAGATGTTCAATATTTGAATCAGACTGGATTTCGTAGTATACCAATGTGAGCCAAACTATTGCTATTTCATCTAACTTGAATAACCAAGGACTGAATTTGACTATGGATTCTGATAACTCGAGAAGTTTTTATTTGGTTATGATCCAAAAAGAAAAAAGAAAGGTTTAACAAGCCATGAGAAAATAGAGTAAAGTAACCATACGTTCTGTTTGCATAACGTGTATACGCTACGCCATACAATCGAAATAGAAACATGCGACGATTCCAGAATTTTGAATAGATCTGTGGGGATGAGAGAAGTTGTTGTTGAGAAATATGAAATTGGAAAGGAAGTCAAACTCCCTATGGAACCTGTGATCGGTTGTACCTGTACTTTAGTGATACGAAAACTCGCTATTCACTCAGTTTCTAGTCAATAATAAGATTATGTAGAAGAGATGGCCGAGTAGTTCAAGGCGTAGCATTGGAACTACTATGTAGGCTTTTGTTTACCGAGGGTTCGAATCCCTCTCTTTCTATTTCTGTTAATTCACCAACGTTACCGACCACAATGAAATTTCTAATAAGAGAAAAATCCGTCGACTTTCTAAATCGTGAGGGTTCAAGTCAAGTCCTTCCATCCCCAATAAAAAGCCCATTTTACTTCCTAACTATTGTACCAACCTCTATTTTTCATTAATTGTTCAAACAAGATTCACTATCTTTCTTATTCTACTCTTTCACAAACGGATCCGAACTGACTTCTTTGGATCTTATCCCATTCATACAAATGAACATATTATAGTATAGGCAAGTAATCCCTTTTTCTAAGTAAGTCATTCACAATCCATATCATTATCCTGATATTTACTAAGTCCAATTTGAGAATACTTTTTTTCCTTTTTAGTCCCTTTAATTGATATAGATACAAGTACTCTACTAGGATGATACACAATAAATAGTCAGGATAGCTCAGTTGGTAGAGCAGAGGATTGAAAATCCTCGTGTCACCAGTTCAAATCTAGTTCCTAGCACAGAACGAACAATGAATGCCTTTTCGGGAAATAAAAGGGCCACATATTTTTTATAGGGAAAAGCTTTTTTTAAGGGGAAGAATCATCAACAAAAATTCCAGGAAAGAACAGCGTAGGAAAAACGTGAAAAAACAAGTGTTTTCCCGGAACGGAATAGCGGAAATTCCATACGTTGATCACCAATGTTGCATGTCTTTCCTTAAGCTGGAGTACTTTGAGTTAGAAGGCCTACTTTATTCATCCTTTTAAATCCTACTTATTCGTCTAGCTATTTCCAATTCTAATAAATAACCCGATCATATCATATCTTGGATAACCCTAAGACTACCCAAGGTTGTACCCTATAGTGTTACCTTTAGTCTATACTTGTGTATACGTTGCCTTCTGGGGTGGCAAGCTAGAACCAAGTAGTCTGGGTATCAATTCCAATTTATGTCAATGATCCTCATTTTCTCCAACATTAAGAAGATTATTGGTAAGGTGACCAACCATCACGCGTGATTCTGGGTCAGAGTAGCACCTCTTGCCTGATATATACAGGTCATTACTGGCGATTCATTTGTGCCCTATGATGTTCAATTGCCCGTTTGTTCCCTCCACCTCGGGACGGGTCAACCTACTTTGCCCGCTCAGGCGCTCCAAAATGCTCTGACTAAACCGCCGACACCCATGATTTGTCCATCATTCAAAATGGCATTTCGTAAGGGCTCATAAGGTAGGAGGAATCAAAGATCCTCCGTGCACTTTCGCCTAGAGTTAGTTTTATTTTTCACTACTGTCTGAGTGGTGCCTAAACCCCGAAACTTTTCCTTGAAATGAAATAAAGATCTAACTTTATTCTAGTAGTGGTTTCCGCAAATGTAGATAATCTTGTTGATTAACACCCACTTTCCATACCCTGCAATTCAGAGGCCATCACCACTGGTCTTTTAGTAACATATCAGTAAACAAGGCTCTCCTCATGTAGCTTTTTGTTCTCGAGGAAGAAAATCTCATTGATTACTTATAATGCCGGATGAAGCAAGTTACAACATTGGTTCTTTCGTGATTCACGTATATTGGAAATCACTTTCTTTAGGAAATGGGATGGCATTCAATTCTAACTTAGGGATTCTCTTCTTTTGAACATTCATGAAAAGAAGGACTCTGGCTTTAATGCTAATGTTTATTACTGGGCCGAGCGTACTTACCTACTTAGACAAGAGGGATACTTATAGATCTCTATGAGCGTAAGGCAAAGTGGGCAAGACTACTTCCACAACTACATTCTTGCTTAAGCAGGACCTATGAGACCTTGAAGCAACCGTCTACTACTAGTCATAGATGCTATTTCTAATTGAATAGAATGGACGCTTCACCGCGGTTCTGCGATAGGCAGGGCAGCCGGGTGAACATAGGCAGCTATTCCTATAGAACACAAGTCTTTCTCTAAAGCACGACCTTCCAATTGGACTACGTCTGGTCTCTATCCTTTTTATTCCAAAAATGGGTCCTCGATCAAAATGATCTGGTGTCTATATTGATGCCTGAGGTTGGTAAACCCTATATCTATTGCGGGGTGGTTTGAGGAAGGGACAGCTTGTAACCCACGACTTACTACTATGAAGATTCTGGCAGAGAGCTTTTCACATATAGATAGGTCAGGATGAGGAAGCTCCGTAGTCAACTAATAGGTAGAAAATCCACCTTGTGAACCATGTTTGTCTTAAAGTACTGTCTAAGAAGGAATATACCTGTTCCAATCCCTCTAGTGGCTATACTAATTGACATAGGTAGCTTTCGTAGTCAAAGCTCACAGGGCCAAATGTTCTATTGGAGTGGGCACGAACACACACAATCAAGGTTCGAAGAACTTCTACTTCACACCTTGAGGATTCTATGATGCTCACTCAATGGTGTTGTGGCGATTGCAAGCAATCAATAAACGAGGAAGCCAAATTATGGATCCAGGAAGGCTGCATCAGAAGGAAGAGTAGGTGTTGCTATGCCGTTGGCTGGGACTATGACAGAGAGAGGGGAGCATAGCCCCTATGATCCCGGTAAAGAGTTCCAACTAAGCTCTTCTCAGGTTCTTTCTTTCTCTTCCATTCTTATGTTTATATATTAAAGTGTAGTTTCTTTACTTAAATATAATAATATTAATCTAATATGCCCATTGTTGTTTCCAAAGTACTTTGCCGGATTCCCGGAGATGAAGAAGCAACTTGGGCTGACTTATACAATGTTATGTATCGAGAAAGGACACTTTTTTTAGTTCACTGCCCTATACATAGAAAGAAGTGCTTTTCCACCGGTATCAACATTCTATCTGGAAACAGTAGCGATAATTGTTGTATTGTGAGCCAGCCCCGTAAGACACTACGCAGCTCCAAATTCTATATGATTTTTCCAATCATTTCATTTATACGACCTGCAAATAATATAAGATCTTGGCTCACCCTACAAAAAAATAAGGGATTCTTACATCTGTGCCCCTGGTTCCTTAGCTCTACTCATTCATCCCCGCGCTCTGAACTTTTGCTCAATTTTCCCCACTCCCTTGCCAGAAACCCTCATAACTGGGCACAACGGACGTTGCCGTCGGGTCAAAGGCTTGACCATTCACTCTGACTAGTGGGGCCATGCTGGACTGTGTCGTCCATTCGACCTGACAAGTGGGGCCGCGTTGGGTGGTGTCGGTGTTCGACCGTTGGGCCGTGGTTTCATTGGGCCGTCCCTTGCATTAAACGTCTGCGCGCGCCGCCAGGACAGAAGCCTGCTATGCATTCACCCAGCAAACCCTGCCTGCATGCGTCGATCGAGCCTGCATGCGCCGATGCCACGATCCCATGATGCGCCGATCAAGCTTGCATGTGCCGACCGAGCCTGCATGCGCCGATGCGTCCGCCACGATGCACTGACCGAGCAGTTTTCTTGCACGCCAGCCGCCACGGATGTAGCGACGGTCACTGCCGCTGGTTCTTCTCTTCTAGCTAGGTGGCTACATATTTGTGGCTTTTGTAAAAAAAAGAGGCACTCCCTTGCTTAGTTGTACTCATTCATCCCTACTAACAAAGCTTGCTTGCATGCACTAGGTGGTTACTAACAAGGGAACCCTACTAACAAGCCGAGCTCTCTAAGAAAATAATCAACAAATATGTAGTCCCAATATGTAGATAGGGCCAACAAGCCCATAGCACGATCACATAGCTCAAACTAGGAAGAACTTAATAATATAATAGATAGAAAACTTAATAATAGAATTGAAGAAAAGGTCCAACAAGCCCATAGCAACTCCAACATAGTTCAATTACAACTTAACATAACATAGACTAAAAAAGATAGAGGGTTTAGAACCCTAGCCGCCGCCTTCTCCACCTCGCTCCTCCTCCGGGCGCCCTTTTCACTGCTCCTCCGGGGCGTTGTCGATGGGGTACGGAAGAGTGTGCATGCGCGTCACGGTGGGGAAGATGTTGTTGTACTCCATGAACCTGCACACCAAAACACCCGGCCAAGGAGGTAGAAGGTGTCGAATGTGTTGGTGAAGTGGGAAAGGAGAGCAACCACCACCCGGTTTTGGATGACCTCCTCGACGTGGAACATCGTTGGAGATCCCCTCGGGAGGTGGTAGTAGCCGGACGCGAGGAAGACCTCGATGAAGTTCCTTGCGGTCCTTAGCCTTGATATCGCCCACACACGTAGTGTGCGATCAACGTACACGCCGGTAGGGTAGAGCCTCTCTGGCACGGTGGGTGGGAAGCGGTAGGTTGGTCTGGTGTACTGCATGGCTGAGGGATGTGCAGAAGATGGAGAAGGGGTCGAAGAGCAAGAAGGGCAGATGGGTTAGGGATGGAAGAGGCAGAGGGTGGCTTAAATAGCCGTAGTGCTACGTGTTATTTGGCCGTGGCAATAATGGGGTCAGATGTGAAGTTAGTAGCCCGTTTGCAAACCCACCGTAGCATCGGGAGTATACACGCGTGGGAAACGGTGGTTTGAATAGAAGAAAGAAAAGAAGCTAATTGCACGCGTGGGAATCCGTGGTCAAACCCTATATTATATGAACAAAAAGAGACAATTTTTGAAGAGCCTGTGGCCATTTTGCATGATAAAATTAAATTTGGCCCATAAAAATTTGGCCATTTTGCATGACAAAAAGAGATAGAGGGCTTGTGGCCATTATACAAATGCAAATTGGCCCATTTTTTAATAGTTTGTGGCCATTTTGCATGATAAAAACAAATTTAGCCCTTATAAATTTGGTCATTTTACATTTGTATAGAACAAAAAGAACTAAATTTTCTACGCAATGTCAATTGTTGTGTAGTTTCAAACGATGCAAAAAAAGAGCCAGCACGTTCACAAAAAAACGACGCGATTCGACGGCCCAACTAGAGCTTGGTTTCCTTTTGGGCCCAACACCACCGTTTTTTTCTGTGGAGTCAGTGGTGGGCGAGCAGCCGAGCACAACCAAAAGGATCACCTCTCGCGGATCGCCCCACGATCCAACGATGCGGAGCTGTCCTGGGGATCCAATGGCCCGGAGCCTGCATGCAGCCTGCCCACCGAATTCCTTCTAGACCACATCCGAGGGTTGTCGGTTGGCGCCAGAGTATGATCGGACGGCTGACGTTCGGAGCTAGGGTTAGGCGAAACCCCGCGGGGTTTAGAGGGGTTTTGAGCCGGTCAACGGGGTTACGAAAGCTTTGACTGAGCATAACTCATTAAAAAATCGAAAAAATATGAAACCTTCGCCGTTCGTTATTTTATAAGACACACTAACGAGGAAAAATACTAAACTTGGTCTATGGTCATTTTCATGAAAAAACCCTAGCTGGCATGATCGAGGTTAAATGAGCACCATTAATTTAAAAAAATCTAAAAAAATATGAAACCTGCACGCAATGTTGTCTTATGTGACATGTTACCAACCAAAAATCATAAACTTGGTCTATGGTCATTTTCATGAGAAAACCTTCACACATATGAGCTATCACCTACAAGATTTCATAGAGTTCAAGGAGATGAGGTAGGGTTACCTTCTGTTTTTGAAAAATTTAAAAAAATCACCAAAGCTTTATTTCAAAGTGAATAAGAAGGATCTGAACTTAGTTTTACATTTTTCATATTTTAAACGTGTTTTTTAATAGTTTATATATTAAAGCATATTTTTCAAAAGAAAATGTAAAAATATGAAGATTAATTCAAAAAATAACGAGACTTCGAATCTACACTATATAGATTGAATAAGTGTTAATACAAAAGATTTGGCTCATTTAGAGTAGGTCCAAAAAAACTTGATTACAAATGGGCTGTTTACCCTAGCCTGGGAGCTCATTTGGAGCATATTTCTAAAATTCAAATTTTTGTGACCTCCTCTAAATCACCTCAAATTTTGCAAACATGATCTCCTACACAAACATAAATAGTTTGCCAAGGTTTTTTTTGCATTTTCTTGAATTTACACAAACATACATAGATAATTTGCTGGTGGGAAAAAGCATGCATTTGATTTGATTAATAAACATGAGACCAATAACATGTGTGATTAGTGAAGCAACACTGAAACAACATGTGTGATCAGTGAAGCAACACTGAAACAACATGTCTGATCAGTGAAGCAACACCGAAACAACATGTGTGATCATTGCAGCACCTAAACTCATAGTTCACAACATCTAAACAGAACTAACCATACACCACAAGCAAATATAAGGACAGACAAATATAGATAGAATACATTAGTAGCATCACCATAGATTCAGTTCACACCATAAAAAACCACATTAAGTTTACCAAAATTAACCGAACCCAAAGTACCCAAAAGATTAAGATTCAGTTCACAGCATCACACCATCACAGCATCACATCATCACATCACTTCATGCCGGACTCAGGGCCTTCGCGAGCGCAGCATGTTGCCCCCTGATCATGTAGTCCTCCCCGCGGATCGTTACATCCTCTGCATGAGACAGAAGGTGATCGAAGCGGCCATCCTTGGGCTTTGGCTTGGTGGTGCAGTACGGGCAGTGCCACTTCTTGAACTTGCGGTTGTAGAAGGAAGCAACTCCCTTGGCCTTGATCTTCTCCACCTCCTTGGCTGTGAAGGACGCGACGTTGCCCTTGTACACACCATCTCCAGAATCATACTGCACACATGAATGAATTGCATTAATACATTATAGATTCATATACACCATGTCAAAGGAACTAAATGAACAAGGGATAGGCTTACCTCATATTCAGAATCGTCAATAAACGCCCCCTCGTACGGGTCGTAGTCGGCCAGCTTCCTCTTTCTCCCCCCCCCACCATCATCCTCCTGAATATACAATTACATCCATCACTAGTAGCCAATTGAAAATTTAGATATGCACACATGACACATTGATCATAGGGCTAATATACTCCCAATATCAGAAATGTTTTAGAAGTGGGGTTTTTTATTTTTGTGCCCCTTAGCTCTATGCATTCAAAAACCACATCCATCACTAGTATATCAATGTATTATATTTGTACACACATTGATAAAAAACCCCAATATGACATTCAAATAACACATTGATCATTGGTCATGCACACACATTGAAGAACAGAGCTAATATAACTACATATTGTGGACAAATTTATATACTGATGAATCAAATAACTTCTTAATCAATGGATTTCATTTGGGCATATGACATTCAAAACCCCAATCCGGGTAGCATTCAAAAACAAATCTAATAGGGACCCAATCTAAGGCAACGAATCTGAGTAGCATTAAAAACCCAATCTGTGAGCACTAAAAACAAATCTAATAAGCATCATAGCATTAGAAACCCCAATCTGTTCATAACATCTAGCATTTTTGCAACGAATTTATCCAAATCTAAAAACCCCAATAATTGCAGCACCTAAAATCATAGTTCACAACATAGCATTTTTGCAACGAATTTATCAAACAAACCCTAGTCCAAAAACCCCCGTCCCCCCAACCCATACCCTACAGAAAACCCCGGCCCATCTTCCAAACCAACTAATCTGTGATGCCCCTGATTCAATCGTACACTAATCATACACGCAAACGTGTACGATCAAGATCAGGGACTCACGGGAAGATATCACAACACAACTCTAAAAATAAAATAAGTCATACAAGCATCATAATACAAGCCAGGGGCCTCGAGGGCTCGAATACAAGTGCTCGATCATTGACGAGTCAGCGGAAGCAACAATATCTGAGTACATACATAAGTTAAACAAGTTGCCATAAGATGGCTAGCACAAACTGGGATACAGATCGAAAAAGGCGCAGGCCTCCTGCCTGGGATCCTCCTAACTACTCCTGGTCGTCGTCAGCGGGCTGCACGTAGTAGTAGGCACCTCTGGTGTAGTAGGAGTCGTCATCGACGGTGGCGTCTGGCTCCTGGGCTCCGGCATCTGGTTGCGACAACCAGGTAGAAGGGAAAGAGGGAAAAGAGGGAGAAAAGCAACCGTGAGTACTCATCCAAAGTACTCGCAAGCAAGGAGCTACACTACATATGCATGGGTATATGTGTAAAGGGCCATATTAGTGGACTGAACTGCAGAATGCCAGAATAAGAGAGGGATGGCTAATCTTGTCGAAGACTACGCTTCAGGCCACCTCCATCTTGCAGCATGTAGAAGAGAGTAGATGGTAAGTTCACCAAGTAGCATCGTATAGCATAATCCTACCCGGCCATCCCCTCCTCGTCGCCCTGTTAGTGAGCGATCACCGGGTTATATCTGGCACTTGGAAGGGTGTGTTTTATTAAGTATCCGGTTCTAATTGTCATAAGGTCAAGGTACAACTCCGGGTCGTCCTTTTACCGAGGGACACGGCTATTCGAATAGATAAACTTCCCTGCAGGGGTGCACCACATAACCCAACACGCTCAATCCCATTTGGCCGGACACACTTTTCTGGGTCATGCCCGACCGCGGAAGATCAACACGTTGCGGCCCTACCTAGGCACAACAGAGAGGTCAGCACGCCGGTCTAAATCCTATGGCGCAGGGGTCTGGGCCCATCGCCGATTGCACACCTGCACGTTGCGTACGCGGCCGGAAGCAGAACTAGCCCCCTTAATACAAGAGCAGGCTTACGTTCCAATCCGGCGCGCGCCGCTCAGTCGCTGACGCCACGAAGGCTTCGACTGATACCACGACGTCGAGTGCCCATAACTTTCCCACGTAGTTGGTTAGTGCGTATAGACCAAATGGCCACACTCAGATCAAATACCAAGAACTCGTTAAGCGTGTTATTATTAAGTATCCGCAGATGCCGACCAGGGCCAGGCCCACCTCTCTCCTAGGTGGTCTCAACCCGCCCTGTCGCTTCGCCACAAAGTAATAGTCGGGGGCCGTCAGGAACCCAGGCCCACCTCTACCGGGATGGAGCCACCTGTCCTTTCAGCCCCATCATCAGAATCACTTGCGGGTACTCAACGAGCTGACCCGACTTTAGTCACCACATGTGTCATGTATATAAAGTATATAGTATATACCCGTGATCACCTCCCTAGTGATCACGGCCCGATAGTATAGCATGGCAGACGGACAAGAGTGTAAGGCCACTGATGGAACTCTAGCATCCTATACTAAGCAGTAGGATAGCAGGTAAGGGTAACAACTGTAGCAACAATGACAGGCTATGCAGCAGAATGGATTAACCGAAAGCAGTAACATGCTACACTCTTCTAATGCAAGCAGTATAGAGAAGAATAGGCGATATCCGGTGATCAAGGGGGGGGGGCTTGCCTTGTTGCTCAGACCAGAAGGAGGGGTCGTCGGTGACATAGTCGACCACAGGGGCATCAGCATCGTCATGGGGTCTACCGAAGAGAAGAGGGGGGGGAACAGTAAATACATAGCAAGAAAGTGCATAACAGGACAACAGGCAGAGCTAGACGTGTTCTAACGCGGTATGAGGTGATACCGGTGAAGGGGGGAAACATCCGGGAAAATATCCCCGGTGTTTCGCGTTTTTGGACAGATGAATCGGAGGGGAAAAGTTGCGTGTTCGCTATGCTAGGGGCATGTGACAGATGAACGGACCGTGTATTCGGATTTGTCTCGTCGTTCTGAGCAACTTTCATGTATAAAACGTTTTCATCCGAGTTACGGATTATTTTCTATGAATTTTCTAAGTTTTAAACATATTCTGAAATTTTTATAATTAGTTTAATCCGAATTGACCAAGTCAATTTGACTAGTCAAAAGGGAAGGTGTGGCCCACATGTCATAGACTATTTACCTAAACAAATAAATAAATCTAACTTATTTCATGGGGTCTACATGTCATCTACTACTAGATTAACTTAGCACTAAACTAGTAGTACTTCTAACTAAGCCTAGACTAATTAAACAAGGGCGGGCCGTGGCACAGCCGTGCACACACACGAACACACACTCACGGCCATGGCAACCAGCAACAGCAGCGGCATGAGCAGTATAGATAGCATCAACAACAGTAGGCATTAGCAACAGCAAGCAGCAGCGTTACAAGGAGCAGGAAGCAGACGCAGCTGCGACCAAGTAGCGGCAGCAGCAGAATGCATCGAGAGCAGCGAGCGGGAGTAGCAGAAGGAGCAGCAACAGAGCAGCACGAGCAGCAGTCAGCGACAGGGCCGCGGGCGGCTGTGACGTGGGAGGCTGCAGCGCGGCCGGGCAAGCCAGCATGCGGCCAGCGAGGCATGGGCACGCCGGGACAGGCCCTGGGCACGGCGGACGCGCGGCAGGAGCGGGCGAGCACGCGCAAGGAGCGGGGATCCGGCCATGGCGGACGACGAGCTTCGGCCGGAGGGTGTCTACTGCTAGAGGACGCCCCCAAGAAGGGGGTCCAGGGGGAAGTGAAGGGGAGCTCAAAGGGATCACGTAGAGGAGTTCAACTTGCTCGGGGAGGCGCTCGTGGTCGCGAATCGACGAAGATTGCGGCGGCTACCGTGGGTCCTCGAGGTTGAAGACGACGAGGATCCGGCGCAGCTGTGCCTCCCAGGTCGAGATGGCCGCCGTAGTCGACGCAGAGGAGGCCGACGAAGTGGATGGCACGGTGGCGCGGCCAGAGGAGGACGATGGCCGTGGCAGCGAGGAAGGCGCGTCGACCGTGGCGTTCGGCCCTTCCTCCAGATCGGCAGAGGGTGAGAGGTGGATCTGGGAGGGAGGGCGCCAAGGAGGAGTGAGGGGACCGAGGGGTCAGGGGAGGTGGCCTTATCCTCTCGGTGGCGACGCCGACGATGAGGTCTGGCGGGGACGAGCGAGGGGGAAGGCTGGTCGGTTGAACAGGGGAGGCTGGTCGGTTGAACAGAGGGACGACCGGGGGGAAGTGGCTGGGCCGGCCTGGCTGGGCCATGGCACAGTTGGGCTGATGGAATTCTTTTATCTTTTTCTTCTTTTTTTAATGTTTTCCTTTTGTTTATTTTCTTTCTACATATTTTATTTCTTTCTGTTTTCTTTTAGTTTCCTTTTATTCTAGTCTTAACAAAATACGAAAGTGGCACCTAAATTGATGTCACCAATTATGCCATTGGCACAAATATTTTGGCACATTAAATAAAGTACTTTGTATTTGTTTATTATTCTAAGAGCATTTAAATAATAGTTTTGCCGCTGTTTTATTTGTTATAGTATAATTAAACACATTATGAAAGTGTGGTTCCTTCACCAATATTACTTTTGATTTATTTGTCACAATTTGAACAATTTAGTTTTAACATTTGAAAACTTCACCGTTTGACTTTATTTTGAAGTTGAATTCCGAACTGGTTTTGAACTAACGTGAGATTAACAACAGTAACCGAGGTGACGTGGCATCACTAACAAAGGGTTACTGTAGTTTAATTATCCGGGCGTCACAATTCTCCTCCACTACAAGAAATCTCGTCCCGGGATTTAAGAGCAGGAGTAAGCGGAAAGGGATTTGGTTACGAAATTCTAACGGGTCTTCTCATCTTGGTTGAGCTTATCGAAGGGGTCAGTCCATTGCGTTGATGTCTTCATTTCTCTGCATCAGGGCGTCGTGACGAAGTTGTCATCCTTTCTTTGGAGCCTTCATCGTACTTACGAAGGATAAGAGGGGAAACTCTATAAGGTCGGATTCTAACAAGATCAAGCATCAGACGGTTAACTCAGGGGAATAAGCATAAGTATCTCTTGAATTGAAACTTAAGAAGATATCGAGAGCAAAGTAGGAAGGTACCATGAGAAGTTTCAAACGGATAGGAAATCGTTCGATGCCTATTCAGAAGGTGAAAGGGTTTCAGGGCAACGAAAATAAGTATTGCGTCTGATACCAGAATTGATGATCTCTCAGAAGTGGCTCGTGAATTACATACGAGGCCACGCGCAAGGAACAACCTTGGGATCGGGGGGTGTACAGAAGAGTCAGGTTTCGATCCTGTGGAACTGTGGGTTATGGGCCCACCATGTGGTTAAAAGTAGGAAGGGTATTGGCATGTTGCATGGTCGTGATAGCAAGACATGTCAGAGGGTAGCCTATCAGTTATGTCGGCAACAATGTCGGTACCAAGGGCGAGGGACAAACAGAACCATTTTCCTGCTCGTTGAATGAGGCGGACCAATAGGCAAGGTTCTCGTCCATCGATGGTTACCGAAATGTTATTAACAATAGAAACATGGTCTTACTGTCAGAGTGGTACAACGAGGTGCTTACCTAAGCAGGGAATTACCACTGCTCAGTTAAGTAGATTACAAGAAAGTTTGAACAAATCAATGGAAAGGAAAATTTTTTTAAACACATATTTTAGGGGTATATCCTTCCCAAGGACAAGCAGAGCATGATATCCATGACAGGATATAGAAAACCCTATAGGTAAGGGGAGAGAAATTTCATGGCATTACCCATACAACGGTGTTGGATAATTGAGCAAGAAACATTAGCATTGGGCTTCAAAAGTACTTGTTGAAAATCGGAGTACCACAGACATGCTTCGAGATAGCATTGACATGGTCTTCAAGCAAAGGTCGGACTTGGATATACAAAGGATTTATCAGGAATAACTTACAGAATAAGTCTTACAATTTCCTCATGGAAGAATGGTTAAGTTTGCTAAAATGGAAACTATAACAATAGGTCCTACGGCAAGGTGCGCTGGGCATGACATCATCTTACCGGGTCATATAAAAGACCAATGTTATAACTCTTGGAAATATATTCCAACCATCATATCTGACCAAGATTCAGATCTGATTGGTGTCAGGATACCTCAGGCTCGGGATGTCTGAGAAGAAAAGGTGCAACACAAATTGTCGAGATGACATTGTAAGATTCTTGGTAAATGAACTATGGAAGCAAGTTCCGAATCATTAGTTCATTATTAAATCAAAGAGAGAATGAGGAGGTGGTTGATGAACTCAGTGACAATTCATCGAGATTTCCAAAAGATGTATTTCCACAATTATGTGAACAAGGAGATAGCTTTTGTCAGTTCAAATGATATAATGAGGTATGCTCGAGGAAACATACACGATTAAACATTGGTTGACGGTGCACCCGAAATACGGACTTAGGTATCACAAACAATGTTAGAATGGCGATTCGATAACCAATGGTCTAAGAATGAAATGTTGACCATTAACTTCAAAGCAATAAGGTTGCTAGAAGTTTTAAAATTACTAGTCCATATGTCGGTATTCCTGTTAGGAACAACACGGGGACCAAGAAAAGAATGGTGATGGTGAAGTATCACTTATATCAAGAATTCTCAAGAGGTGGTGAGATTCTCACGACATTCCTGACATAAAACATGGTAATACTCCAAGGTAGAGAAGAACAATTGCTGGATAGCAAGGATCTCAAGGTACATCACAAAGCATGAACAAGTTTGTGTTGAACGAAAGGCAATAAAGTGGTCGATGATAACACAAATCATCGAGAGCAAAGGGTGGTATTTCTCATCAAGAATTCGATAGATATCTTGGAAGACCTCGGGATGTTGATGATGATCACAACACATTTGTCGAGAGATTTCATGAAGATGTAATCAATCAGCGACGACATCAGGCCAAAGGAATGATGAAGCGAAGGTTATTGGAACCATGGGTATGACACAAAGTCAGAATCCAGTTTGTGGTTTGAGGTGAAATGATAAGATGAGGAAATTGACGTAAGCTTAGCTTATCGTCGAAAGATGTGCTCTGGTAATAAGGAACGGGTGGCACAGTTAAAATTTAGCACGATAAAGATATAGCCAATCAGGCTAGGAATGACTTGAAGGATTATTAAACTCATAAGCCACGAAAATTACTTAGAGTTATTAAATCGGAGTGCTAGATCGATTCACTTATCGGTGTTCTCGAGTGACTATTAACTCATAACCCGGGGGGGCACTGGAATCGGCGAGAATAATAGTTGATGAAGAACTCATAAGAAGTTATCTAGTTCCGTGATATTCTCGAGATACCTGAGGGTAGACTCGAAGGTATAGCAGAATAGAGGTTGGATAGATGTATTGACCTGCAGAAGACAAGTACTTCAACTTGTCCGAGAAATGGGATCAAAGGAGAATAATATGGTCGGAACCATAGCTGCAGGGGATCCAATTTAATGACACCGAAAGAATTACCCAAATGATTAAATATTTTGCAAGAAGCTTCCATGATAAGTTCCACATCGGGTCCATGGGCATGAACACAAAGTTCAAGGTCGACTCCCACTTCTTGAATGCATAACTTTTCATTTACTTCTCGCCTTTGAAAAAGTTGTAGTGTTGAAATTTTACCCGGCGAAGCACCAGATGAGTATGACTCGTGAAAACTTTTGGGTTCATACGGTTTAGAGGAGGCATATGTTCAACCCGTAGGGGCTTCTTAGAAACATATACCACAAGTTTCAAGAGTAAATATCACCAGCTCAAAAGCAGAGCATGGTTGGCCAAATCAGAGAATAGGATTTACCAATGGCTTTGTGTATCAGGGAAAGAATGTCCAAGTGATTGAATATGGACGCTGTCAGATAAAATCCAACAAGGGATCCGGAGGTCCTCAAGGGATCTGATGTGAGGGTCGATACTGAACCAGAGGAAGAAAGAATGTAAGGTGATCAGATTATAAAAACAACTGACTAATTCAAAGCTCAAAGGCAAAGAATTAGAATTTCCAAATCAAGGGATTAGAGGCAAACACTCTTATTAAGGATGAATACGTTGAGTAGGCTTAGGGGTACAATCGACGGCAATTCGATTGGTTGAGAACCAGCTCACGTTTAAAATGACGTCTGAGCCGGAAGGATCATTTTCAAGGAATAACTGATGATTGCGTGCATTCACAGACATGTTGAATCAACAGGATCAGAATGTCAATCACAAGGATTTTAATGGTTATTGCTAGACAAATGGAATTGTCCAGACTGCAAGCAGACAAGTATTTGCAGAGCAATAGTTGGCAGAGGATTACCGGAAGATCGGGTAGTATTTCAATGTATCTAGTCAATCCTATGAACAACTAGTAATGAACGGTTCCTCGATAAGTGTGTAGAAACAAATCGTAGGGATATTTTTGCGGCAAGGAACCGCAAGGCAGTGGCACAAGGGATTCTTGGAACAACAATGAGTATTACAGGGTATCTTGTAATAACAAGACCAATTGGGGAGGAATGTAAGAATGGCAAGTGCATGTAGTTTTCCATAATGGTTGACGGTGGAAGGGGAATTGCAAACGCGATAAACACAAGTTCTCGGGATAACATCGGAGAGTATCATCGGGGTCTTCTAATGAATCAGGCCATCATCTGGAATGAAGGGGCTCTCCGGGAGGAAGTAGTTACGAGATCCTAGTTTTAGAGTTAGCAAAATCATTTAACCTGAATAGAAGAGAGATCAAAGTCCCAGAGTATAGATGAGGAATAAAAGATCCTAATACCACCCAATGGCGACGTGGGCCCGTAAGCCGCACGGCCATGTTAGTAAAAACTTTTTCAATGACTAGACTCAACTTTGGCCAAGGAGTTGGAAAGGGGGATTCCTACAGGCAGTCGGCTTTGATACCAACTTGTGACGCCCCCGATTCAATCGTACACTAATCATACATGCAAACGTGTACGATCAAGATCAGGGACTCACGGGAAGATATCACAACACAACTCTAAAAATAAAATAAGTCATACAAGCACCATAATACAAGCCAGGGGCCTCGAGGGCTCGAATACAAGTGCTCGATCATAGACGAGTCAGCGGAAGCAACAATATCTGAGTACAGACATAAGTTAAACAAGTTGCCATAAGATGGCTAGCACAAACTGGGATACAGATCGAAAGAGGCGCAGGCCTCCTGCCTGGGATCCTCCTAACTACTCCTGGTCGTCGTGAGCGGGCTGCACGTAGTAGTAGGCACCTCCGGTGTAGTAGGAGTCGTCGTCGACGGTGGCGTCTGGCTCCTGGGCTCCGGCATCTGATTGCGACAACCAGTTAGAAGGGAAAGGGGGATAAGAGGGAGAAAAGCAACCGTGAGTACTCATCCAAAGTACTCGCAAGCAAGGAGCTACACTACATATGCATGGGTATATGTGTACAGGGCCATATCGGTTGACTGAACTGCAGAATGACAGAATAAGAGGGGGATACCTAATCCTGTCGAAGACTACGCTTCAGGCCACCTCCATCTTGCAGCATGTAGAAGAGAGTAGATGGTAAGTTCACCAAGTAGCATCGTATAGCATAATCCTACCCGGCGATCCCCTCCTTGTCGCCCTGTTAGAGAGCGATCATCGGGTTATATCTGACACTTGGAAGGGTGTGTTTTCTTAAGTATCCGGTTCTAGTTGTCATAAGGTCAAGGTACAACTCCGGGTCGTCCTTTTACCGAGGGACACGGCTATTCGAATAGATAAACTTCCATGCAGGGGTGCACCACATAACCCAACACGCTCGATCCCATTTGGCCGGACACACTTTTCTGGGTCATGCCCGACCGCGGAAGATCAACACGTCGCAGCCCTACCTAGGCACAATAGAGAGGCCAGCACGCTGGTCTAAATCCTATGGCGCAGGGGTCTGGGCCCATCGCCCATTGCACACCTGCATGTTGCGTACGCGGTCGGAAGCAGAACTAGCCCCCTTAATACAAGAGCAGGCTTACGTTCCAATCCGGCGCGCGCCGCTCAGTCGCTGACGCCACGAAGGCTTCGGCTGATACCACGACGTCGAGTGCCCATAACTTTCCCACGTAGTTGGTTAGTGCGTATAGACCAAATGGCCAGACTCAGATCAAATACCAAGAACTCGTTAAGCGTGTTATTATTAAGTATCCGCGGACGCCGACCAGGGCCAGGCCCACCTCTCTCCTAGCTGGTCTCAACCCGCCCTATCGCTCCGCCACAAAGTAATAGTCGGGGGCCGTCAGGAACCCAGGCCCACCTCTACCAGGATGGAGCCACCTGTCCTTTCAGCCCCCTCATCAGAATCACTTGTGGGTACTCAACGAGCTGACCCGACTTTACTCACCACATGTGTCATGTATATAAAGTATATAGTATATACTCGTGATCACCTCCCTAGTGATCACGGCCCGATAGTATAGCATGGCAGATGGACAAGAGTGTAAGGCCACTGATGGAACTCTAGCATCCTATACTAAGCAGTAGGATAGCAGGTAAGGGTAACAACTGTAGCAACAATGACAGGCATGCAGCAGAATAGGATTAATCGAAAGCAGTAACATGCTACACTCTTCTAATGCAAGCAGTATAGAGAAGAATAGGCGATATCTGGTGATCAGGGGGGCTTGCCTGGTTGCTCAGACAAGAAGGAGGGGTCGTCGGTGACGTAGTCGACCACAGGGGCATCAGCATCGTTACGGGGTCTACCGAAGAGAAGAGGGGGAGAAACAGTAAATACATAGCAAGCAAGTGCATAACAGGACAACAGGTAGAGCTAGACGTGTTCTAACGCGGTATGAGGTGATACCGGTGAAGGGGGGAAACATCCAGGAAAATATCCCCGGTGTTTTGCGTTTTTGGACAGATGAATCGAAGGGGAAAAGTTGCGTGTTCGCTATCCTAGGGGCATGTGACAGATGAACGGACCGTGTATTCGGATTCATCTTGTCGTTCTGAGCAACTTTCATGTATAAAACTTTTTCATCCGAGTTACGGAATATTTTCTATGAATTTTCTAAGTTTTAAACATATTCTGAAATTTTTATAATTAGTTTAATCTGAATTGACCAAGTCAATTTGACTAGTCAAAAGGGAAGGTGTGGCCCACATGTCATAGACTATTTACCTAAACAAATAAATAAATCTAACTTATTTCATGGGGTCTACATGTCATCTACTACTAGATTAACATAGCACTAAACTAGTAGTACTTCTAACTAAGCCTAGACTAATTAAACAAGAGCCGGCCGTGGCACAGCCGTGCACACACACGAACACACACTCACGGCCATGGCAACCAGCAACAGTAGCGGCATCAGCAGTACAGATAGCAGCAACAACAGTAGGCATTAGCAGCAGCGTTACAAGGAGCAGGGAGCAGACGCAGCTGCGGCCAAGTAGCGGCAGCAGCAGAATGCATCGAGAGCAGCGAGCGGGAGTAGCAGAAGGAGCAGCAACAGAGCAGCACGAGCAGTAGTCAGCGACAGGGCCGCGGGCGGCTGCGGCACGGGAGGCTGCAGCGCGGCCGGGCAAGCCAGCACGCGGCCAGCGAGGCGTGGGCACGCCGGGACAGGCCCTGGGCGCGGCGGACGCGCGGCAGGAGCGGGCGAGCACGCGCGAGGAGCGGGGATCCGGCCATGGAGGACGATGAGCTTCGGCCAGAGGGTGTCTACGGCTAGAGGACACCCGCAAGAAGGGGATCCAGGGGGAAGTGAAGGGGAGCTCACAAGGATCACGTAGGGGATCACGTAGAGGAGTTCAACTAGCTCGGGGAGGCGCTCGTGGTCGCGAATCAACGAAGATTGCAGCGGCTACCGTGGGTGCTCGAGGTTGAAGACGACGAGGATCCGGCGCAGCAGTGCCTCCCAGCTCGAGATGGCCGCCGTAGTCGACGCAGAGGAGGCCGACGAAGTGGATGGCACGGTGGCGTGGCCAGAGGAGGACGATGGCCGTGGCAGTGAGGAAGGCGCGGCAACCGTGGCGTTCGGCCCTTCCTCCAGATCGGCAGAGGGGGAGAGGTGGATCTGGGAGGGAGGCCGCCGAGGAGGAGTGAGGGGACCGAGGGGTCAGGGGAGGTGGCCTTATCCTCTCGGTGGCGACGCCGACGATGAGGTCCGTCGGGGACGAGCGAGGGGGATGGCTGGTCGGTTGAACAGGGGAGGCTGGTCGGTTGAACAGAGGGACGACCGGGGGGAAGTGGCTGGGCCGGCCTGGCTGGGCCATGGCACAGTTGGGCTGATGGAATTCTTTTATCTTTTTCTTCTTCTTTTTTTAATATTTTCCTTTTGTTTATTTTCTTTCTACATATTTTATTTCTTTCTGTTTTCTTTTAGTTTCCTTTTATTCTAGTCTTAACAAAATACGAAAGTGGCACCTAAATTGATGTCACCAATTATGCCATTGGCACAAATATTTTGGCACATTAAATAAAGTACTTTGTATTTGTTTATTATTCTAAGAGCATTTAAATAATATTTTTGCCGCTGTTTTATTTGTTATAGTGCAATTAAACACATTATGAAAGTGTGGTTCCTTCACCAATATTACTTTTGATTTATTTGTCACAATTCGAACAATTTAGTTTTAACATTTGAAAACTTCACCGTTTGACTTTATTTTGAAGTTGAATTCCGAACCGGTTTTGAACTAACATGAGATTAACAACAGTAACCGAGGTGACGTGGCATCACTAACAAAGGGTTACTGTAGTTTAATTATCCGGGCGTCATAATCTAACAATCTGAACTACCGTATGAATCACAATCTAACCAATGCAACTAGGGAGCAATTAACTCTACAAGCTAAGCAAGTCCAAATACCTACTCCTCCATGGCAGGCGGCGCAACGGGGGCATCTAGATGGACTGCGCCGCTCGATGCCTTCACCTTCTACAGCGATGAGGCGGAGCCCGCCACATCCGCAGCGGTTGCGAGCACCCCCGCACCGCCGTGGACGCCGCTGACATCCGCGGTCACCGCACCTGGACCCTGCAACTCCACCACATCTCCGGCCGCTGCGCCGGCGTCGCCACGAGCGTCGGCCATCTGACAGATGGAGGCGATGAAGCTGAGGAAGAGGATGCGGTGGGGGAGAGTGAGACGGTGCGGTGGAGGCAGTGGAGGAGAGCGAGACGATGTCAGTGGGGGAGAGGAAGGTGATGCGGCTGGGAGGGGATTTGGGGGGAAATGGTAGGGGCGATGGAGGTGGTTGCCCTCTTTATATGATGGGACGTTTCGGGCATGTCCATGGACACGTGCTACCCCACGACCGCGGTCTTGCATGCGCCCACGTATACGCGGCCCCACTCGTCAGCTAACGGTCAAAGGCATTGACAAGACGGCAACGTCCGTTATAACCTGTTCTGAGGGTTTCGGGCAAGGGAGTGGGGAAAAGTGAGCAAAAGTTAACAGAGTGGGGATGAATGAGTAGAGCTAAGGAACCAGGGGCACGGATATAAAAATCCCAAAAAACAACTATATGCCCTAACTTGCTTGCTTCTTCGAATCTCGAAATAACATATAGAAAGTGTTTCTGTGATGAGACCATTCTCGATCGACAAATGCGATAGGAGCCTATGTGTTTCACGGGCAGCCGGCCAATAGGGGAAGGTTGTGAATCCGGCGAACCGACTGTTTAAGAACGTGATTGTCTTCTCTCACTCAGTTATCAATTGACAAAGATGACTCATTCTTTTTCGCCCTAAAAACGACAATGGTATGGTACTTTTTCTTCAAATCGAGATTGTGTGGGTGTCCGCTCATGTTCACGTTACATGCTAAATCAGGCTTTCGTTGGAAAAACCAACACCGACGTCAAGAACAGTTTCCTTTCCTTTCTGTTTTCGGGAGCAGAGCTGAAAAAGATGGAGTTACCTGGAGATGGAAAATTTTGATTTAAATTTAACAATACAAACAATACAAAGCGTCCCTCACGTCCATTCTTTTATTAGAGATTTTTTCCATCCTACATTGGATCCGCAGCTTGTGAACCAGCTTTTGGAAGGGGTGAAGACACCTACCTTGAAAGACAGGGACCTCCTTTTCAAAATATATGGAATTGCGCCTAAAAATGGAAAGGCTTTGTTTTATGAAATCACAAAAATGGTAGAATCATACATGCGGCAGGCAAAAATGGTTTTGCCAGCTGCATACAATGTTACCGAGTTTTCTGACCAGTTTCTGGGCCCGGATTCTCCCCGGAGTCTAAGAGATACTTTCGTAGATTTACATTTCAAGGGGCACGAAAGCTTCACTTGGAACAGGGGCGTGGTTCATCTTTATAACGAAATATGGAAGGCCAAAGACTTCCAGCCGGGTAGCCCTATAAGTGCTCCGAATCTGCTTTTTTGGAAACCCCATTGGATCAATTTGCCATTTACCCAATAATTGATCTTCATGTGGGCAACTTTTATTTTACATTTACAAATGTAGTCTTGATATCCTGCTCACTGTCGTTTTGGTCGTTTTTCTGTTTTTTGTTGTTACAAAAAGGGAGGTGGAAAGTCAGTGCCAAATGCATGGCAATCCTTGGTCGAGCTTATTTATGATTTCGTTATGAACCTGGTAAACGAAAAAATAGGTGGTCTTTCCGGAAATGTGAAACAAGAGTTTTTCCCTCGCATCTCGGTCGCTTTTACTTTTTCGTTATTTCGTAATCCCCAGGGTATGATACCCTTTAGCTTCACAGTGACAAGTCATTTTCTCATTACTTTGGCTCTTTCATTTTCCATTTTTATATGCATTACGATCGTTGGATTTCAAAGACATGGGCTTCA
The DNA here is from genome assembly GCF_002575655.3 of Aegilops tauschii subsp. strangulata. NCBI lineage: Eukaryota > Viridiplantae > Streptophyta > Magnoliopsida > Poales > Poaceae > Aegilops > Aegilops tauschii. The sequence goes on from NC_053036.3 coordinate 296,196,434, forward strand.
TTTTTTTAGCTTCTTATTACCTACGGTAGTCCCACTGCCGTCAGCACCTTTCTTAGTACTCCTTGAGTTAATCTCTTATTGTTTTCGTGCATTAAGCTTAGGAATACGTTTATTTGCTAATATGATGGTCGGTCATAATTTAGTAAATATTTTAAGTGGGTTTGCTTGGACTATGCTATTTCTGAATAATATTTTCTATTTCATAGGAGATCTGGGTCCCTTATTTATAGTTCTAGCATTAGCCGGTCTGGAATTAGGTGTAGCTATATCACAAGCTCATGTTTCTATGATCTCAATTTGCATTTACTTGAATGATGCTACAAATCTCCATCAAAATGAGTCATTTCATAATTGAATAAAAACGAGGAGCCGAATATTCTAGGGGGCTACAGCTGCGCTTTGCAGCACTGAACATGGTTCTGGGTACTCAAGATATTGCGTTTGTGTTTGGAGAGGTGTAGATTGTAGATTCCAGCCGAGAAGACCAGGAAAAGATAAGGATAAAGAATGTCATATATCTTAGGAGCTAGATCACTTCCCGATGAACAAGTCAGAATTGCCTCAACAAAAATCGATGGAATTGGACCAAAAAGCCATTCAGCTTCGTTATCGATTAGTTATCAGTGGGAACATCAAGATGAATGAGTTAACTAAGTATCAGATCAGCCAAATTGAACAAATGATAGCTCAAGATCATGTTGTTCATTGGGAATTGAAGAGGGGAGAACGAGCAGACATCGAACGATTAATTTCTATTTCTCGTTATCATGGAATTCGTCATCAAGATGGATCACCCTTACATGGTCAACGAACTCATACTAATGCAAGGACCGCTCGCAAGCAAATTCAGAAATGAAAGAAGGCTACCAAAAGAACAAGCAACGGATTTCACGCTCATCCCTTGCTAAAGCGCATACGTTTTCTTGCTCCTTGGTACTTGTCTGATCGATCACACTGTTCATTATTTCACTTGATTTTTCATTCAATTTCTTGAACCGCTTACTAATCACGTATACGTATTGCAGGCCCCCTTCGCCACTCCACGTCTGGCCCGTCTTGGTCTCGCTCACTTCGCCTGCCTATCGTATCGGCTCGGCTTCGTCCGTCAAGCGACAGCTTCTACCTCTGACGGCTTCACTATTGCTCATGACTAGTAGTAGTTGTCTCTATGTAGTAGTTGGCCTTTGTTAAGCTTATCCAGAAGCGACTAGGCGCTTCCCGAATGCCTCTTTCTTGTACTAATTAATGTGTATGGTCTAGTCTTTCCAATGCCTCCTTCCTTGCCGCCAACGCACGCTAGATGGAGAGTAAGCAAGCTACCTTGCTTGCATTGCATTCGTTAAATGGTAGCGTCCACGCCCTTCCTGTCTGCTTCAATTGATGTGAATGATCATGTCTTCGACATCAATTTCAGTGTGATTAGATATGTCATTGAAACAAATCTGTTTTGTCTCTGTTTTCTTTTCGGATGATGAGGATGAGCCAGCCGATCCTAAGATAATTTTGGAGGAGTCGCACGAAGAAGCCTCAAAATCAGATAAAGATGTCTCCGACGCCATCGGACTTCTACTAGATTTTTATAGGGGTCAGGAGGGAAAAGATATGTTGTTTTCTACCAGTCCCAAGCGGATACTCCCCAGCTTCCACGGTCCACTTACCGAGGAAGAGATGCAGGAGGACCCAGGGCCAGAGCAAGTTGGGTTGGGGTATAGAGCCGTAAGCGCGGTGGGGGTGACAGAGGATGTGCTCGTACGGTTCATAGTTGGGTATGATATTCTCGTGGATTGTTGCGAACATCCTCTATATTCGAAATATGCCTTTCTAGGAGCATTACGATCTGCAGCTCAAATGGTCCCTTATGAAGTCTCTATTGGTCTTATTCTTATTGTGCGCCTTGTGAGCATGTTTGGATCCGCGAAGGCAATCACTCGGATCTTCCCCTAACCCAACCCGGGAACGGACCGGAGGGAACCGCAACATGAGGAATGTCCGCGTCTTGTCGCAAGGCTCATTTTGAGTTTTGGGTCATAGGGCGGGCAGTGCAGTCTGGGGCACAAGGGTCCTGGTACTACCCAGGTGCGAAGAACCCCAGAGGTGACTGCAATGAGCAAAAATGTAACTCACCGGCCTAAACGACGAGCAAACACTCGAACGTGAGAGCATGGGATCACCCAACAAATGGACGAGCTCCAAGGAGGGAGGAGAGAGGGAGGCAAGAACCATGCTTTCAGAGAAGTGGCGGTCCGAATCCACTCTGACAAAATAAAATAACAGACTAAGCCGTGCCGTAAGGGGGGCATTCTCCACACGGGACGGGGCCAAGGCCTTCATGTATGGGTGACAGGTAGGCCATAGGAGTACTCCGGGATATACACCAGGGCAACTAATGTCAAGCATAAGATGATGCCGCCCGTTTTCATTTCGTGAAAGTCCCCGGCGGAGGAAAGGGCTGTAGGTGATGGGGCGTTCTGCTTCTTAGGGCGATGAAATTGTTCCTATGGGATCGTGCATGGCAGCTGGTATAGATGATGATGAAAGGCGGGCCGCTTGAACCGGGACCTATTCTCATAATAGGCAGCAAGCAAAGCTAAATAGGAAAGGGGGCGACTGATGACTGCCTCTTTCGTTAGAAATCAAAAAGGGTGGAATGTGGAGCTAATATGGCTGGCTACAAGTATAGCCAAAGAAAGATGAGACGATTCGGAATATCAGAGGACGCAGCGGGACTACCAGGGGAAAGCCCGCCCCCGCTAGCTAACATAGATATCTATTCTCGGTGCACATATTCAAGATTTAGAATCTCTTTCCGACCAGGCCAGGCCGAATTGGGCCACCACTTGGGATGGGAATGGCTCAGCCCACATGCATCATTTGATGAAAGCACTCTAGTCCAGTCACCTCCGATCAGTGGCTTGTCAACCACAGGACCGTAGCTCCTCACCAAATGCCCCTGCGTTGGGGCAATGCAGCACATGACTAGTTCGCCCAAGGACTACACCCTCTCGAGAACAGGATGCCGGCCGAGATGGAGCGCCAACCTAGACTTTCCTTGGGCTTGCCTTGCCCCAACATCTAAATAAAGGACGGGCGCCGAAAAGGAAGTAGTGACGCCTTTTCGACGAAAGCTTAGCTTGGTAGGCGCAGCTTACTCACCCTACTCCCTTAGACAATGCAATGCTCTGAACATGAAAGTTTGTAGTTCAGCCCTCTTCTCCCATGCAGAGTCGCAGGCAGCGCCTCGGATAAAAGCACGGATGAGCCACATGCAGGGAAACTTGCACGTGTGGTTCTGGCCGGGGACCCCGGTATACTGTACTAATATGTGTAGGTCCCTGTAATTCGAGTGAGATTGTCTTGGTGCAAAAGAAGATATGGTCTAGTATTCCCTTGTTCCCCATATTGGTTATGTTCCTTATTCCTCGTCTAGCAGAAAATAATCGAGCTCCGTCTGATCTCCCAGAAGCGAAAGCTGAATTAGTTGCATGCTATAATGTAGAATATGCGCGGGATGCGATCCTTAATAGTTCACGGCGGAAGCCAATGTCTCAGGGACTCATTCTGACTTAAACAAGGGGTGGGTCTTTACCAACTTCCAAATCCAAGATTTAGGGAAAAAAGAGGGGCAGGGCACTCTTCATTCTTCATTCGAAACTCATGAATGTCGGGTCGGAGGTTTTTGCCTTGTTAGCAAAAAGGGGAGTTGGGTAAAGTAAATTCCCTCCTTGGACGAGCACCGGGCTTAGTCAAGTAGAACTGGGTTGCGCTGCTTGATGCTCCAATCGAAAACAAATCAGTGGGGCCATGCCGGTACGACAGAATATGCGTTAGAAAGGTCAATCCCTCCCCCCCTTTTTGATTTTTTAATGAAAAACCGGGCCGAACTTCTAAAAAGCAGCCCACCCGCTTCCATAGAACAATATCGCGGCAACGTTGACCTAAGTGGATTTATTGCATCCTGGGGAACCATCACAAGTACGGCCGGCCTATAAAACAAGAATGTCGTGTCGTCCAGCGGAGCTTAGAAGAAGGTGACTCAGAGCATAAGGAAGGTGACTCGCACAGATAGCTGACTCATTTTCAATAGAAACGAATAGCCAAACCTACCCAGCTAGCTAGTCAATCCCAGTGATCTTATCGGACGGCAAAGCGGAGACGGACGACCACGGCCCCGACCTTACTAGCACCGTAGGTTTACTACTCAATGAAGCCCCTCAACCTACTATCTTTTCTTACAAACTCAACCAAGCCTAACCAAACCCCATGCTCACGACATGTTCTTGATATTGATTGAGTTGGAGGGAGTCAGAGACTACCACGGAATCCTTCCATAGTCACCCCGGTGACCTTCGTCACCAAAGCGTCACGACAGTTTCCAAGATCCCTCATATAATCTCCAGTGGGGATTAGTCGGAGCACGTAGGAATGTCGACCACTATATAAGCCACGTCTGGCTGAGGCGAGCACCAAGCGGAGGAGAGTATTTTGAAGTACAAGAACGTTGGGTTGGGACGCTAGTACTTAAACTAGGGTTGCTTCTTAGCGCTAATCTTGCATTTTTCAGCAGTTAGTTGTAGCGCTCCTTCCCTCCTCTCATTTCGGAAAGATTTGGCAGTATTTTCTTATGATGACCTGGTCGAGAGAGTACGAAACATCGGTGTAAAAGAATGAGTGGGATGGTTATAGTAAGGGGCGAACCAAGTGCTTGCGCGAAGAAGCGAATCAATCAGAATGGAGACAAGGAAAGGAATCGAGGCCCGGCCCGGTAGCGATGCCTCTCACGCGGATGGGAGTTACTTTTCTTTATCACCATAAGCGTTACGAAATGGACCCGCATTCCCCTTTGCTTTTCTTTTGCAACTAAGTTTAAAAGAAACGTAGTAGTTTTTCAAGCCATTAGAAAACTCATTAAGTGCTCTATTGAGTGAATGCCTGTTGAGAAGCTTAGGTCATACATTTCAGCTAATTAGAATACAACCATGAAGGTGGGGTTCGAATGCCATACAACTATTTATTCTGGTAAGTAGGATTGGAATGTAGTCCCTTTTTATTGGATTCGCCGCCCCTTTAAGTTAAATTCAAAGTAGGTGCGGGTCTAGGTATAGGAAGTCATAAATCAAGTATCAAGTATTGTTATAAATATCGTATATAGTAGTTGCCAAACTCACAAGCATCACACACTTCTATCAACTTTATTGAATAACTTAGCTAGATAGAACCGACTCAAACTTTTAAATGAAAGAAGCAATAATGGCATAATTTCTGTCTCAAGACCTCTTGCAGCTACAGCCAATGCAACACCTCCTTGATCAACATACCACACATCCCATTACACCTTGCTCCAGTCGCAGTATAAAGAGAGACTAGAACCTACTAGGGAGCCCTCGGCAGAGTCCCTATCGTTGTTGCAACAATTACACACAGTGTTCCGCAATTTCACATTCGTGAGAAGAGCGGTGTTTGAAAGGAGTGGTGCAAGAACGTATTCTGAGCCTCAGTCAACACAAGTTGTTTCGCCTTTTCCAAACAGCATTCTTATCATGGCCCTCCTTTATATAAACCACTCGTAGATATATACCTGCATGTGACCTCAGATGAATACATCGATAGATAAGAAGGGAAATGCATCATCTAGAAAGGCTTACTGAGGTTTAGGGATGTTTGTGTGATGGATCGTACGCTTACTCACAACGAATTGGCTATTCAATAAAGGACGGAGTCAACGTGAGCCTTAGGGTCCAAAAATATTCCATTGGTGTCAGCTATTAGCGATTATTCAAAGTCGTAATGGTATAACTTATTGGTCAATTCCACTGATTCTTCTTTCCCGTTCCTTCACTGGCTATAGCGCCTTACCTCTTCTGTGACTTGTCCTGAGATGAGAAGTATCAAAAGTGCCGGGGTTTGAGTTTATGTCATGCTAGACTCACGTTTCTCGTTCTTACGCCGGGTCCGCGACCTTACAAGGATACACAAGCTGGTGAAGGTTTCGGAGAAGCAGCAAGCTATTCGGATTCAAGTTAGCTTTGAGAAGGCCTCGGGCGAGGAAATGCTTTAGCTGTGCCAGGAGATAGTCGGCTCAGGGGCTTTTGGGCGGAGCCAAAGTGGTCCACATACGTACCATTTCCATCATCACAAGGTCCCCTTTTTCTGTGTGCATTGAGATAAAGCGCGCTCTTATATTTAGATAAGAGAAAGATTTTTCTCAGCGCTTCCCCTTATCGGCTTGATCTTCTTCTGCCCCTCGGTAGAGCGAGTCTAATTAGAGAACTGGCAGGACGCGGAGATCGATTGATCAATATGCATATCGAGCATCTATAGTTATTCTCTCTTCCCAAAAGATATCTCAAGTCGCTTCCAATGTTTTGATGAGTAAGGGAGGGTATTTTCAACAAGATAACTATGGATGACCATCTTCCAATTTCCAATATATATCTTTCATTGGGTAAGTAAGGGGAATAAGCAAGAATGGTGGAAAGCTTAAGAAAGTGCTAGTTCCTCTGCTGCGAATGGGTGGAATTGGTATCCCCAAAAGGTTGTTCTCTTAAAACCTCTGGCAAGGGTGTGTGGAAGAGTTCAAGTCTATCCCTTTGGTTAAGCTACTGTTGTTATACATCTCTACTATTATGGGCCACCACTTACTTAAAGGAAGTCGAGTACACATCTCCTTCAGCCTGAAGGGTGAGGACCTGCAATGACGTAACGTTTGAAAGAAAAGTAACCAACATAGGAGGATGATCAGAAAGCATACGACTCGAGGGAGGGTTGGCTAATTAAACTAGAATGAAGATTCCGCTCTATATGATAAACGTTCGTTGACTTTGATATGAAGTGTTGATTGTGTTTTCTATTCGTTCAGACCCCGATAGTGCTTCTCGTTGTGACTGAAGGAAGGTTCATTCTGTGCAAGATATATGCTAGTTTACAAGCATGAGACCCTCCTTTCGGGCCGGTAGACAGAGGCCTCACTTCCAACGAAATGGGGAGCAAAAAGAGGTCGTGTCATACCATACAGATGAAATGAATGAAATATATTCCTGTTGTTTTTGTGCCTATTAGTACTTCGCTCTGACCACATCAAGAGGAGTAGTTTCTTTTTCTTTTGTAAAGCGAGCCCAAGGAAATATATAGGAGAACGTAGCTTGTTTTGTACTAAGTAAATTCAAAGGCTCAAATCGTCTATATCAATGCAAGTATAGCTGGATGGAGTGACTCGTGCTTTCGAACCATAAACTAATGCCGCCTCTCTAGAGCGCGTGTCACTATTCCATTCTCTGGAGCACAATCCAATGGAAAAAAGTAGGTTTCCAACCTACACCATTAGTTGTTCCAGCTCGTGAGGAAGACGACTATGGAATTCAGATTTCCTTTCTCTCGAAGCAAGCCAGTCCTTAATTAATGATAGGGGAGGAAGGAATTGCTCTTAGGCTTGTGAGTCTTTTTATCATATGGATGGGTCGTAAAACCCTTACATGGTCTCTTGGCATGAAATTGGGTACTTTTCGTCTATGGAGAGATGGAAGTTATCTGCAAAGAATGCCAACTTAGGACCGTCAAAGTGGAAATCGTATCAACCCACCGAAACCGCTCTTTGGAATGGAATGCATAGTATTGTGCATTGGAATGGAAATGTCGAATAATCAAGACATGGATCTAGTATCAACATGACCCAACTTCCATTCTCATGACCAAACTTATTCAATCACTTCCATTATCTTTCTATTTATACAAATCGACAACAAAAAACATCCCTCGGAATTCCTGTTTGATAGGAAAAAATAGCTCTTCAACCAGAAATAGCAAGCAACATGTTTTTCTTCTCTCTTCCGGGCACACACCCTATCGGGTGACGCCACTAACAAACACCCTAAAGGGGAACGCAACACTTCCTATAACAGAAAAAGCAATATCTGAAATCTTTAAGCAACTAAAAAAGACGTATACTAAAAGATATGTGTTGAAAAGGGATGGTCAATAACAAGATGAACCCAATGCCCAATCTTCCCAATAGTATTCCTTAACTCTTGAATTGATACACTTGTTCATGGCATCTATTCTCTATCTGAACTTTTCACCTTCTCATCCTTAACCTCAGTGATCTGTTCCTCCTAGACATCCTTCTGCGTACAAAAACAGAAGAAGAAGCACAGACATAAATCAATAGAATAGATTAGTTTCAGAAGTCTTTTTTGATTGGTATATCAATCATGGTTTATAGGGAAATAGATAGAATAGGAAAGCTCTGTGAGTTACTAATGTTTGGGTTTGTGTTTACGGCAATAGTACGTTTCTTGCTTGTCATATTTAGAACATAAGCATCAGTTACATTTGACGTCCAGCCTTTTTATAGAAGACAAAGGAAGGTTAAGGGCAAGGGCGCAGCATAATATATAAGAAAAACATGATCTTTGAGGGGAAATGTTTCCAACTAGACCAATAAATGAGAAAAAGTACCAGTCGTACCAAGAAACAAAGGCGCCAGCTTTCATTGATATATATACCGTATCTTTTAGCTGAAAAATCTATGGATAAGAACCGGCTCTGGGAGGAGGGGTGGCGCGACAGAGCAATGAAAAGCTGGGATCTTTCCTTATCTTCGATCGTGACGCCTTTTCCTTTTGTATCAGAAAGCGCTACAAAACATCCTTCTCGCGGGTTATCTTCTACTCAAGCAAGCTCTCTCCTATTCTTCATCCACGAACTAGCAGGAACGTAGGAGCACAAGAGGGTCATCATCTTATGAAAATTATTGGCTTTCGATCTGCTTTCCAAGAGATGGTTTCTGACATGACCAGAAAGAGTGGAATTCTTGTTAGGATTGGCATGTCAAGTTGCTTTCTCGGACCCTAACATAAACCACCTTATCCTCACTCAGATTTTTCTTTTGGACTGGGCAGAAGCACCACCTCTATCTAACGTTTTTTCAATCCCTTCGAATCTCTCAATGGCATTTCCATCTCTCGATTCAATCAATCAAATAAGTCCATATGACACTTGTCTTTATTTAGTGTTTCCCCAGCTATTCAGCCATTACTTGCATCTCAGGTTCTTTGTACCCTTTTTTAGTGCCATGCACACTGAGGTTTCTGGCATGACCGAATCTTTTGAGAATATCGCTTATTACGTTAATTTATTCATCTTGATGTACTCAATCCATTCAAATTCCATAATTCCAATGCTATAATCCCTATATTAAGATGAAGTAAGAAAGCATTAGTCCTCTTATTTTCTGTCTTCTATGAAAGAATGTAGCTCGCTCTTTCAACCCGGGGCCCCCTCTGGGGAACTGTTTGAGTTTTAGCATCGACCCCATTTCCTTTGATCGTATTACGCTTGACTCGCTGCAAAACATTTCGCTTTCTGCGCCACGGTCATACGTGGTTTGCACTCCTAGCCTTTCATCTGACTTTGCCATCGGGCAATTGTTTGTTTTCAACTGGATTGGATTCCGAACCAAGAAAGATAGGCAACTTTCACTTGAAAGAAAGGAGCTTCACAACTCTTGTATTCCACCGAATAAGAATAAGAATAAGAACAAGAAGGGGCTATCTTTGTGAAGGGACCGGCACCAGAAAGTAGATCATATGGCCTTTCTTTCGCCAAAATCAAGTAAAGCCCGGGCCCAAGAAATGCAGCAAAGCAAGTCGTCTTTGGTTTGGAGGTAAATTCTCGGATGTATAGGCTTGATCGAGTGCCTTTCCTGAAATCGACGATATAAAGTGGGCTCTTTAGCTTGCTCCGACAGAGGTCTCCTTCTCCCTTAGCAGCGAGACCAGTCCCTACCTCTTTTCAATCAATCTTTTATACCGTATGCCTTTTCTACGCCTAAAACAAGTTCATGTCTCTCCACTCTGAAGTCGGACCTTATTGAAAAGTAGTACGCTTTCTTTCGTGGTGTTCAGGATCCCATGCTTTGTAGTTCATGCATGGCTTTCTCTAACGAAGCTAATGCTGAATTAAAGACCTTAAACGGAAAGACACAGGAGGTGGCGAAAAACAAAAAAAAGAGAAAGAGCTTACAAACTTCATTGAACCCGGTAGCCAGCGGAGCCCTTATTCATGGGTTAGGGACTAGCATTGAACAAAGTTGGTGACAGCCGAAGAAAAAGTGAAAGGGCAAGTAAATAATCTAAACATGCGGGTAAGCATCAAAAAAAGAATAAAAGTAACGCGCCATACCTGTTAGTAAAGTAAGGCCTTCCAGAGCCTATCTAACACAGACATACACGTGGATGAGGACACGAAAATAAATGGACGTCGATCCGCTACTGAAATTGCATAGCAAAAAAATGCAATACGTTCATACTTGATGAAACGCACATCATCCAATTCATGATTTAAGAACAAGAGAACAACATATTGATTTTTTTTACATCTATAACTACATTCTCACATTTCTTTTTTGATTCCATGACTTTTTAAGCGATCGGAAAACAAATGAGATCACAAAGGCCATCATTGGGGCAAACAATGCAATAGCTTCAGTGAGAGCAAAGCCCAAAATGGCATAACCAAATGATTGTTTAGCCAATGATGGATTTTGCACCACGGAATGAATCAAAGAACTGAGGACGTTTCCAATACCGATACCAGCTCCAGCACCTATTGATTTAGCACCTTCTAACATCTCGAGTCGAGAAAACACTTTTCTTGTCACGTTTTTCCTTCGCTGTTCTTTCTTGGATTTCTTGTTGATGATTCGAAGTACTTGGGCCTGCCCCTCCATAATTTTGAAATATTGGGTTATGTGGACCACTAATTTGATACATATTATCACAATTTGCAAGGCTTGTCACATATTCAAGAAAATGAGTTGTGGATTGAAAATCATCACGTATAGGTATAGGTAGGGGGTCCGTCAACCCTTGAGGGGTGGGTGGGGTATCCTGAACTACTGGATCACGTATAGGTATAGGTAGGGGGTCCGTCAACCCTTGAGGGGCTGGGTGGGGTATCCTGAACTACTGGAGCAGCTCCCCCTTGTGGCTGGGGTAGACTCTCAGCAGCTTGGTTTACGCATGGCACGGAAATCTATCTTTATTAATTATGTGCAAAAAGTACAAAATAGCCTATTGGGGTTTAGTTGGCAAGAAAAGCCTTCTTCCTACATCTGCGAGTAAGGGGCTACCTTTTTTATTAATTCACAGGTAAGGCAAAGTGCTTTGTTTTAAAGAAGCATCTGGTTCCATCTTTCTTTCCTGAGTTAAGCCACCTTTTTCTAAGAAGGATTTTTGTAATTCAGGATTAATTGTGACGCCCCCGATTCGACCGTACACTAATCATGCACGCAAATGTGTACGATCAAGATCAGGGACTCACGGGAAGATATCACAACACAACTCTAGAACATAAATAAGTCATACAAGCATCATAATACAAGCCAGGGGCCTCGAGGAGTCGAATACAAGTGCTCGATCATAGACGAGTCAGCGGAAGCAACAAAATCTGAGCACAGACATAAGTTAAACAAGTTTGCCTTAAGAAGGCTAGCACAAAAGTAGCAACGATCGAAGAGGCAAGGCCTCCTGCCTGGGACCTCCTAACTACTCCTCGAAACCGAACTCCAGGTAGAATCATCCTCGGGATCTCTAGCTCCTGGACTCCAGCATCTGGTTGCGACAACCAGGTATAGAAAGGGGAAAAGAGGGGGAAAAGCAACCGTGAGTACTCATCCAAAGTACTCGCAAGCAAGGAGCTACACTACATATGCATGGGTATATGTGTAAAGGGCCATATCGGTGGACTGAACTGCAGAATGCCAGAATAAGAGGGGGATAGCTAATCCTTTCGAAGACTACGCTTCTGGCCACCTCCATCTTGCAGCATGTAGGAGAGAGTGGATGGTAAGTTCACCAAGTAGCATCGTATAGCATAATCCTACCCGGCGATCCCCTCCTCGTCGCCCTGTTAGAGAGCGATCACCGGGTTGTATCTGGCACTTGGAAGGGTGTGTTTTATTAAGTATCCAGTTCTAGTTATCATAAGGTCAAGGTACAACTCCGGGTCGTCCTTTTACTGAGGGACACGGCTATTCGAATAGATAAACTTCCCTGCAGGGGTGCACCACATAACCCAACACGCTCGATCCCATTTGGCCGGACACACTTTCCTGGGTCATGCCCGGCCTCGTAAGATCAACACGTCGCAGCCCCACCTAGGCTCAACAGAGAGGCCAACACGCCGGTCTAAATCCTATGCGCGCAGGGGTCTGGGCCCATCGCCCATTGCACACCTGCACGTTGCGTACGCGGCCGGAAGCAGACCTAGCCTAGCAGGCGTTCCAGTCCAATCCGGCGTGCGCCGCTCCGTCGCTGACGTCAAGAAGAGCTTCGGCTGATACCATGACATCGAGTGCCCATAACTGTTCCCGCGTAGTTGGTTAGTGCTTATAGACCAAATGGCCTGACTCGGATCAAATACCAAGATCTCGTTAAGCATGTTAAGTATCCGTGAACGCCGACCAGGGCCAGGCCCACCTCTCTCCTAGGTGGTCTCAACCTGCCCTGTCGCTCCGCCACAAAGTAACAGTCGGGGGCCATCAGGAAACCAGGCCCACCTCTACCAGGATGGAGCCACCTGTCCTTTGAGCCCCCTCATCAAAATCACTTGCGGGTACTCCTCGAGCCGACCCGACTTTAATCACCACATGTATCATGTATAAAGTATAAAGTATTTACCCGTGATCACCTCCCGCAGTGATCACGGCCCAGTAGTATAGCATGGCAGACGGACAAGAATGTAGGGCCACTGATGGAAAAACTAGCATCCTATTCTAAGCAGTAGGATAGCAGGTAAGGGTAACAACTGTAGCAACAATGAGAGGCTATGCAACAGAATAGGGTTAACCGAAAGCAGTAACATGCTACACTACTCTAATGCAAGCAGTATAGAGAAGAATAGGCGATATCTGGTGATCAAGGGGGGGGGGGCTTGCCTGGTTGCTCTGGCAAGAAGGGTTCGTCGTCGATGTAGTCGATCACAAGGGTACCAGCAGCGGTCTCGGAGTCTACCGGAAAGAAGTAATGGAGGGGGAACACAATAAATAACAGAGCAATCAAAGCATCACAAAGCATAACATGGCAATACGCGGTGCTAGGGGTGACCTAACGTAGTACTAGGCGATACTGGCGAAGAGGGGAAACATCCGGGAAAGTATCCCCGGTGTTTTGCGTTTTCAAACAAACGGTCTGGAGGGGGAAAGTTGCAGGTTCGCTATGCTAGGGACGCGTGGCGGACGAACGGTCTGCGTATTCGGATTCGTTGGATTTTTCTGAGCAACTTTCATGTAGAAAGTATTTTCATCCGAGATACGGATTATTTTATATGATTTTTTAAAGATTTAATCATTTTAGGATTTATTTAATCATTTTAAATCAACATTATCCAGAATAGTAAAAGATGACGTCAGCATGTCATCATGCTGACATCAGCAGTCAACTGTGTAGTTGACTGGGTCAACTACGTGTGGGTCCCGCATGTCATACACTGCTTAGTTTAATTTGGGTTTAGCTAATTAATTACTGTTTAATTGAATTAACTAATTAATTAGATTAATTTAAACAGGATTAATTAACTTAATTAATTTAGTTAATTAATTAATTAATTAAATTTATTTATATTATTTGTTTTATTTATATTATTTTTTATTATTTCTTTTTTTAATTCTTTTTTTAAACACGTTCTAGGCAGTGGGCCCCGTTTGGCAGTGACCCAGAGGCTTATGCGGGTTTTGGTCCAGCGGGTGCGGGCGCACCCGAGCGAGCGCTCGCCCGCAGGGCGGGACGAAGCCGGCGAGGGCAGGCGGTCAACGGAGGGGGACGCCGGCGGGAGAGCAGCAGGGCGGCGCGATGCGGGTGGAGTACGGCGAGGGAGGCCGGGCGAGCGGTGGCCGGAGTAGCCAGGTCACGCGCGGGGGGGGTGAAGTGGGACGAGGCCACCGGTGGGCGGTCGCGGCTCGACAGCCGGCGCGGAGCGGTGAGCGGAACGGGATGCGGGGAAGCAGGGGGTTGCGGCGGCGGCGCCGGGGTGGCGTGGGTGAGGCACAGGCGAGCGTGGCCGGAGCACGAGCTCCGTCGCTCGGCCACGGCGATAGGCAGAGGGAAGGGGAGGAGGAGGTCGAGGCTCACGGGGAGGTTGCGGGGCACGGTCAGTGGGGGTCGAGGAGGAGACGGAGACGGCGCGTCGGCGGCGGGGAGGCAGTCCGGCGGGGAAGGTTTGGCGAGGTGGCCGCGGCGACAGCCGGCGGGGTCGAGCCCCCAAGCCCCGATCCGATCCAGACGCGGGAGGACCGAGGCATGCGACGGGGCGACGCCGGCGACGTCGTCAGGTGAACGAGGACGAGGGCGGGGCCGGCGAGGCGACTCCAGGCGACGGGCATGGGGCCAGCCCCGATCTGATCTGGATCAGAGGAAGAGGGAGAGACGTGGGGTGAGTGAGGGTGGTTAGGGTTTTCCCCAGTGGGGTGGATAAGGGGGAGGGTGTGGGGGTGCGGCTGGGCCGGCCTGCTGGGCCGTGGCCCAGTGGGGGGAGGAAGGGGTTTTCCTTTTCTTCTTCTTTTTGTTTGTTCTGCCCTTTTTTTATTCTATTTTTGTCTGTTTTCTTTTATTTTTGTTTTATAGAATTTAAAAGCGACAACTAATTTGGTGTTATTAAATAGGTCACAGCCCCAAATACTTTGGCACTTTAAATAAAGTATTTTGCATTTGCTTATTACTTTAAAAGGACTTTAGATAATTGTTTTATCGTTGTTTTAGTTTATTTAGTGCATTTAAGTATGTTATTAAAAGATGATTTCTTCACCAACATTTATTATGGATTATTTGATACATTAGGAACAATTTAGTTTGGACTTTTGAAAACTTTAATTGCTTTGACTTTAATTCAAACTTGAATTTGGATCGGTTCTAAACTAACACGAGATTATCAACAGTAATCGAGGTGACATGGCATCATTACCAGAGGGTTACTGTAGCTTGATTACCCGGGCGTCACAATTCTCCTCCACTACAAGAAATCTCGTCCCGAGATTTAAGAGGTGGAGTAAGGGGAAGGAATTGATTACGAAATTCTAACAAGTCATCTCGGTCTTGGTTGCTCTTCTCGAAGAGGTCAATCCGTTACATGGGTGTCTTCATTTCTCTGCTTCGGTCATCATGACGATGTTGGCATCCTTTCTTCGGGAGCTCCATCGTACTTACGAATAGGAAAGGGGCAGCCTGACAACGATAGAACGCTACCAGGGGTAATCACCGGGGGTTATCCCACGAATGAGCATATGAGTATCTCTCAAGTTGAACGAATAAAACATGCCAAGAGCAAAGTAATATGGTACAATAAGAAGTTTCAAACGGGTAGATAGTTGCTCGAAGTCTGAACCAGAGAGGAAAAGGGGTTTAGAGCAGCGAGAGTAAGTATTGCATTTGATACCAGAATAGAGCACTAGGAAGGTGGCCCGTGAATTAAATACGAAGCCAAGCTCGAGGAATAACTTCGACAACAGGGTGTATAGGAGAGTCAGGTTTCGATCCTGTGGAACTGTGGGTTATGGGCCCACCATGTGGGTTAAAAGTTAGTAGGGCGGTGACATCTTGCACAATCATGATAGCAAGGCATGTCAGAGGGTAGCCTGTCAGTTATATGTCAGCAACATCGTCGGTACCAAGGGCGAGGGACAAAGAGAACCATTTTCCTGCTCGTTTGAATGAGGCGGACCAATAGGCAAAGTTCTTGTCCATCAGTGGTTATTGAAATGTTATCAACAATAGTAACAGGGTCTTACTGACACGGTGGTACACCATGGTGTTTGCATAAGCAGGAGAATATTACTGCTTAGATCATATACATCTACAAAAAGGTCAAACCAAACAATGGAAAGGAAAATATGATTATCAGATTAGACAGAGCAATGGAAAGGAAAATGTGTTTAAACACATATTTCAAGGGTATTTCCTTCCCAACGACGGGCAGAGCATGGTATCCATGAGAGGATATAAAGTAGAAAACCCTTTAGGAAAGGGGTGAGAAATTTCATGTCATTACCCATACAATGTTGTTTGGATAATTGATAAGGAAAATTTTGCATTGTGCTTCAAATGTTTTTTTATTGAAAATCGAAGTACCACAGTCATGCTTCGAGATAGCATTTACATGGTCATCAAGTAAATATTAGACTTTGGATACACAAAGGATCCATCAGGAACAACTTATAGAATAAACTCACAATTTTCTCATGGAAGAATGGATAACCTTGCTAAAGAGGAAACTATAATAATAGGTCCTCCGGCCAGGTGTGCTAGGCATGACATCACCTTAATGGGCCATATAACGGCAAAATGTTATAACTCTTGGGAATATGATCCAACCATCATATCTGACCAAGATTCAGATCTGATTGGTGTCAGGATACCTCAGACTCAGGATGCTTGAAAAGAAAAGGTGCAACACCAATTGACGAATTGACGTCGCAAGATTCTCGGGAAATGGCCTCCAGAAGCAAGGCTCTGAAACAAGGGTTCATCATTAAACCAAGGAGAGGATGATGAGGTGGCTGATGGGCTAAGGACAATTCATTGAGATTCCCAAAAGATGGATTTCCACAATTATGTGAACAAAGAGATAACATTTGTCAGATCAAATGGTATAATGAGGTATGCTCGAGGCAAACATGCCCAATTTAAACATTGGTTGAAAGGTGCGCCCGAAATATGGGCTGGGTTGCATGACCGATGTTATAATGGTGATTCGATAACCAATGGTCTAAGAATGAAGTGTCGACCATTAACTTCAAAGCAATAGGGTTGCTATAAGGAAAGAATCCGAACAACAACGTTCACTTGTTGGAATCAACACGGGGACCAAGAAAGAATGGTGATGGTGAGAAGTATCACTATACCAAGAATTCTTAAGAGGTGGAGTAATCCTCACGACATTCTTGACATAAAAGATGGTAATACTCCAAGGTAGAGAAGAACAAATGCTGGATAGCAAGGAACTCAAGGTACAACACAGAACACGAACAAGTTTATGTCGGAGGGAAGGCAATAAAGTAGTCAATGACAACACAAATCATCAAGGGCAAGGATGGTATTTCTCATCCTGAATTTTGACACACAACTTGGAAGAAATCAAATTGTTGACAATGATCACGACAAATTTGTCGAGAGGTTTTCAAGAAGATGTAATTGATCGACGATGACATCAAGTCTAAGGAATGATGAAAGCGAAAGGTTATTGGAACCACGGGTGGGACACAAACTCGAAATCAAGTTTGCTATTCAAGGAGAAGTGATATGACGAGGAAGATCGACGCAAGATTAGCTCACTGTCGAAATTTGTGCGCTGGTAAGGACCAGGTAGCACAGTTAAAATCATCAAGATAATGATATAGCCAAACAGGCTAGGAATGACGCGATCGGGTACAAACTCGTAAGTAAGGAACATTACTAAAAGTTGTTGAACCGTAGTGCGGACTCGATTCAATTATCGTGGTACTCGAGTGATTAACCACTCAAAACCTAGGAAAAAATAGTAATCCGTGAGAATGTAGTACTTGATGAAGAACTCATAAGAAGTTATGTGGTTCTGTGATAATCTCGAGATACCAGGGGGCAATACTCGACGACAGATCAAAGTAGAGGGTGGACTGGGTTATTGATCTATAGAAGACAATTTCTTAAACTTGCATAGGAAATGGTATTTAAGGGAGAACATGGTCGGAACCACGATTGCAAAGGATCAATTCACCGATACCAGATGATATTATACCAGGGAAATAGTTATTATTATAAGAAGCTTCCATGATAGGATCTACATCGTGTCCATGGGCATGACCACAAAGGTTCAAGGTCGACTCCCACTTCTCCAATGCATAACCTTTCATTCACTTCTCATTTTTCAAAGAAGTTGTAGTGTTGAAATTTTATCAGTTAAAATACCAGAAGAGTATGACTCATGAAAACTTTCGAGTTCACACATATTATGGAAGGCATAGGTTCAACCCATCGGGGCATCGTGGAAACATATACCACAAGCTTCAATAGTAAATATCACCAGCTCGAAAGCAGAGCATGGATGGCCAAATCAAGGAATAGGATTTACCAAAGGCATTATGTATCAGGGAAAGAACTTCCAAGTGATTGAATATGAAGGACGTTGTCGGATAAAATCCAACAAGGTTCTGATGGTCCATAAGGGATCTGGTGTGAGCATCGGTACTCAACCAGAACAAGAAAGCATGTAAGGAGATCAGATGATAGAAACAACTGACTACTTCAAAGCTCATTTGCAAAAGAATTATGAATTCCAAGACAAGGGATCAGAAGCAATGCTCTGATTAGGGATGGGTAAGCTGAATAGCCTTAGGGGTACAAACAACGACGATTTGATTGGTCGAGATCCAGCTCATGTTAAAAATGATGTGTGAGCCGGAAGGATGAATTCTAGGATTTGATTGAGGATTGCGAGCATTCGTGACATTTTGAATCAACGGACTCAAAATGATAATGACAAGGGATGCCAATAAGATTACGAGACTTATGGGATTAACCATAATGCAGGCAAGCAAGAATTTCTAGAGCAATAGGCTGCTGAGGATTTTCGAAAGATAGAATGGTATTTCGAAGACTTTGTGAAACATACGGACAACTAGGGGTGGGAGGATACTCAGGAAGTGCGAGAAATCATCCATAGGGGTATTCATGTGGCAAAGAACTGCAAAGCGGTAAGCTCAAAGGATTCTCGGAACAACCGAGAGAATTTCGGGGTATCTTGTAATAACAAGATCAACTGGGAAACATTGTATGAATAGCGAGTATACGTGGTTATCCATAGGAGTTTATCGATGGAAGGGAATTGCAAAAGCGATGAACACAAGTTCTTGGGATAACAGCGGAGAGTGTCTTCAGGGTCCTCACGTGCAGCAGACGATCATCAGTAATAAGGGGCTCTCCGGGTGAAAGTGATAACGAGATCCTAATGTTAGAATTAGCAAAACTCACTTAACCCGAATAGAAGAGAGATCAGAGTCCCAGAGTATAGACAAGGAGTAAAAGATCCTAATACCACCCAATGGCGACATGGGCCCGTAAGCCACACAGCCATGTTAGTAAAAGTTTTTCAATGACTAGACTCGACTTCGGCCAAGGAGTTGGAAAGGGGGATTCCTACAGGCAGTCGGCTCTGATACCAACTTGTGACCCGATTCGACCGTACATTAATCATGCACGCAAATGTGTACGATCAAGATCAGGGACTCACGGGAAGATATCACAACACAACTCTAAACATAAATAAGTCATACAAGCATCATAATACAAGCCAGGGGCCTCGAGGGCTCGAATACAAGTGCTCGATCATAGACGAGTCAGCGGAAGCAACAAAATCTGAGCACAGACATAAGTTAAACAAGTTTTCCTTAAGAAGGCTAGCACAAAAGTAGCAACGATCGAATAGGCAAGGCCTCCTGCCTGGGACCTCCTAACTACTCCTCAAAACCGAACTCCAGGTAGAATCATCCTCGGGATCTCTAGCTCCTGGACTCCAGCATCTGGTTGCGACAACCAAGTATAGAAAGGGGAAAAGAGGGGGAAAAGCAACCGTGAGTACTCATCCAAAGTACTTGCAAGCAAGGAGCTACACTACATATGCATGGGTATATGTGTAAAGGGCCATATCGGTGGACTAAACTGCAGAATGCCAGAATAAGAGGGGGATAGCTAATCCTGTCGAAGACTACGCTTCTGGCCACCTCCATCTTGCAGCATGTAGGAGAGAGTAGATGGTAAGTTCACCAAGTAGCATCGTATAGCATAATCCTACCCGGCGATCCCCTCCTTGTCGCCCTGTTAGAGAGCGATCACCGGGTTGTATCTGGCACTTGGAAGGGTGTGTTTTATTAAGTATCCAGTTCTAGTTGTCATAAGGTCAAGGTACAACTCCGGGTCATCCTTTTACCGAGGGACATGGCTATTCGAATAGATAAACTTCCCTACAGGCGTGCACCACATAACCCAACACGCTCGATCCCATTTGGCCGGACACACTTTCCTGGGTCATGCCCGGCCTCGTAAGATCAACACGTCGCAGCCCCACCTAGGCTCAACAGAGAGGCCAACACGCCGGTCTAAATCCTATGCGCGCAGGGGTCTGGGCCCATCGCCCATTGCACACCTGCACGTTGCGCATGCTGCCGGAAGCAGACCTAGCCTAGCAGGCATTCCAGTCCAATCCGGCGCGCGCCGCTCCGTCGCTGACGTCAAGAAGAGCTTCGGCTGATACCACGACGTCGAGTGCCCATAACTGTTCCCGCGTAGTTGGTTAGTGCGTATAGACCAAATGGCCAGACTCGGATCAAATACCAAGATCTCGTTAAGCGTGTTAAGTATCCACGAACTCCGACCAGGGCCAGGCCCACCTCTCTCCTAGGTGGTCTCAACCTGCCCTGTCGCTCCGCCACAAAGTAACAATCGGGGGCCGTCAGGAACCCAGGCCCACCTCTACTGGGATGGAGCCACCTGTCCTTTCAGCCCCCTCATCAGAATCACTTGCGGGTACTCCTCGAGCCGACCCGACTTTAGTCACCACATGTATCATGTATAAAGTATAAAGTATATACCCGTGATCACCTCCCGCAATGATCACGGCCCAGTAGTATAGCATGGCAGACGGACAAGAATGTAGGGCCACTGATGGAAAAACTAGCATCCTATTCTAAGCAGTAGGATAGCAGGTAAGGGTAACAACTGTAGCAACAATGAGAGGCTATGCAACAGAATAGGGTTAACCGAAAGCAGTAACATGCTACACTACTCTAATGCAAGCAGTGTAGGGAAGAATAGGCGATATCTAGTGATCAAGGGGGGGGGCTTGCCTGGTTGCTCTGGCAAGAAGGGTTCGTCGTCGATGTAGTCGATCACAAGGGTACCAGCAGCGGTCTCGGAGTCTACCGAAAAGAAGTAACGGAGGGGGAACACAATAAATAACAAAGCAATCAAAGCATCACAAAGCATAACATGGCAATACGCGGTGCTAGGGATGACCTAACGTAGTACTAGGCGATACTGGCGAAGAGGGAAAACATCCGGGAAAGTATCCTCGGTGTTTCGCGTTTTCAGACAAACGGTCCGGAGGGGGAAAGTTGCAGGTTCGGTATGCTAGGGACGCGTGGCGGATGAACGGTCTGCGTATTCGGATTCGTTGGATTTTTCTGAGCAACTTTCATGTAGAAAGTATTTTCATCCGAGATACGGATTATTTTATATGATTTTCTAAAGATTTAATCATTTTAGGATTTATTTAATCATTTTAAATCAACATTATCCAGAATAGTAAAAGATGACGTCAGCATGATCATACTGACGTCAGCAGTCAACTGTGCAGTTGACTGGGTCAACTACGTGTGGGTCCCGCATGTCATACACAGCTTAGTTTAATTAGGGTTTAGCTAATTAATTACTGTTTAATTAAATGAACTAATTAATTAGATTAATTTAAATAGGATTAATTAACTTAATTAATTTAGTTAATTAATTAATTAATTAAATTTATTTTTATTATATATTATTTTTTATTATTTCTTTTTTTAATTCTTTGTTTTAAAACATGTTTTGGGCAGTGGGCCCCGTTTGCAAGTGACCCAGAGGCTTATGCGGGTTTTGGTCCAGCGGGTGCGGGCGCACCCGAGCGAGCGCTCGCCCGCAGGGCGGGACGAGGGCAGCGAGGGCGGGCGTTCAACGGAGGGGGACGCCGGCGGGAGAGCAGCTGGGCGGCGCGACGCGGGTGGAGTACGGCGAGGGAAGCCGGGCGAGCGGTGGCCGGAGTAGCCAGGTCACGCGCGCGGGGGGGGGGGGGGGGGTTAAGTGGGACGAGGCCAAGGGCGGGCAGTCGCGGCTCGACAGCGCCGGCGCGGGGCGGTGAGCGGAACGGGACGCGGGGAAGCAGGGGGTTGCGGCGGCTGCGCCGGGGTGGCGTGGGTGAGGCACAGGCGAGCGTGGCCGGAGCGCGAGCTCCGTCGCTCGGCCACGGCGATCGCTAGAGGGAAGGGGAGGAGGAGGTCGAGGCTCACGGGGAGGTTGCAGGGCACGGGCAGTGGGGGTCGAGGAGGAGACGGAGACGGCGCATCGGCGGCGGGGAGAAAGTCCGCGGGGAAGGTTTGGCGAGGCGGCCGCGGCGGCAGCCGGCCGGGTCGAGCCCCCAAGCCCCGATCCGATCAAGACGAGGGAGGACCGAGGCGTGCGACGGGGCGACGCGGCGACGTCGTCAGGTGAACGAGGACGAGGGCGGGGCCGGCGAGGCGACTCCAGGCGACGGGCATGGGGCCAGCCCCGATCTGATCTGGATCAGAGGAAGAGGGAGAGACGTGGGGTGAGTGGGGGTGGTTAGGGTTTTCCCCAGTGGGGTGGATAAGGGGGAGGGTGTGGGGGGTGCGGCTGGGCCGGCCTGCTGGGCCGTGGCCCAGTGGGGGGAGGAAGGGGTTTTCCTTTTCTTCTTCTTTTTGTTTGTTCTGCCCTTTTTTTATTCTATTTCTTTTATGTTTTCTTTTATTTTTGTTTTATAGAATTTAAAAGCGACAACTAATTTGGTGTTATTAAATAGGTCACAGCCCCAAATACTTTGGCATTTTAAATAAAGTATTTTGCATTTGCTTATTACTTTCAAAGCACTTTAGATAATTGTTTTATCGTTGTTTTAGTTTATTTAGTGCATTTAAGTATGTTATTAAAAGATGATTTCTTCACCAACATTTATTATGGATTATTTGACACATTAGGAACAATTTAGTTTTGACTTTTGAAAACTTTAATTGCTTTGACTTTGATTCAAACTTGAATTTGGATCGGTTCTAAACTAACGCGAGATTATCAACAGTAATCGAGGTGACATGGCATCATTACCAGAGGGTTACTATAGCTTGATTACCCGGGCGTCACATTAATAGTACTTAGAATGGATTTTTCATATTGAGAAATTCTGTCTAGTGGCATTCGATCACAGAAGCCGTTGACAGCAGCATAAATCATAACAATTTATTATTCAATTGCAAGTGGTTCATATTGTGGTTGTTTGGGAATTTATGTAAGCCTTGCACCTCTATTGAGTAATGCCTGAGTCGCAGCATCAAGGTCTGACCCAAATTGAGCGAAGGCGGCCACTTCGTGATATTGTGCCAATGCCAGTTTTGAACTACCACAGACTTGTTTCATAGCTTTCAACTGAGTGGCAGACGCGATGCGACTGATGGATAAGCCAACGTTAATAGCTGGTCTAATTCCGCGAGAAAAGAGCTCTGTTTCCAAACAAATTTGTCCATCTGTAATGGAGATCACATTGGTGGGGATATAGGCCGATACGTCTCCAGCTTGTGTTTCAATCACGAGTAATGCAGTCGAGCTACCTCCGCCTGTCTGGTCCGATCGTTTAGCGGCTCTTTCTAAGAGATGGGAACGTAAATAGAAAACATCCCCTGGGAAAGCCTCACGGCCTGGTGGTCGGCGTAACAATAATTACATTTGTCGATATGCCACCGCCTGTTTACTTAGATCATCATATATAATTAATGCGTGCATTCCATTATTGCGGAAATATTCCCCCATGGCACACCCTAAATATGGGGCCAGAAATTGCAGAGGAGCAGGATCCGAAGCGGTGGCTGCTACAAGAATGGAATATTCCAAAGCATTTTTGTCCAATCGCAACATAGACACAATACAATGTCTCACTCTCATTTGTGGCCCTTGAGTTCATTTGCTTTTGGTTCAATATAGTATCGATAGCTATTGCAGTTTTTCCAGTTTCTCTGTCCCCGATTATAAGTTCTCGTTGACCACAGCCTATAGGAACCGGGCTATCCACTGCTTTTAAGCATGTTTGCATGGGTTCGTGCACATATTTACGTTCAATAATCCCTGGGGCTTTCATTTCGACACGTCTTCGTTCGTGATCGCTTAGAGCCCCTTTTCCATCAATAGGTACTCCCAAGGCGTCGACCACACGGCCTAACACGGCCTTTCCCGCAGGAACATCCACAATAGATCCAGTGCGCTTGACAAGATCTCCTTCTTTAATAGCGGTATCACTACCAAAGACAACAATACCTACATTCTCATTCTCAAGATTTAAGGCGATTTCTTTCACACCGCTGGCAAATTCCACCATTTCTCCTTCTTGAATCTTATTCAATCCATAAGCACGTGCAATCCCATCTCCAACTGAGACCACTCGACCGATCTCATCCACTTGAAAATTCATGTAAAAGTTGGTCATTCTACTTTCTAATAGAGTCGTGAGTTCCGCAGCTCTGGTGGGAAATAAACTACCAATTAGGCAGAATCATCATAATCATCCTCTTCAACAGGGATCCCTATCTTTATCTCTATCCACAGAGATACCTATCTATATAGAGATAGATTTTTCTCAAAATTGATCTAGACTATCCTCTATCCGGATAGATATGTCCCTATGAGCGACTAGGCCGATCTTTTTTTATATGTTTTGGCCACGTCCGTTTTCGCTCCGAAGAGGAAGGGTTTGGATCTTTAAGTCTTATGTCGTGAGGGATGTGACCTATGTTAGGTCCATAAGATACCACAACTTTTAGTGTTCTATTATTCACCTCCGAATAATGAGTAGGTAGTTCGATCCTTTTGATTCTTATCTTCCTAGTAAACGGGGATCCAGAGCAATAGGTCGAATTACTATATAAAGAAGACTTTTCTACAAAAGGACTTATTGTTCGAGTAGGAAGATTTCGGTTTTTCTCCTTCCCTCTTTTCAATAAGAAGAAGTATTTGAAATGAAACAACTTCCTCTTCATTCTGTTGTGCTCAGCGAAGGAACTGCCTAAGCATACTTTTGTGGATCCTAACTTCTTTGTTCTTTCAAAGTATTCTTCTTGCATATAAAAACGCAACTTTTGCAATTCCTTGGATTTGAGTAGTAAGCGGCATCCCCTCTGAGTTGTGAGTAAGCGGAACCATTCTTTTTTCGTTCTTCTCCAGATTCTGGCCGGTAGGAATTTGCCTCTTCTTTTTCCAACTGATATGGCCGATAGGAATTTGCCTATGATTTTTCCAACTAATATGTCGATATAGAAAGATCTCCTTATTTCAAAACCACGGGTTCTCACTTCATTTTCTTTAAAAGATATTAGATCACCGTGGGAAACTTTCAAATGAGTAATGGTTACCAGTCCATTATTCAAACAAACCCTTCGATGAATTATCGGCTGCCTTGCTTGAGGAAGAGTGTCACTAAAATGGAGACGAACCGGAATCACGTCCGATCTAGTTTCTTGATTGAGTAAAAAATGGATATATGAAGTTCGTTCTCTTCCTCCGTGCATCTCCCTTATGGGTAAATCCCCATAATAAAGAGACAACTTTCTTGTAGTTTGTGATTTGATGTTACTGTTTAGATTTTCTCTCCGAGAAAGATTTCTTTTAATGGATCTCCTCTTGTTCCTCAATCTTCGTAGAATACAGCATTGGATTAGAGAAAGTTCTCTGTTCTGAACATTTCCTGGAAGTAGACGACACATTTTAAATCTTAATGCTGGCATGGCATATTTCATTGAATCAGTCTTTTTCGCCACATCGCGTATAAAGGGAATTGAACCCAACTCTTCCACGAACCCACCACGAATGGCCCTCCCTTAATTCAATGAACTGTGAGAATTCCTTTTTTCATTTTTTTCTTTTCAGTTCTCATAAGTCCTTGATATACTAGCAGAAACTCAATACTTGACCGACTGCATCACAGTGCTCAGGTAAATGGTAAGTGGTTGAAAGCGAGCGAAAACGTTAGTGTTTTCTGTGCGTTACGATAGTAGTGGTGAAAGAAAATCCAATTCAAATATCTGCACATAAAAGGAAAATTGTTTCACTTTGAAAGGAAAGCTAGCTATATGAGATCGAAATCACTCTATCTACGATATTCATTGCACCATGATAGAAGGACAATGAGGGGCAGGTTATATTCCCTTTCTTCTGATCGATTGAGCTCAAAGGCAAAAGGCACTAAAGATGTTTAAGATGTTTCATCAGAATTGCTATTGACATCGACTCGTC
Source organism: Aegilops tauschii subsp. strangulata (assembly GCF_002575655.3). Classification (NCBI taxonomy): domain Eukaryota; kingdom Viridiplantae; phylum Streptophyta; class Magnoliopsida; order Poales; family Poaceae; genus Aegilops; species Aegilops tauschii. The sequence continues at coordinate 296,222,491 of NC_053036.3, forward strand.
TGAGAGATTACCAAGCACCTCAAGGTTGTGAGAAATCCATCCCCAAAACCAAGAATTGGATCTATTGTTTTCACTTTCTTTCCCAAACAATGTATCTGTTGATACCAGAATTGCTTATATTGCTTGCCCTAAGATAGAAAATGCGATAGAACCCACTTTACATACCTCCATAGGAGGAGATCCCTTAGAAGAGAGTGAAACAGGTAGTACAGCAATTCACAAGCCATAGAGAACGAAACTCGGAAGAAGATCTAGTTACAAGTCAGCTAGAAAGACCTCTTTCTTAAATTAAAGGGACGGGGTCCACATAAGCCCCAATTATTCCCTATCTTGTTAATCCAACATATCAGTTGGCATGTCTGAATAAGAAAGCGTTGGGCGATGTTTTTAGGAAACCCGAAACTAGCCATGCCCTAAAGAAAGTGAATTCCAATCTACGTGAATCACGAAAGAAGCAAAGCCGGTCAAAGAATCGATTATATGCCTTCTCTTTCCATAAGACCGATGGCCTTAGTAACATAACGCACAGAAGGAATAGAAGACAGAGCGAGGGGATATGTCATGAGCAAAAGGGATGAATAACTACCCCTGTATACGTAGCTTTGTGTAACAGGGGGAACGACTGTTGAGTCAAAAAGTTGAGTGAGAAGGAAGCAAATGATCGGTTGTGGCGGGATACGAAGTGCTCCGCTAAGCCAATACGAATGTTTACATACGAACCCATGCCAATACATATGAGTAGTAGGGGTATTGAAATTCTCATCAATTAGATGTTAGGGCTCGGTTTCCGGTTGACTTTTAGAATCCTATCCTATGTTTCTGGTTAAACGAATTAGATAGGAGTATCCACCCAACTTTCATATGTTGTTGTTCCTATACGCTAACGGGTTCATCTTTATAGGCAATGATTTCATTTGTATTCCAATTCGTACGTATACCCCATCGCTTTGTTTACCATCCCTATCGTCTCGAATAAGGTTTCCTAGTCTAGCCCATCTCGGTGTCTGCTACCGAAAGAGAAAATTGGTCTAAGGGCGGCATCTACTCGTTCATCGCTTGCCTCACATCGAAAGAGGCATGGCTTCTCTTTTCACTCACTCCCCTGTTTGCCAGCTTCAATAGCATGGAAGAAGGTGTTCAAAGAACATAGTTTCACATCTACATTTTCTCCATTTGATCTTGATCAATAACTCACTTATAGAAATAGAATAGAATAGAAATACCAAGAGAAACACTCTTCTTTCTGAAGATCCATTTCTAGTGGGACATCGTTCATAGGGAGCGCACATCCAATGCGCCCTCTACTCTTCACTCTTCACTCTTGTGCTTGATATCCTCTTCAACAAGGATTTGCGGCTCCAATCCCTTTATTTTCCAAAGGTAAAAGATGGAATAGACCCAAGCTTGAAACCAATTGGATGTTTATAAGTGAATTATTATAAGCTTACGTACATTTATACATGAATGTATACACACAATATATACATTGATTGAGTGAAATATGTACAAATGCGATATAAATATGTGCTAATTAATAGTTATACTAATAGTAAGACATCTCACATCTTATAGTTATATGTGCGTATAAATACTTACGTACATTTATTGACACGACATTTATAGGATCCGTTTCGGAAACATGGAATGTGAGAGAAATTCAAAATATGTGAGGCTTAGAAAGAAGTCCTGCGTAGAGTCCGGGGAGACCCTATTTTGATTATTTTTTTTCTCTAGTTACCCTTTTTCCTTCTCAAATAACGTGTTTGATTTCCTTCCTTATACCAAAGGAATTCCATCTTTCTCTTGTCGATCACATCATATCCAAGGCATTTCCTCGGAATGCATCCTGTCTTTTCACCTTTGTAGTCCTATGCATAGTAAGTACTATAGCCTCACTAGTCCTTGTCGAGGAATCTCCTTGCCGCCCTAGAAGTTTGAGATCGTGCCCGACCGTTTTGGAGTCTGTTCAGGAGCTCCTTAAGCGCCCGGGGATTGACTTCGGACTAGAGTCGTCTCAACATGAAATCGATCATGGTGTGATAGTCATCTTCACGAAGCTCCTCTCCGTTCTTCAGAGTAGTATCATGCAATGTGTCCAGAATCTGGGCGTGATAGGCGTGGGCTTTTTGTAGAGAACTTTCCTCTCGAAGAGAGAGAGGTCGTCCCTCCCAATCAAAGAACGAGGGTTATGTTCTGCTTCCGCTGCCATTCCAGGCATTGGAGCGGGATTCGAATGCCGCTCTTGACTGACCACAGCTTCCGGGGGAGCGGTCTGCTCCCGGGATGCAGAGGCGTCCTCACAGTCAGCCAGAAAAGCTTTGAATAGCTCTTCCGAGTTAGTGGATCCGGAGGGAGGCATTGAAGGGCCTGGGTCCCCCATTCCGTCCCAGTCAGACTCGGAGCGAAGCATCTCCCAACAAGATTCAAAAAATTCATTATCCCCAACCTAGGGCTAGTCGAGTATGAAGAAAAGACCTATATGGGATTCGGATTACCGAAATTGGATTTCCTTATTGATCCATATGTCGCTTAGACTTTACTTTTTCCCCTTTCCTCTATTTGTTCGATAGGGTCTTCGCCTCCGTGGAAAAGCAAACTCTCCAAATTTATGACCAACCTTTCCTTCAATGATCTTACAACGAACAGGAGTTTTTCCATTGTAAATGAGTATGGAGCAATCAATGAATTCTGGCGAAATAGAAGATCTACGTGACCAAATTTTCCTGCTCCTCAGACTTTCTCTACTATGCCTTTTTCGTGAACTACTAAATGACTCCTCTTGCTCCAAGCTCCCTTTTGTTGCCTTCTCGTTCACATCCTGGTTCAATTGAAACAAGCTTTCAATCAATATCTGCAGGCACATCATATAATTCCTATATGGAAATTCATTTGCGGAACACCTCCATTCAAACATGAGAAAAGCTTCTGGGCCCGTCCAAGACGGGATGGGACAAAAAACTAAAAAAATCTGGATTGTGCATTGGTCGGGATCTCCGTAACAAGTAGGTGAACGGTGATGATCAAAACTAGGAGAAAGATCTGAAAAAGGGGACTTGGATAGGATTTTGACCACGATCAAAAGATAGGAGGGGTTCTCTTTCTTTCATTGCCATCAAAAGCAAAGGCTACCAAACAAACCTTTTTACTATCACGGAGATCGTTAAAGAAAACATGGATCCAAATGCCAAAGGGGGTAAATGGTGGAAAAGCTTCTCAAGGCCTCGTCCTCCTCACCGCGCAAGCATGGGAAAAACGATATGTGCTATCGTTGCGGGGAGAAGGGTCATCTTGCGGAGATCTGCAGAAAAGAGGCGACCCACTTCGTTTGTGGTGCCTTCAGCCACAGATCCTTCTACTGTCCTAGGCGACGGAAGCAAGGTAACCAAGTAATCCTCTTTCTTGTGCTTCAGCCCTATGAGGATATGGTGAGAAACGTAGAACATTTGAGAAAATGTGATGTGTCATTGAGGGGGAGACCTGTTCTTTCGAAGGCATCTTTTTGAAGGAAGAGTGTCCCCTCCATTTGGATATAGTTTCTGATTGTTAGCTAGAATATATGGGTGTACTGTCATTCAAGTTCTATAGATGGTGTCTATCTCACTATCTGTTTGAGTGCCTGAAGGCCCCTGGAGGAGTCGTTCTGTGAGTTGTATTCAAGCTCGCCCATAGACCGAGTCAAGTAAGCGAGAAGAGTCAGCTACTTTGGCCTTGTCATTCACTTTGTTGCCATATAGATAGGTTGGAGTGTGGGTGGCCACTAACCCGACGAACGAACTTACGTGTAGGTGTGATCCTATCTGCTCTTCCACTATAGGACTAGAAACCCGGTACAACCATGTCCCTTTCTTAGGGGAAAAGCCCTCTTTGAAGGAGAATCCACTTCTGAGCGCCAAAAGCGGGCATCCGACGTCACCAAAAAGAAGTTGAAAGGCATTCAGGCACCGCAAATCCAAGAAACTCCGAATACAGGCCGGCACGAAAAGCGAAATGACCAAAGGGATTGGGGCTGTTTCGGCACCCAAAAAAGTGTCACTATGCTAAACACATTGAATATCCGTCTCTTTATGTGGGAGCGAACCATCTTCGCTTACGGGTCTACCGATCCTATAGCTCCGATATAGATTTAAGTAACTTGGCAGAAAAAATGCGGAAAAACGGTTTTGGATGGAAGAGGTAGATGAGAAAGACCTTCCACTTAGAGTCAGAAGTCCACGCTAGATGACCGATCTTTATGATCTTGAGGAAAATTCCCTATCTAGAATTAATACACCAAAAAGGTTATTTCAATCGATCCACGAAAGGAATTGATCACCACGATAATGTGACGCAAGGCAAAATCTGTAATCAACATCGGTTATGTGAAATAGGTCATTTGAGAAAAAAAAGAATAGGACAATCTATATGTCTAACACAAGCGGTTAAGTCGATAGCTTTCTTAAGGAACAGCTAAAGAAAACGCTCTCACGAATCCTATTTTCTGATTATGTATGCCGCGACATTACGATTTGGAGCTTTGATCCGGCCATGTAGAGCACTCATAGAGGTCCGGCTTCACGTCAGTAATCTACCACACCCATGCTGGAATTCAGTAGAGTCCCACGAGTCAATCGACAAAAGCGAGAAACAAGGTTGTTCGACAAGGCTACGGTCTAACTTTTTCTTCCTAGCGGAGTTCAATACAAAAATAAAGGCGCTCCACGTTGGAAATGGCGTACTACGTACGGGTGCTATTTCAGGTATAACTGATCAGGGTTGTTCTGAAAGCAAGTCAATTGGTGCTTTGGGAAGTGAGTGCCAGAGGCTAGTCACTACTTGGTTTACAAAAGGGAAGGAAGAAAAAGATACTGAAGCAGATTCAGTATAGAAAAGATGAAATTGATACCATTCATTCCAGTTTATTTGATACCCACTTAAAGTTTCTATCAAACCATGTCTTTTTCTTCGAACGTCAATCTCGTTGGAATTTTGATTGGAAGTGTGGTATTGAAGGGCGAAGCCTTTACTCTTTGACTTGTTTCTTTGAATATAACATAATATTGACTGCGCTCTTCGAAACATGATGGTGTATTCCGAGGATCAGTCCGTTTTTTATTGAATTCGCAAATTGATAGATCTGGATGATTCAAAGAATGATTCTTCCCTGGGTATTTCCCCGGTACCATTATTTAAATTGGAGCTTTTCAATCCATTTTTGAGATTGAGGTGAGGGTTTAAGACCGCTTGTAACGATTTTTTTTCTTTTATGGCTGGGTGGGCAAGAAAAGGATTTGACTCTTGAAGATATCAACTCATACGCCTGCTCCATACATTCAAAAACATTTTTGGTACTTTCTATGAGAATGGATAAATAGAAATGGGTACATTCCTCTTTCTCTTTCTGGCCAAACTACCCATATAAAAGAAGAGAGAGAGCTGTAAGAGCGGTAAAAGCAAGCTCGGTGGCCCGGTTTCACTACAGGTTGGTATACCCTTTTGAAAGAAAAGTAAATTCGCTATGCTATAAGGTACCAATTCATCAAGGTATAAAACCACATCTACAGTGGGAGTCCCTATCTACTTTCGATTCCCTTCTTACTGGCTTTGCCAATACATCATACTGATTTGACGCTTCCTTATGCTTTCTTTCAAGCATTGCTTCCAGGACAACGGAGAGTATTCCAAGATAAAGAACCAGAACTGAGGTTGACACTACTGAAAGATAAAAGAATGGTGGATAGATGGATTCGCACCATCCCAAAACTGAAATGCAGACAGACCAAAAAAGACGAAAATAAATACTCCACCACCAGCCTACCTACTAGCATGTATTAAACGAATAGCTTGTATGGTAGTTGTTAAAGAAAAGATGTATGTAGTCCTAGAAGAGAAGCAATTGTCGTACGACCTGTAAGCGTCACTTTTGACTTCCTTGCCGTTTGTGAATTGAGTCAATCGAGTTACGTTTGAAAAATGAATGGAATTCTGGAGTGGACTGAATATCCATGGCAGAACCACACACTGGCTAGGAACTGGGCTGCACTAAGCCCGACACTTTTTGGGCTTCTTCATGAATCTAGTTTTTAGGTAAGGTCAGATCATCTTATTGAATAGATATCTGAAAGAAAGCAAAGGAATGAATCGCTTTTCCAATTACCTTCTCTCGAAAACCATAGATCTTCTGGTTACCATTCACTATCTGGCACTTTCGTCTGTAGAGCGAAGCAAGAAATTGCATGGAAGGGCTTTTATGCTAATATCAGCCTTGTTTGGAACAATAGATGCAATCCATTTTAGTGTATGTCACTGAGTTCACCATTGCAGTTGAGACGTCAGGTAATTGAGCGTTCCCTAGAGTTTGGTTCAAAGGCTAAGGACTCCCCGCCGCCTTCATAAGGGCACTAAGGCGGAGCATGGAAAAGGAAATTGGCCACCCATGTTTTACCAGTCCCGGATCTCAGGGCCGTTTTGCCAACCGCCGACATGAACGAAATCGAATTTCATTGTGGGAAATTAGGATTTCATGAGGGAGTAAAAGGGGGTGGAGAGTCGTACAATGCATTGGTGGGATGAAGGTGCTAGCTTGGCTGAGATAGGAAGTTTCGATGTGTATGTAGATTTGGTTCTAGTGCCCCCACCCTTTTCGAGATCTGTCAGGATTAGCAAGATGTTCTGGTGTAAACTATAGAGAAATGGAATGAATGAAATGTATCTAAGAAGAAAGGAAGCCATGCTCCATCCTGTTTATAAAAAGAACATCACCCCCCTTTTTGGTTAGATACCGCTCCGTTAGGTACTAATGCTTCTACCTATCACCCGGAGGGTGAGTTTGAGAGCTGTGTTTTTTTCCAGCATTAATAGCATTCCGCGAGAAAAGTCATCTACTGATGTTGTTAGTGGAGTCCCTCGTCCATCCATGTATGAATAGCGGTATCCCCCATTTTGGATAGTGATGAGGTAGTCGACGTAATTTGCATGTGTATTTGCGTTCGGCTTTGCTACTTTCCTTCTAGAAAAGAATGTCCGCGGAAGGGAATAGTCTACGTGGCCCGGGGTAGTCTTTCAATTCCTTTATTGGGTGGGAGAGTTTAGACCCAGTTAAGCCAATAGCTGCTGCTTTAGTCACACTAGCTACATCAGTTGATCATGGATTTAGCATACCACCTCAGAGTAGTCTACGTGGCACCTTGTTTTTACTACAATTTGATATAGTGAATCCAGTAATGCAGACAGCCCTTTTTAAACCCAGGATTATATAACATCCTGGGTTTTCATAGGATGTTATGACAACTGTTTGGTATGCAGGGATTTGAATCAAACAATAAATACCAACTCTAAGTGTGATGGATAGTACCTGGTGCCTAATTTCATGGTATCTTTCTTGGTGCCTACCACAGGAAAACCCCTCCTTCTTTTGGGAGGAAATCAAATGAGTAAAGGTTTCTGCCGACTCCCCTCAAGGAACCACTCACTACTCAAATTGAAACCACAGACCTACCTCCTGCTTTTGACTTTCTTCTTTGTCCCAATTCATATCGAGCATGTCTTTCTCCATCTATAGATAGAGAGAATATAGGATAGGTGCGCTCAAAGCAAATAGGATTATGTATCTAATACTAATAGGTACTAACCGCATTCAAGATTGACTTGACCTCTTATTTTGGATAGGCAGAAATGCTTACGCCCTAGGGGTTTAAAGGGCCCACTCCCTTTGGTTGACTCATCAGGCTCATCACCTTTTGGAGCTCATCCAACAGCCAGTCTACTTAATCATAATCATAATCAATCCGTTGCTATTGCTATCTATCGCCATACCCACAAGAGGGTAATTTATCCAACTCCCCATGCGAATGCATGTCCCGTGTCAGCAGTGATTCGAGTTGTTCCTTGAGAGCAGGCTTATGGCATTCCAGGTAAACATAACAATATGAGAGAGAACTCTGTTCAGCTTATAAATACTCGATTGAACCAATTGTTTTTTCATTTCCCAGTAGGTCACCTTGGGCCAGCTGCTGACTTTCTAGAAAGAGACAAGGAAGTCGATTCAACATAAGGGAACAAAGCATATTTTAGGTTTACTCCTTCCATTTCAAGTAGGAGTGCGTGATTCTTATTGCCTTTTGAGCAGTAGTTGTATACATCCTCACTCAGTCTAATTAATTATCTTTCTCCCTACCCAAATACCAAGGGAGGTTTATGAGTCGTATCCTCCTTACGAGATAGCGGAAGTAGAATTAGCGGGAAAAGTAAGCTCCTTTTCAAGCCTTCTCTTTCGTAACCTTTGATTAGTTCCTTAGATGCCCTTAGCAAGAATGATGCAGGAGCAAGAAAGTCTATTTCCTCCGCCTTTCAAGAATCTCGCTATTCAAATAGCACAGTATAAAATGCAATCCATAAGTCATGCTGGTCAATCAATGACAATGATAAGCTCTATAAAAAAGAGTCTATTGCTCTTTGACACGTTTTATATTTACTTCAGTCATGCTTTATTGGAGTTATCTCACGCCAAGGAGGAAGGAATAGAGATTAGGATCCTAGCCTTGTTCCGTTTGAAGTTCCTAAGAGAGGTTACAAAAGAAAGGGATGCTCAAACCAAGGATTTGGAGTCTTATTAGTGCATCAATCTACAGAAAGGTAGGGGGTCATACCTGTGTGAAAATGGAGTATAAAGCATATTCTAGATATTTCACTTGGAATTTCTTCCTATTAAAAGAGTCAAGTCCACATGGTTCCCTAAATTCCCCAGGAATCAAGTGGGACCGGGAGATCATTGTTCATTCGGTTGTTGGCCCTCCCCCTAATAAGTACCTACCAAGAATTGGGCCAGTTAGTTCAAGCGGTACCGAATCACAAAGAACAGTTGAGTTTTCTAATTCATCTCTTATACTATTTTTTGCATTTCTAGAATAGCCTTGGAGCCGGGACACACATTTCTCCCCAAGTTCCAACAGCAAACCAAATACCTTATCGTGGAAAATGATTTTCGCCAACACAGAAGAGTTTGTGTGCTTTTTATTTTCACATGAGTTTCACATATGTGATGGTTGGTTGGGAGGGTACGGCAAATGACTCTAGAATCTTTCTGGATACAACCACTGAACCGGAAAATGGCCACTATCGTCACCAAGAAAATACTATCTTGTGGACTCAGGCTCTACGTTTATGCCTTAAGGTCTTTCTCCTTACCGTGGGGAGCGGTACCACTTGCATGATTCTAGAGAAGAAGGCGGTGTCCCGACCACAAGGCGATTAAATTCCACTGGTGCTTGCTAGCCAGTCAAGAATGACTCAAAGACCGTGGGAAGGTCTTCATGCTACGCCAAGACGACGATGGCTCCATACCGGGTGGTAATACACAGGTATAGGATTTCCTGTAATGATGTGAAACTGTATATTTCAGAGAAATAGCTTAGTTTGAGAGGAAGGCGGAAACAGTTCCGGTTTTATTAACCTGATTCCTATTCATTTACTGGTAAAGGAAGGAATTCTTATCTATTTCTCGAGGCAATTATACTCATATCCACAATATGAACTGTATGAGATTAGCATATAGAAAGAAAGCTTTTCCGAATACAGGTCTAGTAGGTATAGAGCCGTAAGCGTGGTGGGGGTGCCGGTGCTTAGGCAGATGCCCCATTGTTCATGATGTTGCAATGAATCCAGTGGATCATCTTCATGGAGGAGGTGAGGGGCGCATGAAAGGAGGTAGACCTTCGGTGTCACCTTGGGGAAAGCTCACCAAAGCAGGATTTTGGGCAGTAGTAGGGGTGGTGAAACTTTAGATGTCGAATGCCACCAATTTTTCTGCTCAAGTTAGAATGTAGTTTTTGGAAGTGAATTGGCCAGTTCCTTTTAAAAGGAGACTGGTTTATTTTTATAAGAGATTGGCTTCACTTTAGATTTTTTTATCATAATTTCTCTTTTATTTATGTGTTGTTATTTATTATTTCGATTTTTGATAAACGAAACGAATCCAAGCCCAACAAGTAGAATTCCATTCGGTACCTTTGGGGTTTTCTTTTTCCTTCTGGATGACAATGTCACCGCATCTCCTTATTGTTATTGTGATGGTGACGAGGAACAAAGGGCCGAGGAGATCATCAAAATTACCTCTAGCCCGGAGCCAGAGGGGGTCGTCAACACAACGCCAACCCTGGTGGTGGGTCACTTCGAAGGTCTGGAGACCCTCCTTGAGATTCCCCCTTTACCGGAAATGCCACCCGCAGGTCCTTCCTTAGCTCCAGAAGAAAGGGAGCAATCCCCCTCTGTTCTCCTAAACCTTGATCCATCCCAGAGTAGTCGTCGGCTGGACGGCGGCAAACGGGGGGAAAACTCCTCAAAACGAAGTTCTACTTTGTCTTTGGAAGAATTGGAAGAATCGGAATCTAAGTTTAAAGTAGGAGTAGAGTCTTTAGAGGCTCGCTTAGAAGGAATAAAGAGAAAAAAGCAACTGCAAGCGTTCAGGGCTTCTCCTTTTGAGACCGCGAAAGCAAAGCTGGTTACGTCCATTGGGGAAAATTCCCAGTTTCATGTGGGACTGATTTTGTCTCGGGATGTCAAATGCCCCTTGACGGGCAAACGGGAGGCTCTTGAAAAGATGATAGAGGCCATCTTGAAATGCCAAGGGAAGCCCACAGACACCCTAGCGTCTCCACTCGACCTAAAATGCGATCTCGAGGACCCCGAAAAACTCGGGACCGCTCTCCGTCCATATTTAGGACGGTTAGGGCGGTTTTTTAAGAAATAAAAACCTTATGTCGATTTATCCACACTTCCATGACTTCTAGAGGAAAGCTAATTGCTTGCTGGCTGGGAGCTGTATGAGCAGTAACGTCCACGTACGGCTCCGTGAGAAGGTGGATGGAAATGGCCTTGTTGTACCTCACTCCCATCTGCAATGGGGTCTGCTCTTTTTTTAGGAGAGTATGCCAATATGATCTTAATGAGGTGCGGGGCTTTGCATCTGACATTCATTGGGCTTTCCCCTGCGGGAGCCCACGTCCCAGCCTTTTTGTGCAATAAACCCCTCTGGCCGAAGACTAGTGATAGGTGGTCCCACGGAGCTTTCGGAGAAGGGTAGCCTAGTGTGTAAGCACATCAATGACCCGCGGCGAACCCTCAGACGACCCTTCTAAGATAAGGGGGGAGATCCTCTGTAGTGGTGACCCTTTGACTCTTCCACTGACTTACATATGTACCGAATGCTCATACGGGAATGTGAACTCCTGGGTCTGGAACCATGGGGGTTGCTCCGATAAAAAAATCCTTTCTTTCTCGTCCACTCTAGGGGGTGCGGACACACCTGCGCGGATTATAGGTGACGGTTAGAAGAATGGCGGGGAAGTGAAGAGTACCCGATGACATTCAGGGATGAATGTAGACCCATCGGGCGGGGATAATTATTTCGGTCCTGGGAGAGGTGGCGACACCAGTCTGAGCTGAGGGAAGCCAGCCAATTGAGTCACTAAAACGACCGTAGGAGGCGCACCCTAAGCCCAGCTTCTCGGAGTTGCTATTGTGAAATACGGCTTCCTTAATATCCAAATATCAACAAGGGGGCTGGGCTGCTCGCCTTCATAGAAAGGCGACCGGGCCTAGATTAGATGTTCGCCTTTCTACAGAATAGAAAGAGAAGGTAAAGGGGGGTTTGGAGATTCTTGAAAGAATGCATGGTTTGCTCCTATTCCGCTTCAACAGAAGCCCTTAAAATCATGCTGCTATGGCAGCAAGGGTTATCCATTTCATAGGTGAGGGTGGGGGAGAAGCAAGCTGAACCTCTGATCGACCCGGACACGTCAAAAATTCTCGGCGCTGAGAGAAAGACGAGATTTAACAAGTAATTCAGTGAGTGCTTTGTTTTATAAGAAGAGCATCGGCTTGAAAGAAGAAAATGAAATATGAACCGCGCTGGTTGTAATAGATCGACTTGAATGCGTCTTCTTGCTCCAGCATTCAAGTTCCATTTCAAGGGAGGACGATGTACCATGATACTTTATGTTTTATCGAGCCCTACTTTGGTCTCTGGTTTGATGGTTGTACGTGCTAAAAATCCGGTACATTCCGGTTTTTTTTTCATCCTAGTATTTTGTGACACTTCTGGTTTACTTATTTTTTTAGGTCTCGACTTCTCCGCTATGATCTCCCTAGTAGTTCATATAGGAGCTATTCCATTTCATTCCTATTCGTGGTTATGATGTTCAATATTCAAATAGCGGAGATTCACGAAGAAGTATTGCGCTATTTACCAGTGAGTGGTATTATTGGACTGATCTTTTGGTGGGAAATGTTCTTCATTTTAGATAATGAAACCATTCCATTACTACCAACCCACAGAAATACAACCTCTCTGAGATATACGGTTTATGTCGGAAAGGTGCGAAGTTGGACTAATTTGGAAACATTGGGCAATTTGCTTTATACCTACTATTCCGTCTGGTTTTTGGTTTCTAGTCTGATTTTATTAGTAGCTATGATTGGGGCTATAGTACTTACTATGCATAGGACTACAAAGGTGAAAAGAGAGGATTTATTCCGACGAAATGCCTTGGATTCTAGGAGGAATATAATGAATAGGACTATTTCTCCTTTTGGCCATATCCATAGAAGAAGTTTCTCCTCCGGAGCGGGGGGACCGCCTGACAATTACAAAGAAACCTTTAAAAGGTGGATTTTGTGCTTAGAATATCAGTCTTTCCCTGGCTTAAAATGCAATATAGACTCACTTCTTTCATTCCTTGAACCTAGGGAGATCCTATTCATGGTGCACACGTTCCCCCGGGACTTTCCTCTGCTCGAGATCTTAGAACCCAGGATATCCGCAATATAATTTCTCACTCGCACAAGAAGTGGAAGCTACCCAAAAGGGGGAGGCTAGTAATTAATTAGTTTTTTGGTAGGTTTGCATTGTTTCTCGAATTGGTAGGTTTCTCGAAGTAGTTTTAGTAGGTTTCTCAGGAAATAGAGATGTCGAGGCCCCTACTTACCTTATGGGTAGGTAGGGGGAAGGAAGAGTGGGTCAGAGGGCTTCCTTCACAATGCATACCTCTCTTTCTCTTTTGACTTTTTCTAGCGGACCGGTCGCGCAAGATCTTTGGTCTTCCCCAGGAAACGGTGAAAAAGTGGGTCGCTTCTTATGGACTCGCTCAGAATGATTCTTTTATATCTAAGGAAAGGGGATGACATTATCGCCATTGATTGAATTCGTACGTCTATTCTCTTGAAGAGAAAACCTATCTAGGCCGAGGAGAGGGGGTTTCAGAAGCTGTGCCCTTGTTTGTAAAGGAAGTAGGTTTTGCTTTTGAAGGTAGGTATTTCTGGAAGCAAGGAAAATAAAGAAGGAAGCAGGTACTGGTATAGGGGGTCGTGGGCAGGTTAGTGTTTCATTTCGATAGGTGATAGTGGTATACCCAAACCATATGGTATAGGTCTTGGAAAGGAAAGTAAATCAAGTCCATCTTAGAGGATTTCTTCACTTGCTTGGGCTTAAGAGGTACCAGTACCCACAGAATGGTTCAATTCTCTTTCTCCACATGACACCCTTGTGTTGTCAAACTAATGAATCCCTCTCCGCCCCTGCTACGACAAAGTAATAAGCACTAGGGCATCCACCCACCCGCCAGTTCGAATACCCAGTTTCCTCCCCTTCCGCTCAAGCTAAAGGTTCTGGGCTACGGCTTCCGGTTTCGTATTCCGATTCATCGTCGGATAGCATTAGAAAATCCCTTTCATGCCTTGCCAATACAACTATGATTTTTCTTAGCTGAGGAGCCTTTGGAAGTACCGTTGTTGGATCGGATTGAGCCATTATAGGATCGGATAAAGATTCACTCTTTTCCAATGCCTGCTTCCTTGGTTTCCTACTTTCTGCATCAAAAGTGACTTTTTGCTCAGTATTGACAACCACTTCTTCTCCTTTTCAAGGCGTAGATTGCCCGTCATCTGATTTTCTTCGCCAAAGCGGATAGCATTATGGAATTGATTATATTCGTAGAAAAAGCAACCCTATTTAATAAGTCCTCGGAAATGATCTCATCCAGTACTTCTCTCAACCTATTTGCCAAGACTTTGGAGCATAGCTTGTAAATGATATTGCACAAAGATATCGGCCTATACTGTGATATTTCTTGGGGGTTCTACTGTCAGCAAGTGCACTATTATTTACTTCACCGCGTACTTAAAGAATTCTTGGTAGCAAAGAACAGCACCTGATAGAAAGGATGCTAACCAAGCCTCTTCTATTTAAGCAAGGCTAAGCTAGAATAAGGGGTACAGTTGGCTGGTGACCCTGACGATAGCACTAAGACTGCCTCGGGAATCTCCTCAATCATTGAAGAGTGCCTTGGGAATTGAATAAAAGCACTGATATCCATATAATCCTACAATTATGCTCTATTCTCTTGAAGAGAAGACACTTGAACTTCGTCAAGTGCTATTGATTCTTTTGAACCTAATTTCACATTGGCTCTTTTTGGCATACAGCTTTTGTTTTTCTGTGAAAGTCTTCCTTCCTCTGGACAAAGATTACATTAGAGGTGCCTCGACCCGAAAGAGCATGATACAATCAATTAGGATGTAGCTCTGCTACAAGAAAGGATAGGACTTTTGCCAAGTCTAGAGTATGACTTCTAAAAAGAGAAAGCCACTAACAAAAAGGAAGAAAAGAGGGGGAAGCTGGACTTACCTCTGTTCGAGATACAATGAATCGAATAAATAAGTTTTATGGATGAATGTTGAAGACAAATGATACAACCCTACTAAAAGTCACAAAGCTCACTTCGCTATCAGGCCTAGCAGCTGGTTCATAATATAGGTGAGATAGATTAATTGCTTCCTAATATAGGTGAGATAGATTAATTGATTTTTTTCTTTTTTTGTTATAGAATTCTAAGTCAAGCAATAGTTTGAACGGCATAGAAAACTCTTTTCCAACTAAGCACTCTTGAGCATCAAGCAATTATATGGCTTGGACTCGGTCTGTTCCATCTTTTACCTTTGGAAAAATAAAGGGATTGGAGCCGCAAATCCTTGTTGAAGAGGATATCGAGCACAAGAGTGAAGAGTAGAGGGCGCATTGGATGTGCGCTCCCTATGAACGATGTCCCATTAGAAATGGATCTTCGGAAAGAAGAGTGTTTCTGTTGATATTTCTATTCTATTCTATTTCTATAAGTGAATTGTTGATCAAGATCAAATGGAGAAAATGTAGATGTGAAACTATGTTCTTTGAACACCTTCTTCCATGCTATTGAAGCTGGCAAACGGGGGAATGAGTGAAGAGAGAAGCCATGCCTCTTTCGATGTGAGGCAAGCGATGAACGAGCAGATGCTGCCCTTAGACCAATTTTCTCTTTCGGTAGCTGACACCGAGATGGGTTAGGCTAGGAAACCTTATTCGAGATGATAGGGATGGTAAACAAAGCGATGGGGTATACGTACGAATTGGAATACAAATGAAATCATTGCCTCTAAAGATGAACCCGTTAGCATATAGGAACAACAGCATATGAAAGTTGGGTGGATACTCCTATTTAATTGGTTTAACCAGAAACGTAGGATAGGATTCGAAAAGTCAACCAGAAACCAAGCCCTAACCTTTAATTGATGAGAATTTCAATACCCCTACTACTCGTATGTATTGGCGTGGGTTCGTGTGTAAACATTCGTATTGGCTTAGCGGAGCACTTCGTATCCCGCCACAACCGATCATTTGCTTCCTTCTCACTCAAATTTTTGACTCAACAGTCGTTCCCCCTGTTACACAAAGCTACGTATACAGGGGTAGTTGTTCATCCCTTTTGCTCGTGACATATCCCCTCGATCTGTCTTCTATTCCTTCTGTGCGTTATGTTACTAAGGCCATCGGTCTTATGGAAGAGAAGGCATATAATCGATTCTTTGACTGGCTTTGCTTCTTTCATGATTCACGTAGATTGGAATTCACTTTCTTTAGGGCATGGCTAGTTTTGGGTTTTCTAAAACCATCTCCCAACTCTTCCTTATTCAGACACGCCAACTCATATGTTGGATTAACAAGATAGGGAATAATCGGGGCTTATGTGGACCCCTTCCCTTTAATTTAAGAAAGAGGTCTGCCTAGCTGACTTGTAACTAGATCTTCTTCCGAGTTTCGTTCTCTATTGCTTGTGAATTGATGTACTTCCTGTATCACTCTCTTCTAAGGGATCTCCTCCTATGGAGGTATGTAAAGTTGGTTCTATCGCATTTTCCATCTTAGGGCGAGCAATATAAGCAATTCTGGTATCAACAGATACATTGTTTGGGAAAGGAAGTGAAAACAATAGATCCAATTCTTGGTTTTGGGGATGGATTTCTCATAACCTTGAGGTGCTTGCTAATCTCTCGGACGAGTCGATGTCAATAGCAATTCTGATGAAACATCTTAAACATCTTTAGTGCCTTTTGCCTTTGAGCTCAATCGATCAGAATAAAGGGAATATAACCTGCCCCTCATTGTCCTTCAATCATGGTGCAATGAATATCGTAGATAGAGTGATTTCGATCTCATATAGCTAGCTTTCCTTTCAAAGTGAAATGATTTTCCTTTTATATTGAGATATTTGAATTAGATTTTCTTTCACCACTACTATCATAACGCACAGAAAACTCTTACGTTTCCGCTCGCTTTCAACCACTTCCACTTTACCTGAGCACTGTGACGCAGTCGGTCAAGTATTGAGTTTCTGCTAGTATATCAAGGACTTATCAGAATTGAAAAGAAAAAAACGAAAAAAGGAATTCTCATAGTTCATTGAATTAAGGGAGGGCCATTCGTGGGGGGCTCGTGGAAGAGTTGAGTTTGATTCCCTTTATACGCGATGTGGCAAAAAAGACTGATTCAACGAAATATGCCATGCCAGCATTAAGATTTAAAACGTGTCATCTACTTCCAGGAAATGTTTAGAACAGAGAACTTTCTCTAATCCAATGCCGTATTCTCCGAAGAGGAACAAGAGGAGATCCATTAAAAGAAATCTGTCTCGGAGAGAAAATCTAAACAGTAGCATCAAATCATAAACTACATGAAAGTTTTCTCTTTATTATGGGGATTTGCCCATAAGGGAGATCCACAGAGGAAGAGAACGAACTTCATATATCCCTTTTTTACTCAATCAAGAAACAAGATCGGACGTGATTCTGGTTCGTCTCCATTTTAGTGACACTCTTCCTCAAGCAAGGCAGTCGATAAGTCATCGAAGGGTTTGTTTGAATAATGGACTGGTAACCATTACTCATTTGAAAGTTTCCCATGGTGATATAATATCTTTTAAAGAAAATGACGTGAGAACCCGCGGTTTTGAAATAAGGAGATCTTTCTATATTGACATATCAGTTGGAAAAATCATAGGCAAATTCCTATCGGCCATATCAGTTGGAAAAAGAAGAGGCAAATTCCTACCAGCCAGAATCTGGAGAAGAACAAAAAAAGAATGGTTCCGCTTACTCACAACTCAGAGGGGATGCCGCTTACTACTCAAAACCAAGGAATTGCAAAAGTTGCGTTCTTATATGCAAGAAGAATACTTTGAAAGAACAAAGAAGTTTGGATCCGCAAAAGTATGTTTAGGTAGTTCCTTCGCTGAGCACAATAGAATGAAGAGGAATTTGTTTCATTTCAAATACTTCTTCTTATTGAAAAGAGGGAAGGAGAAAAACCGAAATCTTCCTACTCGAACAATAAGTCCTTTTGTAGAAAAGTCTTCTTTATGTAGTAATTCGACCTATTGCTCCGGATCCCCATTTACTAGGAAGATAAGAATCAAAAGGATCGAACTACCTACTCATTATTCGGAGGTGAATCATAGAACACTAAAAGCTGTGGTATCTTATGGAACTAACATAGGTCACATCCCTCACGACATAAGATTGAAAGATCCAAACCTTCCTCTTCGGAGCGGAAACGGACGTGGCCAAAACATATAACAAAAGATCGGCCTAGTCTTTCATAGTGTCATATCGATCCGGATAGAGGATAGTCTAATCAATTTTGAGAAAAATCTCTCTATATATAGATAGGTATCTCTGTGGGTAGAGATAAAGATAGGGATCCCTGTTGAAGACGATGATTCTGATGATTCTGCCTAATTGGTAGTTTATTTCCATCATAGCTTTACTCAAACGGAAATCCTTTGAATCAAACAAAAAGTTTGTAACCGCTAGGCTGCATCGTCCCCTTCAACCAGAATCATCTAGATTACAGCATTTTGCAAGAAGAGAGTGCCTCCCATTCTCTAGAGTAACAATAATAATAACACTCCACGTCGCCTTCAGGCTTGGATCCATGCCTTGCATCTTCTTCTTTCTCAGAAAAGAACTCAGATTGTTTAGATTCTTTGCCAGGAGAGTCCCCAGCTTTCATGCCCTACTCGTGGGAGATGCTTTATCCATCATTGCTATTGGCATCTTGGCGTTAAACAATTCGTTTATATAAACACTTTTGACATAGAAGAATCCTTCTCAGGTTGATTTGTGTGCCACTCATCATCAGACAGTGAAACGTCCAGTCTAGCCCTTAGCTGAGGTATCCTCACTCCTGTCCTGCCATCCATATCCGTGCCCACCCGAGCCATGGGAAAGAAAGTTTGTCGGAAATTACTTGTACTTGAGGGCAATGGTAAAGTGAAGAAAATTATAGAAACAATGAAATGAAGCTATGGCTCGAACTATTGGAGAAGCCACCATAGAATATATCCATGAGCTTCTCAAGCACTTCTTCTTCCAATTACTTTGTGACGATTTCAAGGAAAAGTGAATGATTTCAATCAAGAAAAGAATCATATGCTCGATCCGTCGTAACGAGAGGGATAAGAAATTCTAAACTCCAACCGCGGGAGCATTTACTATTTGGAAGTGTGCGAACGTAGCTGGTGGATCGGGGAAACATGAAATCCTTGTGGTAATGCCGTGGGAATAGGAGTTGTTAGAGCAAGGTATTGCAACGAAACAGATTGTTCAATAGATTTTCTCATTGCTAAGGGTAAATGGCATTTTCATGGTCAAAATTCCAGAGAGGAGTTCCGAGCTTCAAGGATGCCGGATCGCACCATTCATAAGATAAACCCTTGGGTGCCCGATGAGGCACAAAACAGATAACTAGACTGTGCCCTGGGCAAGGAAGTAACCATGGCAAGCCACGAAAGCAATGAATAAGCTCCCTCCGGGCTTTCCCTTCAAAGTTTCACGCCAGTGGAACTCACAAAAGCAGTAAAGTTAATGAATCAATGAATCAGTGGGCAAATTGTTGTGTCCATACATTTGATGTGCCTTTTGAAAGTTGCATTTGTTTTCAACAATCGAAAATGGGAATATTCCATTCCATGGCATAGTTCTCAATGTTACTAAACGGAGTGTGTTATCAACTCAATAATAAATCACCCCTACAACAGTCCAGATCCGAAAACAACCCCAGATTCTAAACACACCGATATCATCGGGGGCTTAGCCACCGAAATTACACCGTCGGCCCATCTCATTATGGCAGTCATTGCCCCATGGACCGAACCCTTCTTGGCCTACATTGATAGGAAGGAGCTGCCCGAAGACCAGAATGAGGCCCGCCGCATTGTCCGGCGCTCGAAGGCCTACAAGGTTCACGACGGAGAGCTCTACAAGAAAAGTACTACCGGAGTACTTCAAAGATGTATCTCCGAGGAGGAGGGGCGGCAGCTTTTGGCAGAAATTCATGCTGGTCTAGGCGGACACCACGCTGCAGCCTGGGCCCTTGTTAGCAAGGCCTTCCGTACAGGGTTTTATTGGCTGACGACCCGAGCAGATGCGCGGGAACTTGTCCAACGCTGCGTCGGGTCCCAACTCTTCGCCAACCAAAGCCACATGCCCCCAACTGCCTTACAGACTATCCCAATCACTTGGCCTTTCGTGGTCTGGGGACTGGGTATGGTTGGACCCCTTAAAGGGGGAAGCCATAAGAAAAAATGTCTGTTGGTTATGGTGGACAAATTCACTAAGTGGATAGAGGCTAAACCGGTCAAAACGGTTGAGTCCGGCCTGGTGATAGACTTCATATTCGGTGTTGTGCACCGTTATGGTGTCCCACACAGCAGCATCACCGACAACGGCTCTAATTTCACAGCCGACGAGGTAAAAACCTGGTGTACTAATCTGGGCATTAAACTCGATTACGCCTCTGTCTACCACCCGCAAACCAACGGTCAAGTCGAACGAGCCAATGGTCTTATTATGAGCGGCATCAAGCCCAGACTAGTGCGGTCTTTGAAAGAATCAGACAAGCACTGGGTGGAGGAGCTCGACTCCGTACTCTGGGGGCTGCGGACCATGCCCAACCGTACTACCGGATACACACCTTTCTTCATGGTGTATGGCGCAGAGGCCGTGTTGCCCTGCGATATTATTCACGACTCACCTCGAGTGCGTATGTACGAAGAGAGAGAAGCCGAGCTTGATCGGCAGGACGGCCTAGATGCCCTGGAGGAGGAGCGCGATGTCGCAAAAGCCCATTCAGCATTTTACCAACAGTAGGCTCGAAGATATCAAAGCAGAGAAGTACGGGCCAAGACTTACAACATTGGCGAACTCGTTCTACGCCTGCCGGAGAAGAAAAAGGACAAACTCAAGCCCAAATGGGAGGGTCCCTTCATAATTGACGAAGTTCTCACCGGAGGAGCGTACCGTCTTCGTGATGCATCAGACAATTGCCTCGAGCCGAACCCCTGGAACGCGGCCAGACTCCGAAGATTCTATGCCTAGCGCCGAACTCCTTGTTCGTCTCCTTCTCCCCTGTAGTTTCCATTATTTTTTCTCTCTTTTCCGATTACTTTTTTCTTTCTCGCTTTAAAGCTTTGGTACGGCTAGACCGCACACCCCTGACACATACATCTTTAAATATGTATGTCCATTATACCTGGGGGCTTCTTTGACAGAAGCTTTTTTTTCCTCGAGCATCAAGCTCTCCACATATGAGTTTTTCCATATGTACCTTTTTCTTCGCCATTATATGCATCGATATGACTTTAGTTTTGGCCAAGCTGGGTTGCCTGGCTCCTGTGCTTATGCCCTACGTTCCCGTTAGTTCGTCTAGGGCATAAAGGGAGCACCTCTGCGATTGTTACTGCCGGGTCATCCGGATGTGTACCTCAAACTGGATGAAGCCGAAAGCTAGCGTTCTTAAGGGAATATTCGGTCGGTGAATTAAAGACGTTTTTGCATTTACTCCATTGCGAACTCCCAGAAGTTACATACACTATGGTTTTTCCATCACAATTCGGACATGTACATTAATACATGCACACCCAGGGAAAGGAACCCTTAACGGAACTATTCTCCCTGGAAGATGTTTCTTACGATCTCAATGTAATATAACATAACTAGCAGGATACAACTTGTCTGTTCAAGCAACTATGACCCCTATGCCTAGTTTTTCAGGCATACCCCGGTCTATTCGGCTGCGAGGGTATTCGGAAACACTCCGCACCCTCGGGTCCGGAGGTTGAAGCGAAAAGTTATGCCATGACAAATGCTATACAATTCAGCTAGAATTACATATGTTAAGGAAAGTACATAGTCACTTGGACTCAAACACTTCCTCCTCTACACCGTCCAACAGGCGGTCTAACTTACAATCCTGTTGGGAATATTTGCCGGCCACCTCTACTTGGTCATATACTAAACTAACGGGAATTTCTTCCCCATTTGACCCTAGCGGTCCGATCCGGGCCATGTGATTAGGATCCAGCTTGGTATATCACGTTTTCACCATGGCCCAGGCCTCTCGCGCACCTTCTCGGCAGGCCGATATCTTCCATAGTCAGATACGCCGCTGTGCTCCCTTGAATAGCTCTACAAGCTCCTCCATACTTCTTGGAGGGGAGGCAGATGGCCATAGGGCCTTGGCAACACTCTGCATTGCCAGCCGAGCCTGCTCGTGCACTTGCGACAGCCTTTGCAGCAGATCACTTGATGATCCGGACACCACCTCATCGCGACGGCCCGTCAATATACCTGCAATCATAATTATATCAGTTCCATTTATCTCCGAACTACTTTCAAAATAGTTCTAACACATACTGAATATACCGCCCCGCAACTTCCTGTTCTCCTTCACGGAGTCGGCTAGCTGGGCTCGCACATCTTTCAATTCTTTGCCCAAGGCGGTGTTGGAATCCTTTAGCTTGTTTTTCTCCCCTCTGACCCGGGTCAGCACATGCTCGCCTGCGGCGCATAGCCTTTTTGCCTGTTTCCCCCCTCTTGGGTGATCTTCAACTTCTCCTCAAGTTGATCGGGCGATCCTATTATGCAATCAGCAACAATATTAGTATAGTTGGTGTACAATTATTGTTCCTCGATGGAGGGGAATGTTACCAGAAGACGCCTTCTTGAAGTTTTCCAGTTCGGTGGTAGCAGCATTTAGCTGCGCTTGACACTGCTCCAGCTCCAGGGCTAGCAGGGCATTCTTCTCAGTAAGGACCCGGTTATGCAATGATCCTTAAATCAGTTGTACCAACTGCTTTCAGTCTCAGGGGCTACGGGCATATGGTTATCCTTTTTGGACAAAGAAAAAATTTACCTGCACATCTGTTAAATGTTGCTTTGTGGCTTTTCTAAGCCCATCTCGAGCAGCTCGGATGTACGCGTCAGCCGAGCTGAAGGCATTGAATGCCTCTTCCGAGAACTTGGGGTCTCGTAGGACAGCCCTGCAGCGCCGATGATTCATGGCGCTCTCTACTTCCGAGTTGGTAACGGACATGTCTTCCGAACCCTCGGCCGAAGGACAGTCCGGCGTTGTCCCCATAGCGGCCCCCACCTCTCCGGTGGGATCTAAATCCCGGTTGTTGGGAATGCGGCCGGCCGAATCCCTGGACATAGTCCGGCAAACCTTTTTCCTGATACAGGACCAACATAACGATCACGGTTGGGTACGACTGCCAAAGCATACCTTCAAATCCATACCTCTTCGACGAAGAGCAGGCCTTGTCTTCGCCAACCTTCCTTTTCGAGGCCTTGCTCGGCGCGGGAGCCGCTCTTCTTGGAGTCATACCCGGCGTAGCATGACGCGCCGAACGCCTCCCCTTTGAAGCATGAGATAGTGCGGTGGGTGAGGCAGTGCGAGGAAACTCTTTCGAGGGGGTTTCTCCTGATTACTTGCGTGGGAAGCTGGAAGAAGACCAGGATAATCGGCGATGATGGCCACTTCTGTGCTGTCATAGCTTGCCTGGTAAAACACCCCTTCCACGAGTACCACGAATATATCTGAGTCCTCTTCGAACCGAGGATCAAGCTCCCGGTTGTGGCTCTCCGGTTGTGGGGCAGGGCTATTAAGCCCCTCGGTTACCTGCCGGCAGTGCTGTTTCAAAATAAGACGGATTGGGGATTCGTTAAAGATGGCCAAGAGAGCGGAGCGAGTAAAAGCAAAGGGGATGGGCCTTACCCAGCTGGGAGGGTTGTACATGGAGTACCACTCTGTGCGATTGATGCGGAGAAATTCTTCTTCCTCCCCTTTAAACAGCTCGGCCAGTATCCTGGCTAGAGCGGCAGGGGTGTCCGGACCTTTCCGACCACAATGGGAGGCATCATCCTCCCCATTATAGTGCCACATTAGGAGCCCTCTGTATTGAAGCGGCTAAACCCCTCGTACTATGGAGGTCGCCATTACCTCTACGTAAAGCCGGACTGGGCAAGCATCCTTATCTTGCCCAGGAGCTGACGAACCTCTGCACTATCCTCTTCTTAAAGATTTTGGGGACGCCAGCTGTGGCGTTTCCTCAGCGGAACACTTGCAAATTCTGGGAGACCGATTCGAACTGGGTCGGGAAACGCAATGTCCTCAATATAGAACCATTCGGAAGGCCTTTCTTTAGATGTCTTCCTTGGCGATGCGCCATACTTCGGCTCCGCCCACTTCAAATATTGACCCCTCATGGCTGCGCGGGACAAGACAGAACAACTTCCTCCACAGCTCAAAATGGGCCCCAATGCCCAGGAATAATTTGCATAAAGCGACATAACCCGCAATGTGCAGAATGGAGGCAGGGGTGAAGTTGTGCAGCTGGAGGCCATAGTATTCCAGCAACCCTCGGAGGAACGGATGGATTGGAAACCCGACACCTCTTAGCAGATAGGGGACGAAACACACTCGCTCCCCCGGATGGATTGGGGAAGTCCTCTGCCTAAGTCTCACCATTAAAGGAGGTCAGCCCCGCTCGAACAGGGACCAGATCTGCAGGGGAAGGAATCCCTGCATTTGTAGCTTCGTTAATTCACTGTGGGACACAGAACACCTCTCCCACTCGCCTTTCTCTAGGCCGGAACAGGAGGAGGAGCTGGGAACGCTAGCCATGTTGGAATGGTTTCTCCTAGCAGTCTCCGGGGATTTTTCTCTGCGTGGTGCCGAATGGATCTATGATCCAATCTCTTTAAATAGGCGCTCTTCCTTGCCTGGATGGGGATCTATTTGCAAAAATACCCTGACCTTCTGCATTCGCTCGACACGTGGAAGACGAAGTTTTTGACGCGCGGAAGCCGAGGGGAGCGACATTGATCAACGGCCGAATACATTACTTAGAGGTCATCGGAGGAGGAACCCGCCTTGCAATGCCGAAGACAATTTGTGTGCCGAACACTTCGTTATTGAAGACTAGTTCGGGGGCTACTGAGGGAGTCCTAGACTAAGGGGTCCTCAGGCATCCGGCCTGATATCCATGGGCCGGACTGGTGGGCTGTGAAGACATGAAGGCCGAAGAGTCTACCCGTGTCCGGATTGGACTCTCCTTGGCGTGGAAGGCAAGCTTGGCGATCAACTATGAAGATTCCTTCCTATGTAACTGACTCTGTGTAACCCTAGATCCCCCCGGTGTCTATATAAACCGGAGGGTGTAGTCCGGAAAGGATATACTCATTACTCATAGTCATACAGGCTAGACTTCTAGGGTTTAGCCATTACGATCTCGTGGTAGATCAACTCTTGTAACACTCATATTCATCAAGATCAATCAAGCAGGAAGTAGGGTATTACCTCCATAGAGAGGGCCCGGACCTGGGTAAACATCGTGTCCCCTGTCTCGTGTAACCATCGACCTTAGACGCACAATTCGGGACCCCCTACCCGAGATCCGCCGGTTTTGACACCGACAATGCGCCAGACTGAAGAGACTGATTCCTTTCTCCGGGACCATTTCTTTGTTTGCGTCAGAGACTCTCGCACCCAGTTTGCAATCGATGCAAATTAACATTGCTCAAGACCCCGAGAAGGCCCTGATAGAAGTGGGACCATCTCTACTGAGCTTTGAAGTCCCTTTTCCATTTCCGTAATTCCTTTACGACAAAACCCCCCGCTAATCCCCCAGCACGTAGTTGTCCAACCTGGGTTTTTAGATAGTGCTTGATTGCCCTGGATTCGTAACTACTACCCTCGCCCCCCCCCCCCCAACATCTTTTTATTACAATTCATTCATTTTGAAGGTTCATTCTGCTTTTGGTCTTCAAGAAATTCAGAATATTTCTAAATTCTTGTTTTTGCGCTGGGTCAAGTGTGTCCCCCTCCAGAAAATCCGTAATGGGATCGTCCTGAGCAGGCGGGGCATCCTGAACAGGTGGGAGTCCAGAATAAATTCCAAAGTCCAGTCCCAACTTCATGATCAAAATCAACTATCACCTTCTCGGGACTCGACCTGGAACTTCTATCACTTTAATATGCCTTGTTCAATGAGAAAGCATCTGATCGAAGAGCAGCACTAAAGAAGCACACTAGACTTCCTACTTTTGGGGTTTTTTAAGGTGACTGATGCCTTTCAAAAGTGTGCTTTGGGCCCATCCTTAGTACTTGACGCAGAATGGAGCTAGTTAAACATTTTCAAAAGCGGATTCGGTGGTTCAAGAAGTAGAATTATGCATAGATTGTCGGAAGAAAGACGAATGGAAAGGCCCGTGGACATGACCAAAACAAGGGCTAGTAGCACTTTTCTCTGGAATTGCCCCTAGAGACGGAGGACAAAGGGTTTTCATCTCGCGAAGAATTAGTAGTTGTGTTGTATATTGACTAAGCTAAATAGCATTTTCACTACTTTTGGCCACAAGCGAGATAGAGTTTTTTCTTGAAATTGAGTTCAGACCGATTACTCATAGAAAATGACTACAAAGCAAGGTGAAAGCATGGAGAATTCAATACTGACGAGAAGGTATTAGTTAGTGGGTGCAAACGAGCTTTTCCAACCAAGCTAGCGTGTGATTGCGATGAAATACTTTTGGGCGGGGCATTATCGATACTAAGATGAAATTCGAAATGAGAAAGGGCTTCGAGCCTCATGCTTTCTTGTTTTATTAGGTTGGGAAATGGCTCTTTCCTGATCTCTTTTTGAAATAATTCTATCTCTGTTTGCTAAGTATTACAATTTCTCCTTAGTAACAAGGCCAAAACCGGGGTTTTACATGTTTTGACTCATTTTTGACCCGTTTGGATCATCCCAATCGTGCCGCCGTGGAGTCTTATCTTTGTCTGGCTGTGATCTCTGGAAGCGATTAAACTTCTTATGGAGGTTATTCTTCTACTGCTTATTGCCAGACCCTTCTTTCCTCTTATACGGATTGGGAAAGTATTTCTATTATACATATATTCTTAAACACATGACACCTTAGGCGCACACTTTATTCGGACAGTGGGGCACGGTGCTCTAAAAGAACTTATTGAAAAAAACATTGCGGTAACGGCTGTTTTAGAAAGCACCTCTTCCTTTCCTGAAACTCAAACAACCTACTAGGCTACTAAAAGGCTAATCCAGACGAAGAAGATAGTGAGAAAATGACTCCTCAAGCCGAAGTAAGGGCGGGACCATCTTCTTTTCTGACCGTTTGGAGCTGCTCACAAGCCCTAAACCTTCCTGTAATCCCTGGAGCTTCATCAGAGCCTTTTCCTTCCCCACTGGCCAGAGCTAAATTTACCTTCACCACAACTCTAAAATAAGGAGAATCAGCTCAAGATAAAAGAGCTCGCACTCAATTGATCCGGGTCAACACTTCCTGTATCTGGTTTCGGCTTTATTTTGACTCCTTGTAGGGGCTCATGACAGTCCTGTAGGGGATCCAAAGGCTTTCGAGCAGTAGTGGCAGCGGGGCAAGAGAGTTGGTTATTCAATTGATCCTCTGATGTTGGACCTTCTGCGTCATCCAGCAAGGCTCGGAAGTATGAGCTATTAAGGTGCGGTTGACGAATAAGAGGCCTTCGATATGTTAAGGGAGAGAGGATAGAGTCATTCCAGAGTTGGGTTGGAATCGTTGATAGAAATTTGGATTTTCCCTGAGGTACGATAGCGTCTGAACTAAAGAAAGGGAATATGGAAAGTGAGTTTGGTAAAGGATACCAAGAGTAGGTTCCCTAAATGATTTTTAGGTGTCTTTTCTTTGAACAAATAAATCTATAAAGAAAATAGGATGGATCTTCCACCTATGCTATGAGTGATTCTTATCATCACTGGCAAGTGGTATCGTATCACCGTCTTCGTCCTGAAAACATCTGCAGAGCTAAGCCAATGTAGGCTTTGACACTACTTATATTCGCTACAAGTATTACACTCGCTTCGCTACACTCTTCTCTTATGCTTCGCTCTTCGCGTAGGCTAAATGAGTCGCTCATCCCTGGTGAATCCTACCCACATAGGAATGCGGAACCATCGGGGAAAGGCAAAACATATTAAATCCCATGAGAGAACTCACTGGTTCGATAGGACCAGGGAGAGGACCCTGATCACCTTGCCAACGAATTCAAGGCCTTAGGAAAATCATCCTACAATGGACCGTAGGGACTGAGAACGAAGAAGACATAAAAATAAGGTTAGAGGGGATAAAAAGAAAACCTCCTCCCATTCAAAGTCGTCTTCAAGTACCTTTTTGATTCTTTACGGAGTATGGATGGATCAACTATAGGTTCGAGTTTAGCCAAGATACATACACGACTAAGGGTATGAAGATCCAAGAGAGAATCATAAAATCTAAAAGCTAGGAAGGAGAAGACCGGGTGATTGAATATGACTTGCTACCAGATCCTACTCTTCCTTAAGCGCTAGTTCTATTCACGATGGTCCAGTTTCAAGAGCAGCTAAAGTAGTTACCTAATAAGATAGATGAATATTCCACGATCTACGATTATAAAAATCTTCTCATAGAAGTCTAGTTCTTTCTTCTTTTAGAAAAGAAAGTCTTGCTCTCCTTTCTTGCCGCTACTTGCGTTGGGTGCCAATCTTCAAACTGTTATGGAGAAGTTGTTTACTGATTAGCTGCTTGAACGTGGAAATATTTCGGCATATCTGCTCTTAGGTTAGTACGAGAACTCGACTCTACTCGAGCTATAGTCGAGGATGTACTTATACTACTCTAAAGAGGGATCAATTAATGGGGTGCATTTTTCTTAGGGCAATTCTAGGCAAGACCTTGAATCACATGGTTTGTTCCTGGCAACCCAGCATTCTTTATCTTGGCATAGATTGGTGTGATGGGACGGATGCCGTGAAAATGCTTTTTTCTTTGACCGAAATCAACAGGTGTGAACCCATCTAGGATGAGTCAAACATAGAGGGGAGGGCCTCCTGGCAATATCTGGCATACTATTGATTATTTGGCCTTTTGCGATCGAACAACCTATGAACAGTTGTAGCCTACATAACCTACCTACCCAGACCAAGGGAAGAAGGTATCATATCACTATAGTTCTAGACCCCTTTTTCAAATAAAGGAAGTGACAACGTTTGCCCGAAGAGGTTGAATCAATAGTAAGAAGATACCACCCAGGCACAGAATCTGAAATAACAATCAGGAATAGGACTAGGAGAATGAGGTCTAATTTACGGAGTCAAGCTGTAATAGGGCTTAGTGCTCCGATTGCGCCTTAGGACTAGGACTGATAGGTAAATGCCCCTTACTCAACCAACGAAGGCAGGTAGGGCTTTTCTTTCTTTTGTTTAGGATTGGCAAGAGGATGGCTGCCTCGGCTTCAAAGCTGTTAGAGAATGCGCTCTTATCACTACAGGGACGCGAGAGAAATTCCTCGAAGGTAGTATTAAAGGGATGGGGCATTACCGGTGTTAGCGATGAAGGGATTGTTTGTAAGAGAAGGTTGCCCTATTAAGATACAAACCGGGGGCATGCCATGCATAATAGTAAAAAAAGGGCAGAGAAGAGGATTGAGGGACAGAAGGAGCTGGAGGCCAACAAGGAATAGAAGAAGTTGTTCCACTCATAGCTCTTTTTTTTTAAAATCTTAACTCACCTTTCGGGAGCGGATGCTGCTCGAGCTAAAGATATGCCCCCAACTCTTGAACAGCTCTCACTTGCCTTGGCCGATAGCTTAGATGACCGACCATTAGGCATGGTTACCAATGATTTAACAGTATATATCTTGTTTGGTGAGCCAACCGGCTTCGCCCGAGGATGAAGGTAGTAGAACAAAGAGGAGCCACATCTTTTCCTGGCCGGAGAGGAATCAAGGTCCATCTCATTAAGGCCAAACATTTACTCTCGTTCCCGATAACAATAGGGAACATCTGGTCTTGTTTGGTTTTCCTTTCAAGGATTTTTTTATTTCTTGCAATTCTACGAACTATGAATGCATCATTTCCTCCATTTCTCGGAACTTATCGCAGAATCTAGGCCCACTAGGACTCGGCGGGATTTCTGGTAAATCAAGCTCTCTCACGGGTGGAAGCCATCCCCCACTACTCGATGTTATCACTCTGCAGGATTCGACAATGGATTTGTCTTCCTCGGTCTCTTCGAACTTCTCCAATCCTGCTATTTTCCCCAAGTCTTCTTGAGTAATATGATCCCTGAGGGTCAATACTTCCCCTTCCCCCCTTTTCCCTTTCAAATGAAAAAGAACTACCAATGCAAAAAATGAAATGAAATGAACAATTGCTACTTCTTTATTAAATTACACCGAAAAGAAAGTCTGTAAAAAATAAGAGCCAACCTAAAACTTAACTACCCCTTGCCCTCCCACTGAACCCTTCTTTCTATCCAAAAAAAGGAAGAGCGCACCAAAAAAAAGAATAAAAAAAACTCTACAACTTACGCTCTCATTGCAGCAGCACCTGTTAAAGTGGCGGCAAGAAAGAAAAGACCAAAAATAAGGTTTTTTAAATACCTCTCACGAACCGAACCAAGCAGTCTGATCATCCTTGCCCGTCCCCCTCTTCTGTCAACCGTTGAAAGAGCATAGCCCAGGAATGAACCATATCGATCCAAGGTAGCAAGGAAAGAAGAAAGGTAAACCAAACCATAGGAATCTTCTGATGAAGTTAATCAGAGAGGACGGTTAGGTTCTTTGTTGCCTCGTGTGCTTAGCTTACAGAATTACACGGTTTATCATGATAGACATTCCAATCAATGGTTGGACGATCAATACCATCGAACTATTCCATTCCACTGCTGAATGACAGAAACGGAAGCTTTTTCTTACTGATGGACTGATCCTGGGAGTTCAGACTGGCGGTTAGATGGTTGTTCGCTTGTGTGCTTATTTTCCTTCCCCACTCAAAAACAAGTGTTGCAGAATGTTATTCAATTCAAATAGGTATGATCCCGTCCATCCTTCCAGAGCTAGGCACCTGCTTCAGAATGAGAATCTTCGACACAGATTGTTCCTTCAGTTTAGCAATCAATTAGATCCATACTAACTTAGCTTGAAGCATGGCTTGCCGTTTCGAGGCTCGATGCTACTCTTGGGAACATTATTGATACATCGACTTTCAAGCATCTCGTAGTTGAGCGGTACTGCCATCAATAGTACCAAGATGGAAAGGGACTGCTGAACATGGATAGAACGAGAGCCGAACTTGCATGTCTCTCTTTTCCTGTTAGTTAGGAAAGAAAGCTGATATAAACAGCTCCATATTAGTGAATTGCCTCTGACTACTCTTCCCAGGCTGGTCAAACTATAGGATTCCCATTCACTTAGTAAACTTATTGGATAGACGGGTCAACCACCTGATCGAGGGGAGTAAGGTTCGTCACCACAGTCCCGATAGAAGGTCGAGTTTAAAAACAAACCGAAGACAAAGCAATGAATGAAAGGAAGGACGGCTCGGTTCGCTTTACAACCAGGGCGGGTCTCGCTGCCGAATCAATGCGCAGGACGCACGATCTACAAACAACAATAGAGAGAGCCAACCAAGAACGAAAGAACCTAGAAACAAACCCGCGAGCGAATACCAAACAGAGTAAGAAAGAGGAAGGGCCGAAGGCGGCTTACTAAGCGAGAAGGCTCCAAGCAATAACGCATTAGAAGGGAGCTTGCTGCTTTGCAACCTAAGCGGTATAGCTAAGCTTACTCATCAAGGGTCGATAGATAGAGCTGCTCTTGTTGATAATGGAGAAAGATTGGAGTGAAGTTTAGTATGCTTTCTAAGATAAGAGGAGGAAAAGAATGAAGGTGTGGGCGGGAAGGAGGAGGCAAGGCCCCCTCAATGTGTATTCGACTACTCATTACAAAACCACCGATTGATCTGATTAGACTTCCTGTGGGGTAGCGCGGGGTAGCGCGGGGAACTTGCTGAATCAACTCCTTGGAATCGGAGGCCTGACTGAGGGTCAATCCAATGGTAACCTCAACCTAGGAATGCCTGTTTCACTTCCTTGACAGAGCCAACTGAGATGCTCTGTCTCGATATTAACCTAACATGGATTGATTCTAAATTATGAATCAAAAATCCTGATCTCGCAAAGGATCCGCAGTAGCTGTGTGTACTCGAGGACTCTTACGGAAAGAAAAGCACTTTTCTCTCTCAGCAATTAGACCTGCTATGGGTGGGTTGGTGATATACTGCGCCTTCCTTCTTCGAACCTTTTCATATGTATTGCCCCCTAACTATAGATCAGATCCACCGAACCAGAAACTCAATTCCGCACTGCTGCTGGGTCGTCGAACTTATCCACCTCAGGGATTCATGGAATTCCCATTTTTGAATTGCGTTGAGCGAAATATACCAAAGCTAGGTAGATAGATAGACTCCTTTCCGTTGCTAAGGGAGAGCAAGAAACTAAATCAAATGATTCTTTTTGTTTCACCAGCACCCTTTTTTTGCGGGTACTAAGAGTCCTCTCACTACCAACCAGCAGACATCATCATCTGGCTGGGTCTTGCTGGTTTCAACAACGAGAAAGAAGAACCAAATGGAAACAACAACAAACTATGGCTCTTGGCCCAGACAACATCCTAGGCGTAGGGGAGATCAAAACAAGAAGTCACGCCTAGACGACGACGCCCGTCCTGGGCTTCAGTAAGTAAATCGAGAGGTCGTTCCGCCCCTTGTCCCCGAAGATGGGTAATATGTTCTCATACAATGTGGCTCCAACTTTTTTCTAGAGGGCCTAGCTGGCGAGCGATCTCAGTCCGCGGTAGAGAACAAGACAGCAAGTGAGCGTACCTTTGTTCGCTTCTTTTCCACCAAGCATAGAAGTTTAAGGAGAAATGTAGGTTGGTGGCTACCTAAGGAAACTCCGATTCGATCCGCCCCCGGCTGGGAGGCATCTACCTCATCCCGATCACAAGGAGAGGTTCACCATGATGGGGGGTCAGGTACTTTAATTCTTTGCGTTCTGGAAAGAATGAAATGCATAGGGGGCCATCCTTTTTTTTGCAGCATGCTCTCTGATTTACGGATTCGCAGGGGGGCGAGGGCCAACCTTAGTTGACTGACAATGACAAAGGCTTGAGAAACAAAGTAGCGCCTTTGAAATGGAATCTTAATTAACTATCAGTGGTGCGAAGTAGCTTAGCCCTGGGGAGCTAAAGGTTATACCTTTGTAAGCGAACTGTGGTTCTTCTATGTAGGGTATTCCTCCTTTACTCTCTTAATTAACGTCGAGCTAAGTGACTTTGTGTAGCGTGGTAGAATGAAGGCTACGTATGCACCGACACTCTCTTATCCCCTAAGCCTCTTCGCTAACTCGCTCGCCTACAAAAATGAGTAGGCGAGGCTAGGCAAACTAATGCGGAGCATCCTATGGTCATCCCCATGGATCTACCTACATCTCCCACGACACCACTTGGACCAATGACAAGAGCCCGTGCGAGAGCTATCGAAAACGAGGTTAACTCTCTCCTTGTTGAACTCCCCTTTGACCCACTTGAGACATGGCTACTACCTCAAACGGAGATGCTTTGTGTGCTTAGGTACCAAGGAACCGGCCTAGGAGAAGCTATGGTGCAAGATGGACATCAAGAACATGGAGAGCATCTGCCCAGTCCGGAACGGGCGGTACTACCGCCCACACCAACCGGTACTACCGCTAAGCCCGTCCAAGCGGTACTACCGTCGAACATCCGCTCTACTGCCGCTCAACCCAACAAACTCCTGTGATCGAGCGACACGAGTCCGGTACTACCGCCCAGCCCGAGCGATACTACCGCTAAAGAGGTACTACCACCCGAGGGTCTGGTACTACCGCCCTGCCTGTGCGCAGAGAACAGGCCAAGGGCCCATGTATCCCCCCTCTCACTTACCCCTTCGTGGACTTAGACTATATATACTCCCCCCACCTCCTCCTAGCTAGGGTTAGCGTTGCGATAGCTCATATGTGAGATAGAGCCTCGCTCATCCATCCGGATCTGCTCCTCCAAGAGAGACCATCACCTCTTCGGAGAAGATCCACTTGGATTCAAGACCCCTTACGGGAAGACCTTCAAGACCTCCTCACGGAGAAGAACCGGTTACCCTATGTATCGTCCTTTGTTGGATTCGGATCGTGTATCTCTTTGTGTTTCAAGGATCTAGCACATGTGTGACCGTATCTTGTTGGTTTGAGTGATTCTCTTGTGTTTCCCCTTGTGTTTCCCCTCGTTTTCTCCTCGTGTTCTTCGTGTTCTTCGCGGGATCCGCTCCTTCCGTGAAAGATCGGCCATCTAGGGTTCCACCCTACATCACAAACTCAGTCACTGACTTTGACTATACTACAGTAGACTTTCTAGCCTTTTATTTTAGAACCCTTTCTCGTGTTCTTTCATCCATCAAGTAGGTGAACCATCAGGTCCTTAGTAGCATTGACAAAGAAGAAGAGCCAGTGAAAAAAAGCTAAAATTTCCAATAGTGAGACCAGCTTGACAAGCTACCTTACCTCTTCATATGAGGTGCGAAGAGAAACATCTCTTTTTTATGACTTCCACTTCTCGATCCCGGCCCGGAAAAGTGACCGACCCCTTGATGAATGAAAGAAAGGGTTTATGAGCCCTAGCCCTATAAGCCCACACCTATGTAGAGTAGATCGTTCAACACCTGTGGCACAAACCCATTTTGACCAATTGGTCCGTATATCATAGGCGACCGAACGGCCGCCCCCCGTCTTACTAGACCAACCTGCTATAATTATTCCATAAACACCTAGCGAAGATATGGCAAACAAATAAAGTAGCCCTATGTTCGGATCTGACAATACCATACCATAATCAAAAGGTACAACGGCCCAAGCGACCAGACTTAACATAAATGTAGCCACTGGAGCCATTCTAAAAAAAGGGAGAAATTAGCACTACTTGGTGAAATAGGTTCTTTTAGAATCAATTTCAAACCATCTGCTAGAGGTTGTAACAATCCGAATGATCCCACTACATCAGGACCCTTTCGATGTTGCACAAAAGCCATTACTTTACGTTCAGCTAACACTAAAAAGGCTACTCCTAGTAGAAGTGGTAGAATTAAACAAATATTTCCGCTGGAACATCTATGTATGTTTTCTATTTTCTATTCACTCATGATCGGGCCTGACCTGGTCGACCCAATCAAACTATTTCACTTATGAACTGGCCTGGTTGACACAATCATGATATTGAAGGATGGGACCTTTATCGAAAAACTCCGGATCCCGAGAAGTTTTGAAGATGGTGCTCCTGTTACGTTACTTCGAATGGAATCCTCATTTGACTAAGCATAAGCGAAAACATGGCTGAGAGTAAGCAATCCCCTTTCCTAGTGGTTGAGTCATGATCAGAAATATTGCGAAAGAAAGTGAAATGCCCTATCGTCATCCCAATTTGGGTAATCCACGGAGTCTCCATTTTATGTATGCATCATGACTCGTTTTCGGTGTATCGATAGTTCGTTGTATTACACTTTGAACTAACCTAGAGGCCGTGCTTAGGCGAAAATCGATATCAGTGAAGTAATCCCGGAACTCTAGAAATCGTGAAGATTTTATTCCATTTTGTTAAATATCGCGAATATAGTGGAAAAAACTCTAGAACATTCCTTTGAATGGAATTGTTCATTGGGTTTGACTTGTTGTACGACAAAATAGAAAGATGTCTCTCGTATGTTATTGTAAGGTGATTCATTCATAATATTTCTTATGTGCGGTTTCAAGATGCTAAAAAGTAGATTTGGTAATCGGCTTTTAGCTCCATTATGTGGACTTCATCAATTTGTGAATTATGGACTTGGCGGTAGTGGTCAATACTAACTGCACCGTCTAAATGCCCCTTGACCAAGTTTGCGTACTCGTCATGGTTGAGTTGAGGGGGCAGCCCGTGTGCTAATTGGGCTTCGAGGTGGCTATACACGAAAAAAGCTCACTTTCTACAGAGGCATGTTCTGTCCTAAACTGTTCCAGAATGTTATTTGTTTCATAGGAAGATTCCGAAAGCACATTGATGTCGAAAGAATCTTCGAAACCGGTGGAGAGGCTATTCTGATTGAAGGCTAGACAAATAACATGACTGAGGTATGTAAATAAAACCTATGAAATTGCTATATAATATGATCTAAATATAGAAGAATACCAAAGATAATGGATTGCAAAATAAGCTTTTTAGCTTTCTTTTTCTTTTGTGCGCGCTTTTCGCCTGCCTTCCCGACCGCGTATAGGCTACGGGGCTTTGCACTTCGGGCCCATTGTGTGAATACCACATCAAGGTGACATGATTCGAACCTATGTCCCTTTGTACCCAAAACAGATGCGCTGACCAGACTGCGCTACACCTTGTCTACAATTTCGCCTCTCCCATCAATAGGTTTAGCCAGAGCATTTATAACATGACCCAAGTTATATACGCTCACGGGTATCTGAGCAATTCTTCCTGTTGCTTTTACAAAACTTCCCTCTTGATGCTAAACCATAGCTCTAACTGAGCCAAATTCCACAATTTCTAAGAACGATATGCTTTTTTTCATTTTCCACTGTGAAAGCTTCTCTCAATCCCTCCCTAGTCCTTTCTTTCCTGGGCACAGGCTTACCTGGTTGACTGCCCACATTCATTCATTGTTCGTTCTGTTATAGAATCGAACCACAGAGCTAGCGCAATTGGGATTTAGAGTCCCATGCGTGAAACTAAAGAGGATTTTCAGTCCTCTGCTCTACCAGCCAGAACCTAGGACACTTCACACCCGATTTGACACAGCTAGACTGGAAACACTGCTTGTCAAGAGCACAGACCCCAGTATAGAATATTTTTTTGAGTATGTTGGTAAGGTCCGTTTATCCGCTTATGTGCTTGCACTTCTGCGTAACTAGGGGTGCAAGTCCAGTATAGCATACTTTCATAATTGAATCAAAAGCGTAGATACATGAAAAATCTCTATATACGATATTTATGACATAGAATGTTGTTCTTTCAACATGATTCCTCAATAATTTTTTCATTGTAACTGACTCTCCGTTCTCTCCGTTCCACTTTGGTTTTTGACTAATAATTACCATGATGAATTTCTCTTACTGCTTGGTTCCGCATTGGATTCTGGAAATTTTTGTTTAGAAAGTGGTGTCATGACCGTGGGGATCAAATGGATAGTTCAGGAAAGTCTAGTGAAGCGGCACGGTCTAATCATATAGATGATCATAGTGGTATCGTTCCATAGAAAACTACTAGAGGCCATTACCGCCACCGAAATGGTTTCCATGCTCCGTTGGATGATTTGACGATATCACAGTATCAAGCTAGAACGGTTTAAATTTGTAGGACGGGGAAGAAACCCCATCCTTTGGTGCACACTAGCCGATGAAGCTCAACCCTGTCTTGAACTGAGCTATTTCCGCTTTTTCGAACAAAAAGTTCGAGTAGTTCAGTGAAAAAACGGTCAAGCTTTCTTCCATCCTTCCTAGCTCCTCGAGCTTGCACCCGCTCGACGCCTTTTTCATTGTTCGTTCTGAAGTGGATTCCAACCACTCTCTTCGTTTGGATTTCGAGTCCAAAAGGCCCGGCGAAAGAGGATTTTTAGTCCTATGCCCGCTGCCAGCCAGAACGGGATTTTTCCACTTCATACCCACACAATCGGGATTTGATGAAATAGCTACGTTTTTTTTATTTGATTCGAATACTGTCAATCTACTGTCCATCTTTCTGTTTAGTTTTCTCCTTTCTTTCTCCTCAACCTATCTCCATTGGATGGACTTACGAAAGAATAATATCTAATCTCCCCATCGCGGTTAGGATCCCACGAACAAGGAGCGCCAGCACCGGTTCCTCGATCTTCCTACTGGAGGCATGATCATGGCTTTCATTCATTCCATTCTTTGTTCTGTTGTGGAATCGAACCACTCAAAGGATTTAGAGTCCTTTTACCGACCAGTCAGAACCAATATTTCTTTGTTATATTCTGTTTTTTCTTTGTCAGCTAGCACAATTTGGATTTCGAGTTGTTGGTGTGGAACGACACCTATGGGATCACAAGAATCCCTACTATGGTTGCCAGGGTGCAGGGTTGCGAGAAGAGCAGGATCAGTAGTCAGCACGAGGATTGTTTACCCAGGTTCGGGCCGCGAGGATGCGTAAAACCCTAGTCCTGCTTTGGTGGATGTATTTCAGAGAGTTCTTGAGCTCTCGAACTAGCTATGGTGGGTGCGTGGTTCGGGAGAGCCCAATCCTTCTCCAGTACTCCATGGACCTCATTTAATAGTCGAAAGGGGCTGCCACAGTGGCACACGGGAGGTGGAAAGGCGTACAGTCCAACGAGCTTATCGCTCGTATTATAGGACAAGACGCATTTAATGCGTCGCTGAGGTGTCCCCTAGCTCTATCGGGGACGGGGGCGAGGCCCGTCCCGTCCGTCGCCGCTCCTCCTCACTTCGACACGTGCCCTGGCCAGCGATGCGTGCGGCGCCATGTAGGCAGGCAGGCACCTGAGGTGGCGCGGTGGTAGGGTCTTCACGAAGATCTGCATGCTGCCACGTAGGCGCCTGCTGAGTTGGCCATGAAGCTGCATGTTGCCATGCAGGTGCCTGCCCAGCTGGTTGGGCTGGCAGCTGCATGCGAACGGGGGTAGAGACTTGGCTGGTGCGGGCCTAGCAGTGGCCCTGCTGGCATCCTCGGTGAGAGCCTTGCCGGGTGGCCCGGCAAGGGTCTTGCCGTGGCGTGCTGTCGTCCCCGGCAAGGGTCTTGCCGGGGGTCTTGTGGCTCTCCTCGGCAAGGATCTTGCTAAGGATCGTTGTCTTTTAATCCTCATTTGATCTTGAATATGTCTTCACAAAGATATGCATGCCACCACAGAGGTGCCTCCCGAGCCCTGGCCCAACGTGGTCGATAGTGTTGGAGATCGTGGGCTCGAGGGTGGCTCGCTCTATTGGTGTTTGGGCGCGCTGCCCCGGCAAGGGTCTTGCTGGGGCTGCTGAGGCCGTCCCCGACAAGGGTCTTGCCGGGGGAAACTGCTCCGCCCCTCTGCTTCTTTGCGTTCGTGGTCTTGGTGTTGCTCTGGTTGTCTTGGGCTTCGGCTTTGCCTTGGTTCACCTCCCCTGTTCTGGTTGGTGCGGCCGCGGCCGCGGCTCCGACTGTCCGTGCACAGGTAAAGGGGTACAAAGGTGCGCCCCTTCTTTTGTACACCGACAGGAGCCCCCGGGCCTGGGCCACACATAAGCGCGACACGTTGTTGGGCCAGGCCCAAAACGGTGCGCGGGCAGGCGGGGCGGTTTTTACCGCGGTAAAACTTTTCGCGCGTTGTGCTTCCCATGACCCGCGCGCGACGTGGAGGGGTGCGCGTGACGTGGGCGGCATGCGTGGGGCGGTTTCCGCACGCATGTGATACATCACAGTAAAGAGGCGGCTCGCGCCTTCCCCGTAAAAAGAGGAAGGCGTGGAGGCGCGGCTCATTTACTGAATGGGGCCGGGTCGCGGTCTTCAACACGTCCACACCCCATGATCACGGGGTGGGGAGAGGTCGCTTCACCCGTCCCCTCGGTTTCTGCACGTTTGCCACGCGTCCTCCATGCGCTTGGGGTGGCAAGCGGTGGAGACGGGAAACTGGATCGTCGCTGGTTGGGGCAGCGGGTCGGTCCCGATTCCCTGCGCCTCTGGTGGTTGGATTGGCCGAGTGAGGCGGCCGAGCCCCGACCCCGGCCCTTTATAAGGAGAGGGAAGGGAGATGGCATCCTGCATTCTTCTATCTTCTATCTCCTCCTGCTTCTGCTTCTTCCTCCCATCCGCCATGGAGAAGGGGAACTAAAAGTGCTAGTTATCGACTAGAGGGGGGGTGAATAGGTGATTTTTATGGAAGTCTTCAAAACATGAGAGTTTCGAAGACAAACAATACAAATGAACCTATTGATATGCAGCGGAAGGTAGACTACACTAGGCAAGCCATAGTCAAGTATTCAATGAAGTGAAAGTGCG
Source organism: Aegilops tauschii subsp. strangulata (assembly GCF_002575655.3). Classification (NCBI taxonomy): domain Eukaryota; kingdom Viridiplantae; phylum Streptophyta; class Magnoliopsida; order Poales; family Poaceae; genus Aegilops; species Aegilops tauschii. The sequence goes on from NC_053036.3 coordinate 296,262,032, forward strand.
AAGACTAATAGCAGCTAGGTAGTACGGATCAGGATGGAAGATGGTATGAAGCCAAACAACGATAGAAGTCACGCAGTGAAGACAAATAGGTAAAGCAAACAAGCAATGACTTCACGAAGACAAACTGTAAGTAAAGAGAGGGAGAGGATATAACCAGTCACTTGTTGAGGACACACGATTTGTTGGACCAGTTCCAGTTGCCGTGACAACTGTACGTCTGGTTAGGGAGGCTGAGATTTAACTCAGAAGACCGCGTCTTTACCTTATTCCCCTTGAGCTAAGGACACCCAGTCCTCGCCCAGTTACTCTGGTAAGTCTTCAAGGTAGACTTCCAAACCTTCACAGACTTCATTCACCGGCGATCCACAATGACTCTTGGATGCTCAGAACGCGACGCCTAACCGGCTGGAGGATTCACAGTCCTCAAGTGTAACAAGTCTTCAGGTCACGCGGACAGAAAGACTTCAGTGATGCCTAACACTCTTTGGCTCTGGGTGTTTGGGCTTTGTCCTCGCAAGGATTTCTCTCTCTCAAATGCTTCGGAGGTGGGTTGCTCTCAAACGACAAAAGCCGTGCACTAACTCCGAGCAGCCACCAATTTATGGTGTAGGGGGTGGGCTATTTATAGCCACTAGGAAACCCGACCCGATTTATCCGAAATGACCCTGGGTCACTAAGGAACTGACACGTGTTCCAACGATCAGATTTCAAACACACGCGGCAGCTTGACTTGGGCTACAAGTAAAGCTGACTCATCCCGCTCTGGATAAGATTTGCTCCCATTGTCTTCACTCGAAGACATAGGATTTTGGTTGAGCATCACTTCAGTCACTCTGACTTTGTTCACTGGGACCCCACTTAACAGTACGGTGGTTCCTACGACTCAACAAAGAAGAAAAGGAAACAACGAAACAACTAGGTCTTCGCGCTCCATAGTCTTCACGCAATGCCTTCTCTTGTCATAGTCTTCAATGTGAATATCTTCACATACCACCATCGTCTTCAATGTCTTCATACATTTTTAGGGGCATCTCCGGTAGGTAAACCGAATCAATGAGGGACTACTACCTGTGTTATCCTGCAATTCTCACAAACACATTAGTCCCTCAACCAGGTTTGTCGTCAATACTCCAAAACCAACTAGGGGTGGCACTAGATGCACTTACAATCTCCCCCTTTTTGGTGATTGATGACAAATTGGTTGAACTTTTCAATGGGGATAAAGGTATGTGAAATTGTAAAGGATAGAGGTATTGTCTTCGTAAGTAGCAAAAGGCTCCCCCTGAAGATGTGCATATAAGTAATTTGCTTTTGGAATGCAAATGCACATGGCAGGTTGTACTTGTGGAGATCCTCTTCAACTTATGAAGACAATTCATCATGCATGATTTGATATAACAAGGATAATGACATGCATAATGAGAAATGGGCATCTGCAAAATGACTAAGTGCGGAATTTATCATCGCACATGCGGAATTTATCATCGCATCACAGAATAGCAAACAAGTAGCAGACGACCATCAGGTTTAAGTGTTGCAACTCAAAGAACCAACTGTATCAAAAGCGAGAGTTGTAAACACTAGGCAAAATATAAAGCAACGGCCCATATGGACCCGCTTGAAGACTATCAACTCATATGCTTCTCCCCCTTTTGTCAGTAAGGACCAAAAAGGTTTGAAGACATAGAGCCTCTACTCGTTCCCAGAAGGAGTAGGAGAGGATGCAGGGTCGGCGTCGGGGTTTGGCGGTGCAGACGAACTTGGTGCAGTGTCGATACGCGCTGAAGTTGGAGGAGGTGAAGTTGCATCATCTTGATCATCGATTACTCTGGCATTCACCGTTGCAACGGAGGAGGCATAATCAGAGTCTTCAAGAGATGGAGTTCGACGCAAAACAGCATTCCTTGGAGGAGTGGAGTCAAACTTGAATCTTTCAGTGAAGCCAACGTCTTGAAGATCTGCTTCAGCACTGAGCAATGTCAAACTCTTCCATGACCTCCGATAGGTTTCATGTGTAACAAAGGCATTCTTGGTGGCAAGATTGCGAATGCGATTGACATCCACCAAGAGGCTCTGCATCTGCCGCTTCGGCCAGAAGTGATCCTTATCATGTTTCTGATGCAGGGCAACGAGAAGTTCTCGGTCATTGAGAACACGAGATCGCTTCCGAGGCCTTTGAGCAATAGTGCTTTCAGTGGCTTCAGTTCGAGCACGGTGAGGTAAGCGTGTATTGCCAGCCAAAGGATAAACACGAGTGACTGCCTGGACTCCTTCAATGGGTTGCGTGAAGCTTTGGTGATCAGCATTGTGAAGACAAACAGGCTCCTTGGCGGGCTCTGGGTATATGGCTTCAACTGACATATCAACCTCTGGCAGAAAGATCAGATGGTTGCGAGCAGAGGGCTGATAGTTGACAGTTGAGTGTAGCTTGATAAGGCGCATGACCCACGGAGCGTAGAACTTCAGTCCAAAGAGATCAGAGCCTGATGCAACCAACTGCCTGATAAAGAAGTCTTGAGCATTGAAGCTGATGCCGTTGAAGATATAAAAGACCAAAGTCTTCATTGCTCCTTCAAGTTTTGCTGCTGAAGAATGTCCTTTGACAGGCCATAGAGTTCGCCTGATGATGTGATAAATAGTGCGTGGCAGATACTCTAGATCTTCGACAAAGAACTCCTTTGGGTAATCAGCGTCATGTGGCAGAGGCTTCATCATGCTCAGCATTTGGCTCATGTTGGGCTCTGGCTTGTGGAAGATACTCTCCAGAGCATTGCGGTGAAGCTGACAACCAGGTTCATATAATTCTCCTGGAGTGGGCAGGCCGGTTAGCTCAATGATGTCAAAAGTTTTGGCTTCATGATGGACATTGCCTGTCATCCACTCAAGGACCCAAGTCTTCGGATCCCTGTTGTATCCGCGAATGTGGAGGGTAGCATAAAATTGAAGCAGAAGTTCTTCATTCCAATGCTCCTTATCAGTTACAAAGTTTAGCAAGCCAGCATCACGGAAGCAGTCAAGGGCTTCTTCAAGGCATGGCAATCGAGCAATGGCTTCGCAGTCAAGACGCATATGAGGAAAGATGCGCCCCTGATCATAAAGAACACATGAATAATAACTGTGCTGATGATAGCTCCAGAACCGATCCGATGGAATCCTTGGCTTGGAATAGGGGTTCTTGGCGCTATCAAAGAAAGTGTTGTGCGCAATGAAGCCATGTGCATTGAAGGACCCTGGTGAAGTGGCAGTACCTGGAAACCTGGGCAGTCTTGGCTTTGGCTTCTGGACCTGTGGCCTGTGCGCGACATGATACTCAAATTGCGGACCAGCAGTAGGAGGAGGAACCAGAATAGGCCATCTGACAGTGACCAACTGACCATAGTTGTATGCTTGCTCAATAGTATGTGGCCTAGGAGGCGATACAGGAGCAGTGGCAGTGACTTCAGGCTGCAGATTGGCATCAGGTGCAGCATTGACTTCAGGTGCTATCACTTCAGGCACCACATTAACTTCAGGCGCCACATTAGCTTCAGCCATGACAACGTCATTGGCTTCAGTGTTGGTGTTGGTGGACGCCTCAATGTTGTTAACCTCCACTTGAGTAGTGGGAGGGCCAGACACGTTCTCCTCGAGAACAACTTGGTTGGTAGGGGGTGTAGCAACACGTGCTTCTTCTTCTCTTGGTTCTTCTTGGTCATCGGCTGATGCAACCGGAATATCTTCAGCCATATTGGCTTCAGTCTCGGGGTTGTTCACAGTTGGAGAGGCTTCAGGAAAGACTTGGCGTGAAACGGATTAGCGCTCTTCTCCTTCTAGAACACTTGACAGAGTGACCTGTGGCCTTGGTCCTTTGCGAAGCCTGCGAAATGCTGGCGACGCTTGTGGAGATGGAGTTGGTTGGGCCACAAAGTCTTCATCTTCAATCACCGGAGTGGTGACTTGAGTTGTGGGAGTAACATGTGTTTCTTCTTGACGGGGGGAGTCTTGTGGGTGATCAGCCCATGAGTCATCCTGAGCAGTTGGCGTCAATGGACGACCAATGCTGATGAGTTCGCTGTTCGTAAGAACAGGCGATGATACCACGTTGTGCTTGATCTAAGGAAGGACTTCAACATCTTCAACATTGTCGTGATGACCAATGTCTTCAGCTGCGGTGGGGTCAACAGCTGGAATGTCTTTAGCTTCAGGAGCCTCTGTGGAAGCAGGCTCATGAACTATCATTCGACGTTCTTGTAGTGCAGATTCAGGACGAGCAACAGAAATCGGCTCGACTACAAGGGGCTCTGTTGGAGCAGCCCGATCTCTCTTCTTGGTCTTGCGCTTCTTGGTGGGTGGAGCATCATCAGTGGTGTTCTTGGTCTTGCACTTTCTGGCCTTGGCTTCAGCTGCCCTTGTCTTCTGAAGCTCTGAAGCCACTGTGGTGACCTTAGGCTTCACGCCTGTCATACTGGCTGGGAAGACAATGTGAGGTTCTTCCTGCCTGGATGGTTCAGTTTGGTCCACAGATGGCTTCTTCTTCTGCTTGGCAGCCATCTTAGGGTCGATGCCAGGACGCCCAAGTGCCTTGCACTTCTCAGCTTCATTGTAAGCTTGAACACACTTGGCAGCGAGAATCTTCATACGCTCACGAGAACCTTTGGCTTCATCACGTTTCTTGTGAAACGCTTCCTTGAGCTCATGCAGCATGACCTTGAAGTTCTGGGCGGCTGCCACGCTGAGCTTGGCCACATGCTTCTTGAACTGAGCCTTTTCATAATCGATCTTATGCTTCAGCTCAACAATTTTCTGAGCAAGAGCCAGCTCAGGAGCAATGGCTCCATGGAAGGAGACGCTTAGGCCAATTGGAAGTTGCAGATCGTCAAAGCTGAGATTGGGGGTGTCAAACCACTCATCAATGAAGTTGTTCAATACTTCCACGTCAAAGAGAGGAAAATCATTGAAGATTTCCGCCTCTTGCTTGCTCTTTATCAGCTGCTCAAGAGCGTCACCAGCAAGATCGTCGTCACTTGACAGATCAATGGTGTCATTCTCGTTCCTCAGAACAGCAGCAGGGGGTCAGAGCTGGACCAGTGGAGTGCATAGGCTTCTTTTTCTTCTTCTCAGACTTGGAGATGTGTGAGAGATCTTCAGACTGCACACTTGGTGCAGGAGGAGCAGTGGCCAGAGGCTTCACTCGTGAAGCTGTTGGTGCAGGGGAAGGCTTCAAAGCTTTAGGTTTCTTCAGCTTCTTTGGCTTCGGTGGTGCAGGCGCTTCGTCAGAATCAGCGTCGTCTGCAGGCTCATCCACGGCTGTCCCTTGAACCATAATATGAGTGATGAGACCTTCTAGGTTGTAGAAGGGCCCAACAAGATTGGGTTCAGCTTCGCGGGTGCCATCGGCACGAGGAGCAGAGGGGCCTGGATTGAAGTCTAATCCCCGCGACTTCTTGTTTTCTTTGGCAGCGTTCTTGGCAAACTAGAAGTTGCGCTTGAACAAATTGTCGTCACGACACCATAGCAATGAAGATGGGTCGGCATCTGCAGGCTGTTGTCCACGGACCATGCAAGGGTAGAAGCCTTGTTCAATGGCTTCAGCTCTGGACCTGGGTGGAAGATTTTTGTACAAAATGTCTCCCCATGGTCGCTTGATGGCATTCTTCTCAGCATATTCCTGGGTCACGAACCTGTACTTGTACCATTGTTCTGCCCAATATCTTCGAATCCATTGGATTCGGGTTTTTCGCTGATTGTAGTCCTCCTCTGGATCTGTCTTGTACAGCGCATAGAGGTCAGGAGGCAAATCCCTTGAGGTGTTCCCACGGTGCTGTCTGCCACCCTTCCTTGCAGACTTCTCTGTTGCAATGAAGTTCAGACTGAATGGCTTCAACACTATCAAAGGCTTGTGTCTGCTGGTTAGACAGGAACTGGCTTCAGGAGAGTTGATGTGATGCAGTAAGAATTCTGCAAATGAATGCAGACAATGAGAACCAAGGGATTCTCCCACAGACATGTACCTGTGACAGCATTAGAGATGCGAGGGAAGGGGAAGAGGTCATATGCATTCTCAAAAGATTTTGAAGATAAATCAGTTTAGAAGACATTGACCTCATAGCGCGAAGACATTCACTTATATGTTGAGAGTTGGTTCCAGATTTGTACGAATCCAAGAATAAGTACAAGTGCGGAATCTAACTATGTGTGAAGCATAAGTGAATATACTAGGCATTATATGAGATGCAGACAGGATAGATCCAAATTTGTGGAGGCGGAAACCACTTTTGGTAAAAAGGATGAATCTATAGGATCAAAAAGATGGTAAAAAGAGGGTTTTAATTTACCACACGATGAACTACTAGACGGAGTAGAAGATGAGGCCGAGCAGTTCGATCTTCTGTGCCCTAACTTGGCGATGGAGGACACCTACGGCGGCGGCAGAGAAGACGATGTCCGCGGCCGGCGTGAAGACGGCGTCGGAGAGGTCGCGGCAGCTAAGCGCTTCGTCGCCGGCGTCGTCGAGAGCTAGCGGTGGCGCTAGGGTTTGTCGAGGTGGAGAGGTGGAAGAAGGATTTTGACCGCGATTGGACGGGTATTTATAGGGAAAGGGACGGCACAGCGCAATTACGCAGGTGCCCCTGGTGGTTCACATCTGAGGGACATGTGGCAAACATGCAACACATTGGGAGTTGTCCCACATTCCCACGCCCGCCTGGACTGTCGGATGGTCGTTCCGGCTTCTCCGGGTTTCAGGCAATAAGAATTGAACATTTAAAACGGATTTAATGTTTGTCTCTGTATCTTCTGCTGACAAGGACGCGGAAAAGACATTTGACAGTTTCAACAGAATGCATATGATTTGGATAGATGGAGTTTGAGGTAGGAAGCATAGAGAGGTTAGGTTCCGATCACATTCACTTAGTTCAAAAGATTCAAACGAGAAGACATAGCTATAAGTGAATGATGTAGAGGACAGAACACTAATATATGTATATATCAGAATGCAACCAAATCAACATAGTAAAGATAATCATGAAGACAAGTTGAAATTGAAGACAAACCAAATGCGAAGGCATAGCAAATGTAGCGCCATGAGAAAAACACTTCAAACAGAAGAATTTGGTGGTGGCGTTACCCACCGTATAGGAAGTATTAGACCCAGACACGGCGCACAATTATCGTGGCGCTCCGAAGTCAAATTCCGCGTTAATGTATTCACACTTAGAATGTAAGTCTTCATTGATTGAAGATATACTTTACTTCATGTGTTGCACATATAAGTCATCATCATGCATAAGTGTTAGGATGTGTGCCTGATCATAGGACATTTGAGGATTCCAAGATATTTAGCTCACACCGTAACTTGCAAAACCTTTTCTCATCCAAGGGTTTTGTGAAGATATCTGCCAGTTGCTCTTCAGTGTTGACGAGTATGATATCAATATCTTCCTTCATGACATGATCTCTGAGAAAGTGATGATGAATTTCAATATGCTTTGTCTTCGAGTGCTGAACTGGGTTGTTGGCAATCTTGATGGCGCTTTCGTTGTCGCAGTAGAGTGGTACTTGTTTCAGATGGATGCCATAGTCCTTCAGTGTTTGTTTCATCCATAGAAGCTGAGCACAGCATGATCCAGCAGCAATGTATTCAGATTCAGCAGTGGAGAGTGATACACAGTTCTGCTTCTTTGAAGACCAACAGACAAGTGATCATCCCAGAAAGTGACATGTGCCTGATGTAGACTTGCGATCCACCTTGTCACCAGCATAATCATCATCCGAGAATCCAACTAGATCAAACTCTGAGCCCTTTGGATAGCATAATCCTAATGTTGGGGTGTAAGCCAAATATCAAAGAATTTGCTTCACAGCTAAGTGGTGCGATTCCTTTGGTGCCGCTTGGAATCGAGCACACATGCAAACACTAAGCATAATATCTGGCCTAGATGCACATAAATAAAGTAAAGAACCAATCATGGAGCGGTATACCTTTTGATCGAACTCTTTACCATTGGCGTCAGGACTCAGATGACTCTTGGTTGGCATTGGCGTCGTGTAACCTTTGCAGTCTTGCATTCCAAACTTCCATCATGGACATCTGATATTGCTCTTGCATCATGTGTCCAAACTCATCACTGTATTTCTGGTTAGTGCAGCCGAAGATAATGTCATCCACATATATTTGGCACACAAACAGTTCACCATCATATGTCTTCGTGAAGAGTGTGGGATCCAGGGAACCAGGTTTGAAGCCTTTGCTCTTTAGGAAGTCTTTGAGCGTGTCATACCAAGCGCGAGGGGCTTGTTTGAGGCCATACAGTGCCTTGTTTAGCTTGTACACCATATCCGGATGTTTTGGATCTTCAAAGCTAGGAGGTTGTGCGACATACACTTCTTCTTCAATCTTGCCGTTGAGAAATGCACTCTTCACATCCATTTGATACAGCAAGATGTTGTGATGGTTAGCATAGGCTAGCAGTATGCGAATAGCTTCAAGCCTAGCCACAGGAGCAAATGTTTCATCGAAGTCAATCCCTTCAATTTGAGTGTATCCTTGAGCAACAAGACGAGCTTTGTTTTTGACAACTTGACCATGCTCATCTTGTTTGTTGCAATATATCCATTTTGTGCCTATTATGTTGTGCTTGCGGGGGTCAGGACGCTTGACAAGTTCCCAAACATTGTTGAGCTTGAACTATTGAAGCTCTTCTTGCATAGCTTGAATCCATTCAGGTTCCATGAAGGCTTCAGCGACTTTCTTAGGTTCAGATATTGAGACAAAAGCAAAGTGCCCACAGAAATTTGCTAGTTGTGTTGCTCTTGAACGAGTGAGTGGACCAGGCGCATTGATGCTATCAATTATCTTCTCAATCTGTACTTCATTTGCAACACGAGGATGAACTGGACGAAGATTTTGCTCTTGCTGATCATTGTCATCGTTGGGAGGATTGTCTTCGGGCTGAGCATTGTCTTCAGGTTGATTTGGTGCAGAAATGATAAGTTCCTCTTCAGGCTGTGCTTCAGACGGTATGATTTCTCCAGTTCCCATTAGCTTGATGGATTCACTGGGTGGAACTTCATCTAGCACATTTGGCAGGTGCTCTCTTTGCGAGCCGTTAGTCTCATCGAACCGCACATCCACAGTTTCAACCACTTTATAGAGAAAGAGGTTGAAGACTCTGTAGGAGTGCGAGTCCTTTCCATAACCGAGCATAAAACCTTCATGTGCTTTCGGTGCAAACTTTGAAGTGTGATGTGGATCCTTGATCAAGCACCTAGCACCAAATACTCTGAAGTAACTGACATTTGGCTTCTTACCAGTGAGGAGTTCATAGGATGTTTTCTTTAGAAGCTTGTGAAGATAAACACGGTTGATGACATGGCATGCAGTATCAATAGCTTCAGGCCAGAACTTTCTAGGTGTCTTGTATTCATCAAGCATCGTCCGAGCCATCTCAATGAGTGTTCTGTTCTTGCGCTCCACGATGCCATTCTGCTGAGGGGTGTACGGAGCTGAGAACTCATGAGTGATGCCTAATGTATCCAAGTACAGATCGAGGCCGGTGTTCTTGAACTCTGTGCCGTTGTCACTCCTGATATGCTTGATCTTGACGCCATAGTTGTTCATGGCACGGTTGGCGAAGCGTCTGAAGACATCCTGCACTTCAGTCTTGTAGAGAATTATGTGAACCCATGTATATCTTGAATAATCATCAACAATGACGAAGCCATAGAGACAAGCAGTTGTAGAGAGAGTAGAGTAGTGACTAGGGCCAAATAAGTCCATGTGAAGCAGCTCGAAGGGTTGAGATGTCGTCATGATTGTCATCGAGGGATGCTTGGCCCTAGTCATCTTTCCAGCTTCGCAGGCACCGCACAAGTGATCCTTCTTGAACTTGACGCCCTCGATGCCTATGACATGCTTCTTCTTTGCGAGAGTGTGTAAGTTCCTCATGCCAGAATGCCCTAGCCTCCGATACCAGAGCCAGCACTCTGAAGCTTTTTGCAAGAAGCCATACGGCAAGCTGTGGCCCTGCTGAGAAATCTACCATGTATAGATCATCTTTCCGGTACCCTTCAAAGACTAGAGACTTGTCAGATTCCATAAGTACAAGGCAATGATATTTTCCAAATATCACAATCATGTTCAAGTCACAAAGCATTGAGACAGACATTAAGTTGAAACCAAGGGATTCAACAAGCATCACTTTATCCATGTGCTGATCCTTTGAGATTGCAACTCTACCTAGACCCAATACCTTGCTTTTACCAGTGTCAGCAAATGTGATGTGACTCTTGTCAGATGGACGTAAGGTTGAGTCCATGAGAAGACTTCGATCACCAGTCATATGATTAGTGCATCCGCTGTCCATAATCCATTCTGAAGCATGAGGTGTCATACCCTACAGTACAGTTAGGGGGATAGGCTTCACCAAGAGTATTGTGAAGCATAAACATTTTACGGGCAAGAGGATTATCAAAGCTCAGATCAAGATTAGGACTGATAGGATGATTGGCAAACGATTCAGGAACAAAATACATAGTGAGACCATTTGGGCATTTGATCTTGCGTCCTACAAGATGTTTTAGGTCCCCAGCAATAGCATCAGACGCCTTTGATTTCCGGCTGGAGACCTTTCCCTGCAAAGGAAAGTTAATTCTCTTAACCACCAACATCTTCAGGGGTGGCTTAGAAGCAATGAGTCTAAGTGCAGCATCTGAGAACTTCGGCTTTGGAGCCCTAGCAAATAGCCTTGCAGGAGATGAATGATACTCATATGAATAAGCAGAAAAGTTCTTAGTCTTATGAACATAGCGGTTTGAAGAAACACGCTCATATTCATAAGTCTGAGTATGGTTTCCCTGCAAAACATTGGCGTTAGGGTGCCTCAGGTGAGTCCTCTGTCTGTATGAAGCCTTTGGGCCATATGAAGCCTTTGGTCTGGGATTTGTCTTCTTCCCAGGTGGTGTCATGATGACATTCACAGGAAGATTCTCAAGACAACTTTTGGGAACCCAGATCTTCTTCATAGGTGGCCCATTCCTGTAGTTAGTACCAATATACCTGGCAAACACTTCACCATTCTGATTCTTAAACAGTTTATAGTTTGCATCAAAGGATTCATCAATGATAATAGGGTTAGCACAGGTGAAGCCAGATAAGGTGGATGGATCTACTGAAGGTCCCTTTGCAGCAACCCATGTGGTTTTGGGGTACTGCTCAGGCTTCCAGTAGGAGCCATCAACATTCATTTTCCTCTCGAACCCAACACCCTCTTTCCTAGGGTTTCAGTTCAGAATCTGCTTTTTGAGGGCATCGCACAGTGTCTGATGCCCTTTGAGACTTTTGTACATCCCTGTTTCAAGCAATGTCTTCAACCTAGCATTTTCATCAGCAATAGTAGTGGTATCCTCAGCAGAGGGGTTACTTACCACATCAGCAGTTGAAGATATTGCAACAGTAGCAGCAGTAGAACATTCAGCAACAGAAGTAGTGTTATCATGCTCAAGGCATTTTAGACATGGTGGTTCAAATCCTTCCTGAGCGGAACTGATCTGTTGAGCGCGAAGTGACTCATTCTCTTTTCGAAGATCTTCATGAGTCGCTCTCAATTTCTCAAGCTCTTGCTTCCTTTGAAGATAATCATAGGAGAGCTTTTCATGAGTTGTTGAGAGCGTTTCATGACGACTTTCAAGTTCCTGGTACTTAACATGAAGATTTTTTATGTCTTCAATTAAGGGCTGAGAACGGGTAATTTCAGCGTCCAACGGGTCATCGCTTTTATCTAACAGTTTTTGAGTATGTTCCATAGCTTTCTGTTGTTCGGTTGCAATTTTAGTAAGTGTTTTGTAGCTGGGTTTGGATTCACAATCAGAGTCATCTTCACTAGATTTGAAAGTAAGCATCGCGTGATTTTACCTTGGCACCACGTGCCATGAAGCAGTAGGTGGGAGCAGAGTCGTCCTTGCCATTAGCTTCAGCGTTGGTGACAGAGCCATTGTCTTCAGTGTTGAAGATGGACTTGGCAACGTAGGCTGTAGCTAGAGCCAGACTTGCAACGCCAGGATCGGACTCCTCCTCAGACTCCACCTCCGCCTCCTTAGAAGCAGACTCCTCCTCTGAATCCATCTCCTTGCCGACAAAGGCACGAGCCTTGCCAGATGAGCTCTTCTTATGAGATGAAGACTTGGATGAGGACTTGGAAGAAGACTTTGAGGATTTCTTCTTCTTCTTGTCATCAGAATCATATTCCTTGCTCTTCTTCTTCTTCTTGTTCTCATTGTCCCACTGTGGACACTCAGAGATATAGTGTCCAGGTTTCTTGCACTTGTGACATGTTCTCTTCTTGTAGTCATGAGTGGAAGCTTCATCATTTCTTGAGCTGGATCGTGAAGACTTTCTGAAGCCCTTCTTCTTAGTGAACTTCTGGAACTTCTTCACAAGCATAGCAAGTTCCTTTCCAATGTCTTCAGGAACATCAGAACTGCAGTCAGATTCTTCTTCAGATGAGGAAACAGCTTTTGCCTTCAAAGCATGAGTTCAGCCGTAGTTGGGACCATAGTATCTCTTTTCTCAGATAGCTGGAACTCATGTGTGTTGAGCCTCTCAAGTATATCAGACGGATCGAGTGTCTTGAAGTCAGGGCGTTCTTGTATCATGAGGGCAAGGGTGTCGAACGAGCTGTCAAGTGATCTCAGTAGTGTCTTGACGATTTCATGCTTGGTAATCTTAGTGGCGCCGAGAACACGAAGCTCATTTGTGATGTCAGTGAGGCAATCAAGTGTGAGCTGGACATTCTCATTGTCGTTTGTCTTGAAGCAGTTCAAGAGGTTGCGAAGAACACTGATCCTTTGATCTCTCTGGGTTGAGACGCCTTCGTTGACCTTGGAGAGCCAGTCCCAGACTAGCTTCGACGTTTCCAGAGCACTCACACGGCCATACTGTCCTTTGGTCAGATGACCACAGATGATGTTCTTGGCAGTAGAATCCAGTTGAATGAACTTCTTGACATCAGCAGGGTGACACCTTCACCAGTCTTGGGAACGCCATTCTTGACGACATATCAGAGGTCGACATCAATGGCTTCAAGATGCATGCGCGTCTTATTCTTCCAGTAGGGATATTCAGTTCCATCGAAGACGGGGCAAGCAGCGGAGACTTTCATTATCCCTGCAGTCGACATAGCTAAAACTCCAGGTGGTTAAACCGAATCACACAGAACAAGGGAGTACCTTGCTCTGATACCAATTGAAAGTGCTAGTTATCGACTAGAGGGGGGTGAATAGGCGATTTTTATGAAAGTCTTCAAAACATGAGAGTTTTGAAGACAAACAATAGAAATGAACCTATTGATATGCAGCGGAAGGTAGACTACACTAGGCAAGCCATAGTCAAGTATTCAATGAAGTGAAAGTGCGAAGACTAATAGCAGCTAGGTAGTACGGATCAGGATGGAAGATGGTATGAAGCCAAACAACGATAGAAGTCACACAGTGAAGACAAAAAGGTAAAGCAAACAAGCAATGACTTCACAAAGACAATTTGTAAGTAAAGAGAGGGAGAGGATAGAACCAGTCACTTATTGAGGACACAGGATTTGTTGGACCAGTTCCAGTTGCTGTGACAACTGTACGTCTGGTTAGGGAGGCTGAGATTTAACTCAGAAGACCGCGTCTTCACCTTATTCCCCTTGAGCTAAGGACACCCAGTCCTCGCCCAATTACTCTGGTAAGTCTTCAAGGTAGACTTCCAAACCTTCACAGACTTCGTTCACTGGCGATCCACAATGACTCTTGGATGCTCAAAACGCGACGCCTAACCGGCTGGAGGATTCACAGTCCTCAAGTGTAACAAGTCTTCAGGTCACGCGGACAGAAAGACTTCAGTGATGCCTAACACTCTTTGGCTTTGGGTGCTTGGGCTTTGTCCTCGCAAGGATTTCTCTCTCTCAAAAGCTTCGGAGGTGGGTTGCTCTCAAACGACAAAAGCCGTGCACTAACTCCGAGCAGCCACCAATTTATGGTGTAGGGGGTGGGCTATTTATAACCACTAGGCAACCCGACCCGATTTGTCCGAAATGACCCTGGGTCACTAAGGAACTAACACATGTTCCAACGGTCAGATTTCAAACACACGTGGTAGCTTGACTTGGGCTACAAGTAAAGCTGACTCATCCAGCTCTGGATAAGATTTGCTCTCATTGTCTTCACTCGAAGACATAGGATTTTGGTTGAGCATCACTTCAGTCACTCTGACTTTGTTCACTGGGACCCCACTTAACAGTACGGTGGTTCCTACGACTCAACAAAGTAGAAAAGGAAACAACGAAACAACTAGGTCTTCGCGCTCCATAGTCTTCACGCAATGCCTTCTCTTGTCATAGTCTTCAATTTGAATATCTTCACATACCACCATCGTCTTCAATGTCTTCATACATTTTTAGGGGTCATCTCCGGTAGGTAAACCGAATCAATGAGGGACTACTACCTGTGTTATCCTGCAATTCTCACAAACACATTAGTCCCTCAACCAGGTTTGTCGTCAATACTCCAAAACCAACTAGGGGTGGCACTAGATGCACTTACAGGAACCCTGGTCCCTCGACGGTGGCAGCGAGGGTCGCCGCTCGACAGCGCGTCCCTCCTCCTCCTGAGCCTGTGGTGGCGGAGCCGGCCACGAGGGGAAGGGGGAGGGGGCGAGGCCGTGGGCGAAGCCGTGGCAGAGGTTGTGGTGCTCGGGGAAGAGGAGGACGGGGCGGCGCGCCGTCCTCGCCCCCGCCAATGATGTCTTTCCCGACGGAGGGCCATGTTGGAGATCAGCCCTGCGAGTTCTTCATCAGGCTGCGCCGGCCTCCGCGTCATCGTCTTCGTCTCCCCGCCCCATTTGCTCGGGTAATGGAGCGTGACCCGCCCAGACCCTCAGGTTGCACATGAGGGGCTGTGGGAATGGGGGCACGCGGGTCGACGTCGACTTCCCGGCTCCTTGGGTCATGTACCTCTGCCGTGGATGCAAGAAGTTCACTCGCATCCACAGCCTGGCGGCGGGGCTCGTCCTCTACTTCAAATTAATGGAGGACGGGTTGCTCTCCGTCAAGGTCTTCGGAGAGTTTGGAACTCGCCTGAAGTGCTGCGTGGAGAGCTCCTCCGACAAAGACTCCGACGATGGAAGCTCTTCCTCGAGCGAGAGTGACGAGGAGGACAGCCGGGCAGATGACGGGGACGAGTCCGACTAGGCATCGGACGCCCCGCGCCTGGGCGGGTGCGGCAACAGCAGCATCTGCACCTGGCCGCTCCTCCCGTGGAGTTTTGTCGGGGGAGAGGCCAGCTCCTTGAATTTCTCGGGGCCGTCTCCTTGGGCGGCTGGCATTGGGAGGCTGCGGAAGAGGAAGAGGGCGGGCGGCAAGGCCGTCAACTCTGAGTATGCGAACACCGACGCCTTCGTCGCGTGTCCGACGTCGTGCCGCCTCGTCTTCCAGCTCCTTTCCCGGCACCGTCATCACCGGCCCACCCTTGGGTAGCCACCGAGGTGTTCTCTTGGTGCTTTCTGCTGCTCGTAGCTCGCCTAGGCGCCCCTTTTGCCCTTTCGCCTTCTTGACCTGCCTCCTGAGGAGAGGGACATGAAAGGGATCACGGGCATCTCATCTCTTTTTTTAGTTTGTAAGCCTTCGGGCCTTTGTTAAATTTAGAACTTGTAATCCCCTTGCTCATGTTTTTCATTCCGTATGGACTGTACCTGTGTGGGATGTTTTTAATGAAAAAGGGATGTTTGCCAGGTTTTTCGTTCGTGGGTAGACCCCGCGACAAGGAGTGAATCCTTGTTACTATTTAAGATAAACGTTTTTCGCCCGGCAACAGGCCTTGCCGTCCCCCACACTTCGCTCGACCATTCTCGTGCTCTTGGCGGAGGCAAGGATGAAGTGAGCTTAGGCTCCTCGTTCTATCTCCTTGCCGCCGTGGCTACAACCAAATCCGGACCCAGGAGATAATCCTTAGGTATAGGAAAAAAGGGAGCATGGTAGCCTAGAGATAAAACGAGGTTTCACATGCCCCAGTTCCGTTCCGAAATGCATGACAGAGGATGAAAGAATTATCTGGATCTGCAGCCCCCGGCAACCTCAGTTGGATCCTTGTATTTGCAGCCCCCAGCAACTCTGGTTTGCTGGGGTCGGGACACCGGTCCGTTCCCTTTCTTCCAAGTAGCTCAGCAGAAGTGTTCATGTGCCCTGCGAACCAAAGGAGGACAGAAAAGAACAGATAGACGCGCACTCGACCTCTAGGCTAGGGGTTAGTCGCTGCTAAGCACTATCAACCCTAACCAAGGAAGAGAATCGACCTAGCATGCATGCTATAACATAGGCCGCCAGCGCTTCATTTATTTGTGCTCAAGGTCTGCGGCTGGCTTTGTACAAAGGGTTACATGCCTTGCCGGCAAGGCTTGTACCCCGGCAAGCCGCGCCTTATGGGTAAAACTTGCGAAGATGCTCGATGTTCCAGGAGTTGCTCACTGGAACGGCATCTTCGGTCTCCAAGCGGACTGCGCCGGGCCTGGTGACTCGTATTACCCGATAAGGGCCTACCCACTTTGGCGTCAACTTGTTGGAATTCTTGGCCGACTGAACGCGCCGAAGAACAAGGTCACCTTCCTCAAATCTTCGGGCATGAACCTTGCGGCTATGGTAGTGGCGCAAGGCTTGCTGGTAGCATGCTGCTCTCACAGCCGCCCGAAGACGATCTTCCTTCAGGAGCATTGCGTCATCTTGCCACAATTGCTCTTGCTCAAGCTCATCATAAGCGAGCACTCGAGGTGACCCGTATATGAGTTCCGTGGGGAGAACTGCCTCCGCCCCATATACTAGGGCAAAGAGTGTCTGACCGGTGGCTCGATTTGGTGTCGTCCTAATTGACCAAAGAACCGCCGGCAACTCATCAATCCAGCGCCTTCCGCTCTTGTGCAACCTGTCAAAGGTCTTCGTTCTCAGGCCTCGCAACACTTCAGTGTTCGCCCTCTCTGCTTGGCCGTTGCTCTGGGGGTGTGCAACGGAAGCAAAACAGACCTTCCTGCCGAGGTCTTGAACCTACTGCATGAAGGTGTGGCTTGTGAACTGCATGCCGTTGTCGGTGATAATTCTGCTTGGCACACCGAATCGGTAGACCAGTCCCCTGAAGAACTTGACGGTTGACTGTGCTGTCACCTTTCTCACTGCTTCCACTTTCGGCCACTTTGTGAACTTGTCGATTGCAACGTACAAGTACTCAAAGCCCCCGACAGCATGGGGGAAGGGGCCCAGTATATCGCGCCCCCAGACCGAGAATGGCCAGGAGAGAGGGATTGTTTGAAGGGCTTGAGCTGGTTCATGAAGCTTCTTTGAATGGAACTGACACACTTCACACTTGGTTACTAGTGTCGTCGCATCCTGGAGGGCGGTGGGCCAAAAGAAACCTTGTCGGAACGCCTTGCCGGCAAGGGCCCTCTACCCTACGTGGGAGCCACATATGCCTCCATGTATCTCTGCCAACAGCTCTAGTCCTTCCTCCCGGGGGATGCACTTCAATTTCACACCGTTCGGCCTCCTCCTGTACAGGTCGTCATCGACGAACTGGTACAGGGCGGACCGACGGGCTACTTTTTCCGCTTCTTCCTGCTCCTAAGGAAGCTCCCCTGTTTGGAGGAATCGGAAGGTATGTTGCGCCCATACCGGAGCCTGGGGCTCGACGGCAAGGACCAAAGGCATCTCTTCCGCCATGGGAGTGGCTGTCTCTACGGCTAGGGCTTGACGCCCTACCGGAGCCAGTTGCTCTTGCGCAGGCTCAGTGTGCACGGCAACATCCTTGTCGGCCGTCCCAGGGGGCTCGGCGGGAAAGTACTTGTCGGGACCTGATTTCCTCCGCTTGTTCTGCCCCATTGATGGTTCGACGGATGGCTAAGTTAACCGGAGCAAAAAGGTACTTGGTTCCACAGGTAGCTTGAATGCGGCACGCTTTGACAGGTATTCGGTGATGTCTTTCTCTGCTCGGGGAATGTGCTCCACCTGGATACCGTCACAGTGCTCCTCCAGCTTCCTCACTTCATCTACGTAGGCCTCCATCAATGGGCTCTGGTAATCCTTGTTGACTTGCCTGATGACAAGCTGCGAGTCACCCCTGACGATGAGCTTCTTCACCCCAAGGTCTGCCATGATCCTGAGACTGGCAAGCAGCCCCTCGTACTCAGCAGTGTTGTTCGTGGACATCTCCCGGGGAAAGTGCATCTGGACCACATACTTGAGGTGCTCTCCGGTGGGTGCGACAAGCAGCACACCGGCACCGGCGCCTTGCAGCGAGAAAGCCCCATCAAAGTACATGATCCAGTCGCGGTCTGCTTCCTTGCCGGGGAGAGCGGTCTCCTGGATTTCCTCGTCGGGCGTTGAGGTCCATTCTGCAATGAACTTCGCCAAGACTTTGCTCTGGGTCGTCGAGGTACTTTCAAACTTCAACCCAAAACTTTACAACTCCAGGGCCCATTCCACAATCCTTCCGGTCACATCTTGGTTATGCAGTATCCGTTGCAATGGGAGGGTGACGACAGTGATCTCGTGGGCTTGGAAGTAATGACGCAGCTTCCTCGAGGCCATAAGGAGGCCGAAGAGCAATTTCTACACACCGGAGTACCTCGATCTAGCCCCCTGCAAGAGGGAGCTGACAAAGTACACCGGGTGCTGCACCATCTTCTTCTTCTGCACCACCTCA
Organism: Aegilops tauschii subsp. strangulata; assembly: GCF_002575655.3. Classification (NCBI taxonomy): domain Eukaryota; kingdom Viridiplantae; phylum Streptophyta; class Magnoliopsida; order Poales; family Poaceae; genus Aegilops; species Aegilops tauschii. The sequence goes on from NC_053036.3 coordinate 296,280,728, forward strand.
CTTGACTGCGCGGGCACTGCCTTGGTGGCATCAGACTCCGCCGGGGGCCTTGCCTTGTCGGCAGCAGGCCCTGCCGAGGGGATCTTTGGCTTGCCATCCGCTAGTCCTGCAGTCGCCACTGTCTCCTCGTCGAACTCCCTCTGTGCCACCAGTGTGGCGCTGACCACTTGATTCGTCGCCGCCAGATACAGCAGCAACGACTCTTGTGGTTTAGGCGCAACCAGTATTGGCGTGGAGGAAAGGTATTTCTTCAGATCCTGCAAGGCCGCCTCGGCTTCCGGGGTCCACTCCATTGGGCCTGCCTTCTTCAAGATTTTGAAGAAGGGAAGGGCACGCTCGGCGGACTTGGAGATGAATCGACTCATGGCGGCGATGCAGCCGGTGAGCCGACGCACATCTTTGATCCGCTTGGGCGCCTCAATCTGCTCAATAGCCTTGATTTTGTCTGGGTTTGCCTCAATCCTGCGCTACGACACAAAGAATTCGAGAAGCTTGCCGGACGGAGCGCCGAAGACACACTTCTCAGGGTTCAGCTTAAGGTTGATCTTGCGCAGGTTGGCAAATGTCTCTTCCAGATCTTGCACAAGAGTTGCCCCGTCCTTGGTTTTGACCACTATGTCATCCATGTATGCCTCCATATTTCTATGGAGCTAGGGTTCAAAACCAATTTGGACAGCTCTTGCAAACGTTGAGCCAGCACTCTTCAACCCGAAAGGATCCGTAAAAAGCAATACGTACCACATGGGGTGATGAATGCTGTCTTCTCTTCATCCTCTCTTGTCATGAAGATTTGGTGGTAGCCCGAGTAGGTGTCGAGGAATGATAACAGATCACACCCGGCCGTGGAGTCAACGATCTGGTCGATGTGCGGCAACGGGAAGGGGTCCTTAGGACAAGCTTTATTGATATCTGTGTAGCCAATACACAGCCTCCACTTCCCATTTGCCTTGCGCACCACTACCGGATTGGCCAACCACGTCAGGTCGAGCACTCCTCTCACCAAACCTGCCGCTTCCAACTTCCTAATCTCCTCTGTGATGAACTCCTGCCTCTCCAGAGCCTGCTTTCTGACCGTCTGCTTGACAGGCCGCACATGAGGGCAGACAGCTACGTGGTGCTCAATCACCTCCCTGGGAACACTGGGGATGTCGGATGCTTGCCATGCAAACACGTCGACATTCGCCCGCAGGAAGGTGACGAGCGCGCCTTCCTATTTGTTGTCGAGGGTGGAGCCTATGGTGAAGGCCCCTCCCGTGCCATCCTCCCTGACAGACACCTTCTTGGTCTGCGGTGGCTCGGCTCTGGATCTCTTGCTCTTGCCGGTAGAGCTCTCTGGCACGTCCTCGACGGTAGATCAACACTCCGAGGAGGTGTGCTTGCTGGAGTGGGTGCGGGAGGTCTTGCCGGCCTTCTTCTTCCCTCCCGGGCCTTCAGCGGCAGGAGCAAGTGCCTTCACGACAGCTGCTGCAACTGCTTCCCGGTAGAGTTGGTCGGCGCAAATCAGCACGTCCTTCTTGTCGGATGGGACGGAGATGATGGTCAACGGCCCGGGCATCTTTAGCATGTTGTAGGCGTAGTGTGACGCCGCCATGAACTTGGCTAGTGCCGGGCGGTCGAGGATCCCGTTGTAGGGCAAGGGGATCTCGGCCACGTCAAAGACAATCCTCTCCGTCCTGTAGTTCAACTCTCCTCCAAACGTCACGGTCAGTGTGACCTTCCCCTTCGGCTGGCTCCTCCCCGGATTGACCCCTTGAAACGTGCCCGTTTCCTCGAGGTCTCCATCAGGAATTCGCAGCCTTTTGATCACGACGGGCGAGATCAAGTTCAGGCCGGCCCCGCCGTCGACCAACATCTGGTTCACCCTAAGGTTGTGTATCGTTGGTGAGACCAACAATGGCAAACACCCGACCACGGTTGTGCGGTCAGGGTGGTCCTCGGCGTCAAAGATGAGGGGCGTGCTGGACCACTTCAGTGGCTTCTGAGCGTCGAACGACGGCTCCGCTGCTGTAATCTCACGCGCCCACTGCTTGAGCTGGCGGTGAGAAGTATGCAGCGAGGCGCCGCCATCGACGCACATGGCCTCCGTAGCCTTCTGGAACTCTTGGTCACCGGACTCGTCATCCTCGTCATGATCATCATCTTCTTGTTTCTTGTCATGGCCCCGGGCGGGCCTCTCTTGCTGGTTGTCCTTGCCGGGGCGGCTTCCTTGGCCGCCACGCTTCTTGCCGGATCCCTCGGCACCGTCCTGACCTTTCTCCCTGTCCTGCCTTTCATACTCGGCCTTTTGCTTTTCAGCAAGCAGCTCGACTTGCCGGCAGTTCTGGAGATCGTGGCCCTTGGTGCAGTGGATCTTGCAGTACTGTTGCCAGAGCCCCCTGGCTTGTCGGCAGCTGCTAAGGCCCGGCAGGCGGCGCATCCAGCAATCTCCTTGCCGGGGCCATCTGCCTTGACCTTCTTGGCAGCGCCGGTGTCGTCAGATCCCTCAACGGCAAGTACGGCCTTGCCCTTGCGTTTCCTATTGCGACGCCGGCCCTTCTTCGTCGGGGTGGCGGCGTCTTCGTCGGTAGAGTCGGTTTCCGCGCCGACGTCTTCGCCGGGGTACTGCCTTCCCTCTTCAGCCCGGGCGCATCTATCGGCCAGAACATAGAGTTCGGCCACATCCTTAACCTTGGTCATCGCCAGCTCTTCGCGCATCTTGCGGTTGTGCGTGTTCTGATGGAACGCACTGATCACAGCGGCGGGATGAACGTCGGGGATGTTGTACTGCACCCGGCTGAACCTCTGGATGTACCTGCGCAGGGTTTCCCCTTCCTTCTGGGGAATGATATGCAAATCACTGGCCTGGCCATGAGCTTGGTGGCCTCCTGTGAAGGCGCCAACGAACTCATGGCACAGGTACGACCAAGAAGAAATGGAATCCGCCGGCAAGTGCATCAACCAAGACATAATATTGGGCTTTAGCGCCAGCGGGAAATAATTGGTGAGCACCTTGTCGTTGCGAGCTCCGGCCGCCTGCATTGCGATGGTGTAGATGCTGAGGAACTCGGACGGATGGGTCTTGCCAGTGTACTTCTCGCCGACGTCGGGCTTGAACGTACGGTGGGACGGCCACTGGAACTGCCGCAGCTCACGGTAAAGGCCGGGCAGCCCACCTCGTAAGGTAGGCCGCCGGAGCCCCCCGGTGTTGGGTGGTCCATAGCGGGTCCCGCCCACTTGTCCGACTGGTGGCGTGTATCACGTCGGCGCTCAATAGTGGTCCGAGCATCTTCGTGAGCTCGTTCTCGAAGAACTTAGCGCTGGTCGCGGTGGGTCCGCGGGTCAGACGACGCTATAGAGATTTTATCACAAGCGTCGTCACGACGGGCAGACGCCCGCGGCGGCTGGCGAGGAGGAGGAGAGTGCACCGTGGCTGCAGCTCCCCCGGTCCTCCCAGCGCCAGCATGTGGTGGCTTGATGGAGCGTCGACCCGAGGGCCCCGCCGGTCGCAGATCGTCTTTTTTGGCGACGGTGATGAGGCTCCGGATGGTGGCCCTCCACTCGTCGAGCTTCTCTGCGGTAGGAGGGAAGTCGAGGAGCAGCTGCGCGCGCGCCAAAGCTTCTGCTGGCGTGGGTGGTGGCGACAGCTGCGTGGATCGTGGCGCGCTTCGACTTCTAACCACGTTAGAAGGAGCTCTATCACGACCCAGCGGCTGCGCGCCATTTTCGCCAGCACTTCGACGGGCATGCTGAACTCCTTCGTCCTGCGGACGACGCACAGCGCTCTTCCCACGGCGGTGTCCAGGGTCAGCGGCGTGGTGACGCTGCTCGTCGCGCACACCATGGGAGTGTGTGGCACAACGACACTCCTGGAGGGCCCCGCGCCGCCTGCGGGAGGCCCAGCCCCATCTTTAGACTTGGTGACGTGCAGCCGTTCGCCTGGCGCGCGAACGGCGCCGCTCGCCAGGCTCTGACTGCCAGGGCGATGCTGGTGCTCGCGGACCGCGGCTCGGGTTCTATCCGCGACTGGGCCGCTGCTCGCCCGTACTGGCACAGGCCGTTCGGCCTCCGACGAGCCGATCGCCGGGGCCGTCTTCTTCTTGGGAGCCATGGCGATGAAGAAACGCTAGGCTAGCTACTAGACCAGATTCTCACAATTGCGCCCCCTACCTAGCGTGCTAAAGATGTCGGTGTGGAATGACACCTATGGGATCACAAGAATCCCTACTACGGTTGCCGGGGCGCAGGGTTGCAAGAAGAGAGGATCAGTAGTCAGCACGAGGATCGTTTACCCAGGTTCGGGCC